>NC_139803.1:18907837-19367837 GCF_963457635.1 Microchirus variegatus
TGAATCAGGCTTATACTTTGCCTCAACTTTACACTCATACAGTTCCACAGTCTTACCCCCGGATTGAAATACAAAAACCTTTCATTGTGGTACGCACAGTAACAGTTGTGAAATCTGATTTCTCCCTGAGATTATAACCTCCTTCTCTATTGAAGAATAATCTCTGTAAATTGCCAGGTGGTAAATATTTTTTTTTTAGCTCCATAATATCAATGAACTTAAAAAATGAATTTGTGTGTTCTCGATATCCAGCTTTATGAACTGTTCTTATGGCTCAACAGCCAACAGATTCAAACAGATGGTGTTCTTGCACATTTACATTACAGTTTGCATTACTACTGTCACAGTTCTTACATTTACATAACATCCTACATGGAGTTATGAAATGTTAATGTTAATACCTTGAAAAATGTAAAAGGAATTGAAAGTAAAATTAAGTAATTTTCATCTTTTTACCACGTTGTTTTATTCAACATTTCTCACTTGCCCACAAGGCAATAGCACAATGGCACATTCTCGCTTAGAAATGTAAGGAAGTTAATTTCAATGTACGCACCTTGGCATGCTTCCTCAAGTTGGAAGATTGATTTTTGTAGGCACTATCATTAACTTGATATGGACCTACTGCATCTTCATCCATTGTTTCGTCCATTGTTTCGTCTCTCAACTAAATCTGACCATGGAGTTGTTTTTTTTGTTTGTGTTTTTAATAGAATAATTAACAGGTACTCATGGTTATGGATATAAATGTATTGGAGTAAAGAGTACACTATTTGCCTCTCAAATGTACTTTAGTAAAGTCATGAGTACTCCCCAAAAATGATACTCGAGTAAAGTACAGATCCCTCAGAATTTTTAAAAACTTAAGTACTGTACTCAAGTAAATGTACTCCGTTCCTGCTCTGGTGGTGATGCTGGGAAACTGTTAATAATGTGAAAACAAGTAGTCGTCAGAGTGATGTGCACATCACAGACACACTTATGAACAATTAACACCTTGCAAATGGTGCAATCCGACGTGAGCGAGTATTTAGGGAGGATTTACTTGCAAACGATAATAGGCTCATAAGCCGATTTCTGTCAGGAGTGTGCCAGTCAACCCTGAGCCGAGCTATGCCAGCTGTGTGGGACGGACCTAGACCGGAAGTTCCAATTAATGCTGTTTTTTTTAGTGTGTATCTGCCTCATTACCTTGATTAAGAAGCCCTGAAGTTTCAAAACAAACAGTTCAGCCATTGCTGAGAACACTGTTTTATTGTAATCTCTGGCTCAGTGAGATCTCTGAAAAAACCCGGTCCGGTTACGTAAACAGCGGTTCTCCTGAACAGCAGATCCTCCTGCTCCGGGCACTAGTCCGGGCACATCTGGCACATTGAACCGCAGAAGAAGAAGAACGTCCGTTGTGGAGGTGTTTCACAAGCAACAGTGTCTTCTGACTCTGGGTCTGACTCCGGGTCAAAGTCATAAAGGGACTGCGGCGGGGAGTCGTGACGAAGCTATTTTTAAACATTGTTAAAACAATGTTTTGATAATGAGTAGCAGTGCATCCACCGTTCCAGAGGGGAGAGCTGTGCTTCTGAGAGCTGGTGTGCTGAATATGTCACTTCCGGGTACTGGCCAATCACAAGACAGTTGGGAAGGCTCTACGCTCGGCTCGTTTAGAGCAACTAGGAGGTTTTTGACCATAAAAACAAGTTAATGTATGTAAGTAGACCTCCATAACTCACATATTATGTGCAACAGGACCATGTGAGCTTTAAATATCCTGCCATCTTTACACACGAGCGATGTGTATTGTGAGCAGCTAATTGTATCTCCCTCTAATCTCCCTGTACGTCCCCGATTTATTCACTAGAATCTCTTGCTCAGACTGTGTGAAATTCCTTTTTTTTCCTTTGTTCATTGTGTTATTTGATCAAAGAGGTGAATCTCAGGGCCTATTTAAATTGATTTGCATATTTAAATGGGGACGTGGACAGGGAGGAGTTTGGCACCTCTGCATGTGCACTCTATTCCACGTTGATTTGGGATGTACAAAAGAAACGTGTTTGGATCCATGCGTACGCACACTTTGATACATCTGAATTTATTTGTGCGTACGACAGTTTCTGGGTTTTGGCATACGCCAAGTTTCAGGTTTTGTACATGAGGCCCCTGGTCTCTGTAACTGGGTGCTGAGCTTCCTCAGAGACAGACCCCTGTCAGTCAGAGTTGGCAACTCTCAGCAACTTCTACAGATGTACGGTCGAGAGCATCCTTACCAGCTCCATCACAGTCTGGTATGGTAACTGCACTTCCCAAGACAGGAAGGCCCTCCAGCGGTTGGTCAAAACTGCACAGTCCATCTATGGAGCAGCCACATTTATTCCACCAGGGCAACCAGAAGACAGAAGAGCCCACAACATCATCAACGACAGCACACAGTCACAGCACAGACTCTTCACACTGATGCCATCAGGCAGACGCTACCAGAGTCTGAGATCCAGAACTACAAGGATTGCAAACAGCTTTTACCCACAGGCCATCAGGCCCTCCACCCCTGAACTGGTTGATTTACACCCCCCCCCCCCAAAAAAAGAAAACACACTGCACTGACTGAACTGGGAACATTACAAACACTGCTGCGACTCTCTGTTCTCTGTTAAAACATCACTCTGTTCAAAGAATCAAATCGTGCAAAATTGTCCACTCTGCCTTAATTTCAAGATTTAAGAGTTTAAGATCACTCTTAAACATAAGTTTATATTTTTAGTCTGTACATTTTAGCTTCAATTTTATTATTATTATTTTTTAATTATATTTTCTGACACTGTGTTAAGTTATATATTTGTATTTTTATTTTATTTTTAACTTTTTTTTGACTTGGGAGACATGCAAATTAAGAATTTCATTGTGCAGTGTGATGTCTGTCTTAAAGGGATACTTCACCGATTTGAATGTTGCTTTGTATTGCTAGAATAGCAGTAGTATTTTTTAGAAAATGTGCTTCCCTCCCTCAGTTTTTCCCTGATTTTTAAAAAAATCTGTTTTCCCTTATCCAAATGTGCCCTACTGTGAGTCAAATGACGCATTTTGCATCACAGTAGGGCAAATTTTGTAAATGGAAAACAGATTTTTTTTACAACTCAGTGAAAAACTGAGGGAGGGAAGCACATTTTCTAAAAAATACTACTGCTATTCTAGCAATACAAAGCCACATTCAAATCGGTGAAGTATCCCTTTAACTGAACATATGACAATAAACATCTTGAATCTTGAATCTTGAAACAGTATACGAAGAATATGCCTCCATCTGTAAGTTTAAATGTGTTATTCTGTGACTTCACTCTTTGAAATTCTTAATTCGGATTTACCTGAGTGACACGAACTACCAAATGAGGCAGCAGCAGACCTGTATCCCAGACTCGTGTTAAGCGTGGTGGGACAGCAGGGTACAGAACAGGAGTCTCTGCTAAGATACCTCTGCTAAAGGGAGCTACATTTATGTCATGCTGCCAAACAGGGCCACACCAAGGCTTACCTAAGGACAGTAGATAGTGATGTGGTTGTGCTGGCCATCAATCTGTTCCAGGAGTTAGGCCTCTCAGAGCTGTGAATTGGATTTGGTTCAGGGAAAGCTGGGAATGCTGGGACCTCAAAAATGTCATGCACTGCCCCTCTTCCACGCATTCACAATATGTGACATTGTATCAGAAATGTATGGAATTGGCAAAAAAAACTGCATGTTATGCGTGGGCAGCTTACCCAGAAGTCACCAACACCCTTATTGTGATCACCCAAGACCCAACCAGCCTCACATTGGAATCAGTGCACATGCGAGCGGATTGAACGATGGACTGTACTCATGCATAGTAAGAACTGCGGTGTCGAGTCAGTCAATGCAGCCCGGAAGCTTCTTTTCACTCATGTGCTCAAGTCCCTGGATTCATTCCCCCAGACCCAGCATGCCTTATTCCAGCATGGGAAGCGTGCCCTGCGCACTGCAGATTTTGTCTGGAAGCAGTCCCTCTCCAAAACTCCAGAGATTCCAGACCCGAGTGAATGGGGTTGGCAGTGGAATGACAAAACCAATGTCTGGGTGCCATATTGGACAGATGTGGAAGATGTCCGCAAGGGATGCTCACTCCTCAACTGTTTGGTCAACTGCAAGTGCCACCGAGCTGGACTTTGCTGTACCACATTGTGCAAGTGTGAGGGAGGCCGTACTAATAATGATGAAGAGTGAAACAAAAAATACATGATGTTTAAGTATGTATTGTTCTTTTTGTGTTATTTGAATAAAATGTAATATTGATCCTTAACATGGTGAAAAGCCAAATATAACTTTTCACTATGGCATAGTTCTGAAGTTGTGATTATTTAAATCCTCAACAATGGTCCTTTTGGTCACATGTGATTTTTAACACTATAGTTATAGTGACCTGTCCAATTAACCAAAAAAAACATACCTTGGAGGTAATGAGTAATATTTCAATGTGACTCTTTCAGAGATGTTGATAAATGACTGGCGCACCGGGAAAAATCCTGGTACTCCCGATGGCCAATCCAGCCCTGGTGAGAACAGTCACAGTCAACCCACAGACCAGCTCCAAAGACCTACAACATCATCTTGCTGCAGATGGTGTCACTGTGCATCGTTCAACTATTCAGCACACTTTACACAAGGAGATGCTGTATGGAAGAGTAATGCAGAAAAAGCCTTTTCTCTGCACCTGCTACAGAGTTGCTTGAGGTATGCTAAAGCACATTTGGACAAGCCTGCTTCATTTTGGAATAAGGTGCTGTGGACTGATGAAACTAAAAGAGAGTTATTTGGGCGTTATGCATGGCGGAAAAAGAACACAGCATTCCAAGAAAAACACTTGCTATCTACAGTAAAATTTGTTGGCGGTTCCATCATGCTGTGGGGCTGTGTGGCCAGTGCAGGGACTGGGAATCTTGTTAAAGTTGAGGGTCGCATGGATTCCTCTCAATATCAGCAGGTTATGGAGAACAATGTCCAGGAATCAGTAACAAAGTTGAAGTTGTGCTGGGGCTGGATCTTTCAACAAGACAACGACACACTGCTCAAAATCTACTTAGGCATTCATGCAGAGGAACAAATACAATATTCTGGAATGGCCATCTCAGTCCCCAGACCTGATTATAATTGAACATTTGTGGTGTGATTTAAAGCAGTCTGTCCATGCTCGGAAACCATCAAACCTGACTGAACTGGAGATGTTTTGTAAATGGTCCAAAATACCTTCCGCCAGAATCCAGACTCTAATTGGAAGCGTTTAGAGGCTGTTATTTCTGCAAAAGGAGGATGCATAAATTTTTCTTTTAAACTTATGCACATGCCTAACTTTGTTTAAATAATTCTTGCACACTTTCTGTAAATCATATAAACTTTATTTCACTTCTCAAATAGCACTGTGTTTGTCTCCTATATGATATATTTAATTGACATTTCTTATCCAAACTACCAATGATTTATAAAGAAAAACCATGAAAATTAACTTTTGCATACCTACCTACAGTGGTGATGATCTGCAGTTTATTAAATTATACTGATTTCCTTTGCTTTGGGAATGCCAAAACCCAATTGAGAATTGTACCACTTTATCTCAAGATTTCGTTAAAATGTGTGCATTTTAACAGTGTGGCACATTTTACAATGTGGCAAAAACAACCACAATTTCATCAGTTTTTCCACATAAATTATTATATTAAGACACTTAACATTATTCTTTTGAAAAACTATTGGACTAGAGGAAATAATAATTTAGAAATATCTTTCATTCTTTTTTGTTTGCTTAACTGTGTCATGTGTCTTTATGGGGAGAGCACGTCTGTTATTTTTAAATGTATTGACTTAATAAAAAAAAAACAACAACTCCATACTGAAATGTGTTTAGTAAAAATAAGAAAGGATACTTTGTAGGTGTTAAGACGCAGCACCTTGCATTAAATGACACGCCAAGTATTGATAACACGGTATAAAAAAATAACAAATTGTATTTATTCATGTTAATTACAAACAAACATTTATTCCAGTAATTGCTGAACAGTTATTTTCACACTATTCTTCCAAGAAAAATGGACTTGGGGTATCTGTCCCTCAGAGAGGACCACTGCACAAAGAAATAGTCCGACAGAGGGTAGAGGATCCTCCCCGTCAGAGACAGTGAATGCACCCGACAAATACTTTCAACATAAACAATAAGCACTTTCTTTATTCCCAGAATTCCAAGCAGGAGCCCTGCTGCACACAGAGGAACACAAGTGCCTGGGCCGTTACACAGCACCTGAAACAACAGAGAGAGGGAGAGAGAGAGAGAGAGATGGGAAGGGGTGATGAATGTTTATCCAGGAAGTGACACAGCAGAATCCTGCGCTTTTGTCTCATCAGAAAATAGCACTACACAGAGACACTCCAGGATGAAATATGTTGGCCATTGTCACATCAATGCGTTTCATTTCTGTGTGTCAGAACAAAATAGTGATAGTTCAGGTTTGATACAGTTTGGTTGGACATAAAATAACTGCACAGAGAAACTCACTCTCAGAGAAAACATGGCTGGACTCAAGGAAAATAGATTTTAGCCTTTTAACAAAAGCCTCACTTAATGGAATATATATTGGTTATTACTACTCACTTACTTACTTATGGATTTGAAATAAGTGGTCAGTAAAACATTTTTAGTGGGTGGTGAGAAAGTCTGAAGAGATTTATTTTTCATTTCACAGCGACTTGGACTATGGAGTGCTGCCAGTGTGACCATCAGGTTCAACTTTCTCCTATATTAGCTCAGTTTGGTTAAGGCAGTCCCGCAAAAAAAATACAATCTGACTATGAGACACAGAGACACTGGCTGTTTGTTATGGCTGTCTACTTCATCATGGAGTTCATAGCTATCCTAGAGACATGCAGTCTGCAAACTTTTATTTTACTATAAACTGTTGTTTATAGAAAATGTCTTTTAGGTTTGACCTTTGTACAGAAGTGTGGTCTGATGCTACACAGTGGGACAGGTGTGCAAACATGTTAACACCCATTTTTGAGGCAATGTGTGCTTGGAAATGTGTAAAAAAAAAGATTGCAAATTGTTGCAACTGTAGACAGATAAACTGTGATTTTTCTGCCCACCCATGTATTTATGGGAGGGACAAGGGGAAAAGGAGACGTTAAAGCAAAATAATGGGAAGATATGCTTCAAGAGCAACTGATCACATGCTCCCTTGAATGTATGAAAACAAGTAAAAGCAGATGTGCTGTATGTTTTGCAGTGAAAGTGTCTTTAGCAAAGGTTAGTGAAAACTTGTCAGCAGTATTGGCAGAGATTTCCCGGTCGCTGTGTTAATCATTTATTTTATTAACTTGTTAAGTGAACCTGATAGATTGAGCCTGGTTCAGACAAATGTGTAATTGTGCTTGGATTTAGGTCGAGTTTGGTCATACTGTGCTGGGCTCGCCTTTGTACATGTGTGGCACCATCACTGCATATTATGTTTGTGACTGAGGAACAATTCTCAGGGACAGGGTAACATTAACACGGGGCAGCTTGTGCTTGGTTGGGTTATTTTCAGAGACGAAAAGAAAATAAATAAGAAACAAACAGTTCATTTATGCTTATAATAACAGTGACATTCATGAGAGAGAACAATGCCTCCCCCAAAAAAAGCTGGAAATTAAAGGTGTTTTTACTCAAAACACAGGAGAACTCAACACTGAACTTCATGGGACTTGTTCAATCAGGGCTGACTCTCATCAAGATGAAGAAATATCTCAACAATCAACGAACGAATTAGCTCATTTTCAAGCCTCAAAACAAAGGATTAGAATACTTCAAATGTCATTGTTTTAATGATTCTAAGTACAAGACTACAACACCAAAAATGTGAAGGGTTGTGAATACTGATTTCACTGTATATTTTCCTCTGGTGACCTTTAAAAATCCTCAAATGCAGAATCTACAGTAAGGAAAAGAGCTCTTTGGTAGAAACAGTGCGATACTATAAATAATTTTCACAGACCACTTTCGCAAGTTGTGGGCATTAATGGGCATGTGTTTTGCAGTCGTCACTACTCGGTGTGAAATAATTAAGGTGTGGTTTAAGGTGAGGATTTTTCCCGGCTGGAAATACGATAAGAGTCTGTGATGATAACTCCAACGACCTCAGACAATCAGACACCATGATGAGGTGATGGAGGGTGAAACCTGAACTGGAATACAGCAATGATTCCTCAGAGAGAAAAGGAGGGGGAAAGAGAAATAAATGCAAAAAAAACCTGACAAATCACACAAAGCACTAGAAAAATAAAAGTTCAGGAGTCAACTAGTAGACATGAAACTAGACTAAATTAAGCCTGGTGTCATGCAACACGTGTTTACATGACAAGACATAAAATTCACCCTTTTCATCCATGAATGAATGTTGATGTCACAAACACAACAGAACAAAACAAAATGTGTTAAGAAGAAAACAACAACATCATGGAGTAGGCCACAATGTTACAGTGGTTTCTGTTGTATATTTATTTCCTTTTATTTTGATCGCTCAGTTGATTTGCATGACAGCATATAGGTCTGGAAGAATTACTCGAGTCTTTTAAAGAATTCAAATTTTCACCTTCTTAAATGTGAATATTTCTTTTCTTTGCTCCATATAAGAAATAAATCATGAAAACTTAATCATTCTGTTTTGTGATGTCTTCTTTTCCAGTACTAAAAAACACTGATCAACAACATTTTCTGGACCAAACACACATTACTCATTTAAATAAATTACAATCAGGCTTCAGGAAAAAGCACAGCACCATCACTGCAGCTACAAAAGTCATAAATGACATACTTGTTGCTCTTGATAAAAAGCATTACTGTGCTTCGCTTTTCATTGATCTGTCCAAAGCTTTTGACACTGTGGACCATGCTGTTTTAAAGCATAGGCTTCTTTGTTTGGGACTATCAGAACACGTAGTCTCTTGGTTCACAAATTATTTGAGCGACAGGACTCAGTGCATTAAATGTGATGGTCAGTGTTCTGATTTTTTGAGTGTCCACAAGGGGGTGCCACAGGGCTCAATATTAGGACCCCTCCTTTTCATTATGTATATTAATGAATTGGGACAAAACGTGTCAGATGCTAATATGCACTTTTATGCCGATGACACAATTATTTACAGTTTTGGAATAACTCCTGCTAAAGCTGTTGAGGCTCTGCAGAAAGCTTTTGATGTGGTTCAGCACACTCTTCTACAGCTAAAACTTGTCCTCAATTCTGACAAGACGAAATTAATGTTTTTCTCAAATACTAAGAAGGGACCTCAAACTGTCCCCGCGGTGTCCACGCTTGAAGGAAATGTTATAGAGATGGTTCATTCGTACAAATACCTTGGTGTCTTGCTTGATGACTCCCTCACCTTCAAACTTCATATTGACAATCTTGTGAAGAAGCTTAAACTTAGATTGGGCTTCTTCTTTAGAAATACATGTTGTTTTTCTTTTAAGGTGAAAAAGCAGCTTGTCACTGCAACTTTTTTATCTATTTTAGATTATGGAGACCTGGTATATATGAATGCCTCAGCTCAATGCCTTCATAAGATTGACACTGTGTATCATGCTTCTCTGAGGTTCATTACGAACTGTAAAGCCTTGACTCATCATTGTGAGTTGTACTCTCGAGTGGGATGGCCTTCTTTGTCCACCAGGAGGTTAGGACATTGGTACACTTATCTATAAGGCGATGCTTGGTCTCCTGCCTTCTTACATCTGTAATTTAATCACAAGGAGAAATGTTGATTCTTACTGTTTGCGGTCAAATGACCATTTGTTGCTCTCTGTTCCATTTGCCCGCACAGAGCTGAGTAAAAAGGCTTTTGTATACTCTGCTCCTGCTGCATGGAACGCGTTGCAAAAAGACTGGAAATTACCTGAACTTATTTCATTGGATGCATTTCAATCCAGATTGAGAGCATTTGAGACATCCTCCTTGACATGACTGATTTATTGTAATACAAATGCAAAAAGATTTCATGCTAAAAGTGTTTGTATGGTGGCAGCCATTTTGGAATCCTCATGGTATGTGAGGGTGCTCAGACTTTACAAGTTAAAAATGCAAGGTCGTGGAGCGTTTCCCTCTTTAGGAACGCCCTGTGACCTCAGAAATTAAGAGTTCTGACTACAAATGGAATGCAGCATAAGTGTTGGAAGACGAAAGCACATCACATCGCTGTGCATCACTGCCAAAAACGATGCAGACAAAGAAGACATTAGCACGTCTCCCCAATGCTGCTGAGAGCAGAAGCTGATAAAACCTGTGTGCACTGCAGAGTCATTTGACCAGGTAACAAATACCAATTAACAACATTGATTCTGCTTAAAACTCCATATTAAACCTGGGTTTCAAATGTGCGTAGGAGGCAGCAGTGAACCTGAGTCAGACACATGGATGGGGGAGGAGCCTAAGATGAATAAAGTGGCCTCTGTGCTGAAGGGGGAGGCTGAGGGACTTACAGGAAACCAGACGGTGCAGCTCTTGTCTGGAGAAGTCATCACACAACTCTGCACACACGCACACATGCACGTGCGTGTGCGCACACACACACGCACACACACACACACACACACACACACACACACACACACACACACACACACACACACACACACACACACACACTCTCTCTCTCTCTCTCTCTCTCTCTCTCTCTCTCTCTCTCTCTGGCAGCAGTCAATGGAACTCTGGAGATCTCATTGTCCGACACACAGGAACACACGCACACACTTCCAGGCACTGGAATTACACTCACATATAAACCTATAATCAGCAGCTTACACCATCATCTCTTACGCCATAGTTAACACAACTATGATGACTATGTAATGTGAATACTTCATCTGGACTGTGAAAATTGTCTCTCCAAATACTGCTGTGACAATGGCAGCTTTAAAGTGAAGCAAGTAACTCTTCTGATGTTGTAACTAACACCCAATAAGATTTTTTAATAATTATTAAGATTCAAACATTCAAGGATTCAAGGTTGTTTATTTGTCACATGTATATGTTACACAGTAACACACAGTGAAATGTCAATTTTGAGTCACCCTGAGACTGAACATTAACTTAAAGCTCCCATAGAGTGGTCCTATCACACATATATGTTAGGTATGGTGGTCTACTTCCATACATTAACTTGTTTTTATGGTCAAAAACCTCCTAGTTGCTGCAAACGAGCCAATAGAAATCTCTCCTCACTGAAGCTCTCGTCAGCCGCGCTGTTTGAGACTGAAATCTCAGCCCCAGAAGACAAAACTGTGTTGTGATAGGCCAGCCAACAGGAGCTTTCTCGACTGTCTTGTGATTGCCAATTGGTCAATTAAGAAATAATAATTGACAAATATAGATTTTAAAACAAACAAAAGTAAGTAAAAATTTAAATGAAAGCCCAAAGGAGGATCTCTGTGGAAACAGTTGAGTCAGCTCACTGATGATGAGTGTAGAACTGCAGCCTGACCAGTGTGTGAACTACAGAGAGAGACAACTCATGTTTAAACTTGGTGTCAGAGTGAGAGAGAGAGAGGGAGGAGTGTGACTGATGTGTGACCTGGTTTACACAAGTGCCTAACACAAACACCTGCCTGTAAATGTGTGTCTTTCTGTCTCTATTATACCTGACAGCTGGTGTAAGCTTTCATTCTCACAGTCAGAGTGTGTGAGGCTCCATTGATTTGGCCACACGAGGATCCTCAATATTATCTACTATATATATCACTGCAGTCTGAGGTAACTAACATCATTTTGTCTATAATAGCCTTGACCCATTTACAAGAACAGCTGTAATAAATACTCTGAACACTGAAGGGATATTTAAGCTTTGTTTGGAAGTGTGGCTGTATGAGGTTCTGAACACATTCAGCTTGAGCCACTCAAACAAAACTAATAACAAAATCACTGATGTCTTGAGAAACTGTTCACTTAAAAATTAAGTTTATGTCCCTTATAATACTGATCACCCTTCATTCCAAAGCCCATAGAGAAAAAAAACACTTTTACATCAATGGCACACATGAGTTGAAACACTTTATTTGGATTAATTTAAGTCACAAAAACAGAACTGTGTTGTGATTGGCCAGCCAACAAGAGCTTTCTCAACTGTCTAGTGATTAGCCAGGTACCCAGAAGTGACGTAATTAGCACATGTTGTGATGGCAGCACATGTCCCCCCCTCTGCTAATAGTGACACAGCCTGTGATGTCCTGCACTCAGCAGTGATCAGCCTACAGACATACCACCCACAGGCCCTCTTTCCTATCTCTGGTGATTTCAACCATGTCTCTCCATCCTCCACGCTGCCCAAATTCAGCCAGTATATCACCTGTAACCCCAGAGACAATACAATTCTGGACATATTTTATGCCAACACCAAGGAGGCATACAACTCAACACCCCTCCCTACCCTGGGGAGATCAGACCACAACCTGGACCATTTCTAGCCTGTGTACGAACCCCTCGTGCACAGACAACTAACTGTGACCCGCACAGTTAGAAGATGGACTGAGGAGACGGTGCTTGTCCAACAACAAATCCTGAATTAATCCAGACATAAAGGCCCTCCTGAAGGAGAAAAAGAGGGCCTTAGGTCAGGAGACATGTAGAACTGAGGGTTGTACAGAGGGAGCTGAAGTAGAAGATCAGAGAGGGGAAGAACCGCTACGGGAGGAAGATGGGAGGAACAGCTGGCACAGAACAACGCCAGCGGCGTCTGGAGAGGCCTAAAGACCATCTCTGGGCTCAGGTAAACGGTCTCACAGTCTCGATCAGCCACTAACCCTCCCCCGCCCAGTCATGTCAGCTGTAGCCCCTCTCGTCAGTGACAGCAGAGACTATCATCGCTGTTGGAGAATGACTCCCACCCCCTGCAGGTCACTGTCACAGTACTGAGCAGCTCCTTCAGTGACAGGCTCCTTCCCAAGTGTGTGAATGAGAGATAGATACCAAAGGTCCTTCCTTCCTGCTGGTGTAAGACTTTATAACAACCAGCTGAGCTCCCAGCAGACCCAGTCACCACCATAGTAATACTATAATATTCAATTATTTCATCCACTATCACAATTCTATGCTCCACCGTTTCTTTTGTGTGACTATCCCTCATAGATGAGTTATCGCATTTACAGAGGACTCTGAAATCTAAAAAAAACCAGATGTACATTAGTTTAAAAAATAAATAAAATACTTGTATATTCTGTTTGTGTGAGCTTGGTCAGTGACAATAATTTCAAGAATCAGCATTTCAAGACAAAAATCTGTAAACAGCACTGAAATTCAATGACCATGAAAGTCATGCAATGTTGATGAGGCCTTGGTCCGTCTGAACAGAAACAATGTGATTCTGCAATGATTAAATGTTCTGCTTCAGAATTAAGACTTTAATTTGTTTTTCTGTGAATTGGAATATTTTTCAGCAACCCATCTCTAATTGAGATGAATGCTGTGTAATTCAATGAGCATGACCTAATACATCCCCACTAGACAAAAACCTGTTTAAAACCAGTGAACATTGTCATTTCTTACACATTATGTCATAAATTTAAGTATTTTTATAATTAATATTCTGCTCTATACTCTTAGTATACTTTTTTTTTGTAGGTAGTGAATCGCTGTTATTTTCTGTTCTTGGTTGGAGTAGCTGTAACAAAAACAATTTCTTAATAAAGTATTTCTGGTTCTGGTATTTTTTTCTAATCTTTCACCATGGATCACTCTTTAAAGCAGTGCTTCTCAATTATTTTCTGTCCTGCCCTCCTTAGGATGTAGAAAACATTTCACCCCCCCACACCCCCACCAATAGAATGTCATGACATTTGCTCAGATTCTTGATGCATTTGTTAATGGAATGATTCATTTGCTCAAACCCAGTAGTCCAGTGTCACTTGGCCATTCCTATTGACTACAATCTCAGATTGAGTATTTCAACTCACGAGAGTCATGGAGCATGGCAGAGTGGTGGTCAATATGTGTGACCAGTACACAGACACTCCTTATGGTCTGGTCAATAAAAGGGCACACCAAAATGTGGACTTTTGTCACTTGTCAATATGCCACAGATGTCACAAATCATGATCGGTTCCGCCCAGTGACCAGAACTGCCGGTGAGAATGTTGGTCTGCACAACAGGCGGATTTCAGCGGAGACTCGCAAATTAAAGCCACTTTATTGATAAAGTTGGACTGTTATTTTTGGATAGTTACTCTGTTTTGTCACATAATAACTACAAGTTTTTCTTTGTGCGTTTATATTTTTTTTGAGTGTACATTAATTTCCTGGAGACATAATTTAACCATAACCATAACCCCATCATAACCATACAACAAGTCTTCACCATAAAATATAATAGTTTACGTTATGGGGACTTGCTTTCTGTCCCCATAAGGAAGACAAGCCCCTGGATATGACTGTGTATACAGACAGACAGACACACACAGAGCCACTAATAACAACACTCCCACTGCGTGGGGTGATGTGAAAATACATGGTACATGGAATAGTGCACACCAATGCAGGAATGTAAACCTGAATGTGAACGTGAATGTAAAAATAAATGATCCAGTATCAAACCAACTGCTGATAACACATGTAGAGAAGCAACATTTTCACAGTTTTGGTTGCACTTTAACAAAATACTGGAAACAAACAGTGTTGGTTTACTGACAGTCCTCCCTCTCTCTTCTGCTGTGACACTACAGGTACCAGCACAAGTCTGCTCTTCTATCTGTTCTTCCCCTGAACTTCATTTCCTCAGCTTTAGGAATTTTAAATAAAGTGGGTGAACTTTTCTTCGTGTTTCTGCATTGAGGTAAGACCCATTTTCAGCACAAAGACAAGTCAGCTGGCTAGTAAACCAAATGCACTAGTGTAGCACAGGTGCAGTTACTCATCAGTGAAACTGCATATACAAAGGAGGGATGCAACTAGATCCACTCAGGAGCGGAGACATGAGAACAGCGCTGCACTCAGTGCCATGGTCTGCTCGTAGATAGATAGATCCTTTAATAATCCTTACAGGAAATTACAATGTCACAGCAGCTTCAAGACAGACATAACACCACACATTTCCTCACAGCATCCATACTCAATAAGTTAAAAAATATAAAATACAATAAATAATACAAAAAGAGTGCAACGTTATTTTTGTGTATTGTAAAATCTTATAGCAGCTGGTATAAAAGACTTCCTACATCTCTCAGTTTTGCACAGTGGTGCGATCAGTCTCTGACTGAAGGTGCTGCTCTTGATCACCTTCAGGGCGTGGAGTGGGTGTGTAGGATTGGTCAATATTGAACACAGTTTGTTAAGAGTTCTGGCCTCTACCACCTGCTGGAACGTTTGTTGCTCATCCCCGATCACTGAGCCAGCCTTCCTAATCAACTTGTCCAGTTTGTTTCTATCTGCTGTGCTGGCACCTTCTCCCCAACAGGCCACAGCAAAAACAGAGCACCGGCCACCACTGAGTGGTAGACACTGCACATCAAGGGTTGGCAGATGTTAAAAGACCTTAGCCTCCTTAAGAAATACAGTCAGCTTTGTCCCTTCTTGTACACCGCCTCCATATGGCTCTTCCAGTCCAGCCCACTGTCAAGCTGCACTCCAAGGTACCTGTGGTTGGCGACCATCTCCACCTCAGTGCCTCTAATGGTGATTGGTGTTGTTTGGGTCCTCCTCCTCCCCCTCCAGAAATCCACAACTATCTCTTTTGTTTTTGTAATGTTGAGATAGAGGTGATTGTGTGCACTCCACTCCACAAAGTTGTTTACAATGTCTCTATACTCCTCCTCATCACACCCTTTGATGAGGCCAACAACAGCGGTGTCATCTGAAAATTTCTGCAAAAAGCAGCTGTTGGTGTTATATTGGAAATCCACTGTGTAGACTGTAAACAGGAATGGAGCCAGCGCAGTTCCTTGTGGAGCCCCTGTGCTACTCAGGATGGTACCTGAGACACTGTTCTGTAGGCGCACGTACTGTGGTCTGAGGAAACAATGCCGCAGAAACAATGGCGAGTGAATGAGACTCGAGTTTGAAGAGGCACTGCCTTCATTTAAGTCCGTTTAAGTGTGGGATTATTTTGGATTCAGCGCAAACTACGATGAGAGAAAAGGACCGTCAACAAACAAACCACAGTGTGCAAGCATTACGTTGCAAGCATCGGTTATGGACTGCAGTGAAGTTAGTTTTAAGTTGGATATCAACAGTACTGTTGATATCGATATAGTACCGTTTGTGAGAGAGTATGATAGTAAATGTACATGACTATAGTACTGTTTGTGAGAGAGAATGATAGTAAATGTACATGACTATAGTACCGTTTGTGAGAGAGTATGATAGTAAATGTATGTGACTATAGTACTGTTTGTGAGAGACTATGATGTAATGTGAGCGCAAGACTGAATTATTTGTCAAATGGCCTCTCATATTATGATTCTCCGAGACGCTCTGATCAATTGACTATTGACCTGACCAGTCACGATGTAATGTTGATGTGAAGTTGTGATAGGCTGTATGACCAGGCGTATTGTGTTTTTTTTTTAAAGGGGGGCGGAAATGTTTTACTTTGAGTCTGTGTCGCACTTCCTGTCTGGTGCGAACTGCTCTGTTGAAATTTACTCGGTTCAGCAGCGGCAACGACAAAAATAGAACTGCTAACTATCGAAAGCACTTTGGCGCGGCAAGCTGCTTCTGGGACACTGCTGAGACGTTCCGCAGTGCACCCAGTGGAAATGCTCTCATTGATTAGAATGGAAGCTATTTGCAACGGCGACCGCGCCCTGTAACGCGTCCAGTGGAAATCCAGGGTAAGACACTCATTAACAATGCTTTATCAGAATGCACTTTGACTCGTAAGTGGGTCAATGACAAATCAAGCTTCTAAAAGTGTATTTTTTAAAAGTATTTTCAAAATGGATGTAATGCATATTTTTGAGTCCAGAACAATGTGCTTGAACATTTCTAATATATTGAATAACTATTCTAACTGTTTGAACTAATTTTTTTAACAGTATCTTTAACTTCACAACAAAAAAAATGTCAGGTGCCACAACCAACTATTTATAAAAAAAATATATAAATTCCTAATATTTATTTTAAAATTAATTATTTGGCAACTATACCTTTAGGTGTCTACACTAGATAAACATTATTATTATTATCATTGTGGTTTTTTTTTTACAATAATTTAAGATTTTTGGTCTCTGAAGGTCAGGTTTTAAGCATCCTTAACATCCAATTTTACATTTAAAGACAGGAAAATAATCACACAAATACACAAATTCATATATTCAGTATAATAACTACACACATTACATTTATAAAACATTTGGTCACTTTGACGTATCATTTATTGGTTTAAATTGGTTGCACCACCTGACCACATTAGTTATGACATGAAATATGCTGAAAAAATGCATTTTCATTTCAAATAGTAACATGTGTTTTAGACATCAGTTAAACCTAATCCTAACCCATCAAAAACAATTCACATAACATTACATCTTTATGATGAGGATCGAGTACAGTCGCGATGAAGTGCAGGGGATCTGGGTAGATGTTAATAAAACGTGGTGACAGACTCTTAAAGAGCAGAGCTCACTTTTAATTTTTTTCACTTCATGTTCTCAATCTTTGTGTAGAAGACACTTTAGTGCTGCAATTAAGGGAATAACAGATGCATCAGATGAGCTGATCTCTTTAGTTAACAGCTCAAAGAGAGAGAATGTTCTCTGGTGTGAAGTCAATGTCGCAGGGAGTTCATAATCTGCTCCTTATGCAGCCAAGTTTTCGCTTTAGCGCAAAGAGACGTTCCAGCATTTAATAGGTGCTGTTCCACAGTGAACTCGCTGTGTTTCGACCGCCAAATTATCAGTGCATCCCTAAATATAACATCTTTATTGACAAGAACAATGTAACCGTAATAATGACTTATTTGATGGTGTGACCTGAGATTCAATCAGCACATGGACAAGGGAGCGCTCGCCAATTACATGGGGGCGCAGCGGCCTTGATCCCTGGTTTAGAAACATTTGTGGTGTATAAAAAAAATTATTTAAAATTTAAAATAAACAACAACTCTTAGCCTGGTGGAAGTAAACCCTGGCGGCCCACCAAGCTTATAATGCACTGGGGAAACCCTGTAATAATAATAATAACTGTTGTAGAACTTTCCAGCAGGTGAAACTATATGTGCTAGATGTTATGACTAAGTAATTAAAGCAGAGTTGTCAGCTGGATCATTGTTAATACTTAACCTGTGTCATGCTAATTTTGATAGTGATAATGGCATCTAACATGTACAAATTATCATGCAAAATGATTTAAAGTGTGTAATATCTTTCCATTCAAAACTAATAAACATTCTAGAAGTGTCATGGATAACCTTAGAGCCTTGAATAGCATTATATAGTCACATTCCTTGCAGTTGTGCCACCTTATTAACAGTTGCGCCACCTGAAAATTGAAACTAAACTCAAATTAAACAGCTTCTGTTTGGATGCAAGCATTATTTTTCTACCCTTGTCTGAACACAGAACACTTTTTTAACAAACAAAGATATAAGATAAAATCATTTTTTTCTAGTTTTACATTGGTTTTACATTGGTTGTACCACACTGACATGGAAAATGTACCAACTTACATATAGTTGAAAGTAGTTATTTTTATCAGTATTTGACAGAGATCTACAAACCTTTTTGCTTAGTCCCAAGGTTCTCTGGGGTCCTCTGGCTGATGCAACATTCAGTCTACAGCTAATGTCTCTTGAATTCAAAATAAAGTCCAATGTTTATGGTTGCACCACCCTGATATTTAGGAAATGTACATTTCTGGGCAAAAGTTATTTTAGCAGCTTTAAAACTAGTGATATTAGAGAAAAAACATTAAAGAACATTGCTCGGACAACTGCATCACCTGATATCTTAGGGGTTTGAGAAGCCAAAACATAAAAATAATATAATTATTTGAATTTACTGAACAATGTATGAAAATTAATAGGTTTTATAGAATAAAGTGATAGATGTCATGAAAAGATAAAATTTTGTTTTTTTTAGATAATGGACTTGGACACCACACACATCCATGTGTCTTTTTGTCCACTCACCATGTCAGGTCTGAGTGTGAACACCAGAGGAAGCGAGTGCTGCAGGGCCTTCAGCGTACTGACCACAGAGGAACTCCAAGACTGATGCACCTCTCGGCTTCGTGGGATCTGACAGATGGTGAACTGGGGATCAAGCACATGTGTATATCGCAGCCGTTTAGATACATGTCCACAAGAAATACAACACTGACAAACAGTATTACATAAGCTGCTTTCGACATGCACTAAAGTCTGGACATTCTCTGAAGACTGTCCAGAGGGGGTGTGGGTGAGGATGCAAATGTCTGCAAAAGGTGCTCTGGTCATTTTCCAGAAATTCTCCTTCCGTCAAATTTCTAGATAAAGTCAGAGTAAGCTCAGATGGGATCACAGCGATCAAGCGACTGGGCCTACTTCCTACTGGACCCAGACGATTTCATTCTTTGTCTGGATGTTTGTGCCGACTCAGACAATCTTGTGATGATGTGTTCATCACATTACATACGCAGATAAGGTTAGCAAGTAAGATTTATTGATTCAAATTACTAAATTACTATGCATGTTCATTGACTTAGATCTCCAATTAACTTGTGTGTGTAATTTTGGTGTATCAAATTGTTTAATTGATTTTTGTTATTTGATTTTATAACATTCTGTGTCTTTTGTACATGAATACCTTGACAAACAGGGGTTGAGAGAGTCAGTGCTTGGATTCATACATGATTACTGTTCAATTGGGATATCTTTATTATAGACAATTACAGTGATTATTTAGACTGACTACAAAGGCATAGACTGATTGTCTTTTCCCCGATTTCAGGGTGGTGCACAGATCTAAAGTTAATTAATATTTAATTAATTTTTCAACATATTTAATAAAAAACATTTAAATTATCAATCTAATTATTGCCTACTATCTGTACTGTAAGCCTTTCAACAGATGTACTAAAAGAAAGAAATGATGTGTCCGTGTTTAGGCAGGATTATGCAGAAATTACTGGAGCTATTTCATTGAAACTTATTTGGGTATGGGACATTAAGGGGTGGATGCAGGAATTGATTTTCTTTAAAACTAGTGCAGTACCAATTCACTATGTGCCTGTTTTGTACATTTTGTGTGTATGTTTTTTTCTTTCTAAAGTAAGTAAACCTAAGGATTCACTAAAGCTCCAAAGAATGTAACATAATATATCTTACGTTTCTTTTTCAAACAATGTCAATGTCAGCAATGATGCCCCAAATAATTCACCTGCCAAGTCTGAAGCCTGTCACTAGTCACGTAACTAGGGTTAACGTGACCCTAGTTACGTTAACTAGGGTCACTTTTTCTTTTTCTTTTTAATGTCCTTTTGACCCATACTCTGGTTGTTGTTGTTGTTGTTGTTATTGTTCTTCGTTGTTAGCTGTATGCACTTTCAAGGTGAAGTCAAGTAAATCTCGTTGTACAACTTGTATAATGACAATAAAGGCATTCTATTCTATTCTATTTTATTCTATTCTGTCAGCATTGGACACTTAATTTAATTGATTAGCAGACGGCGATCAGTTAAAAAATCAGACATATAATGTATTAAAAGGTAACATTTGCTGTGAATCTGAATCACACTCGAAGTTTCAGTGTCCGTCATTAAAGCATGTACTAATTAAATTAATGAAATAGGTATTTGTGTTGTGCATTGTATTTGCAACTATAAGAGAAGCACACACAAGAAGTATATGCACGCCACCTGCTGGTGAATTTTACAATGCACTTCATTACACATTTATCAGCTGACAGCCTGTGTTGTGTTTGTTCAGTAATGATCATAAATTAGTTTAAAAATATATTTTTGGTAAACTATATTTAATTATCCAATGTTTGAAGTTTGAAGTGCTTCATCACTTCAGGCTCTACTTCTACTGTCAGTGCAGCAGATTTCCAACTCCTCAGCTCCTGTCCCTCATTTTTCACTTTCCTTTCCTTTTTTAAATAGTCTTTTTGCAGTAAATACACAAACAATAACAGTGTAAAATGACAAGACTGATTCTGTAAAGTGACTGGCTGAGCAACATGTTATATTTAATATGTGTAGTTAATATGCTTCAACATTCCACAACTACACTGCCTGGGACATGTCATATCAGAGAGAATCCAGGCAATGTATATGTTTACTTTTCACACACTGCCTTTATTTTACATTGTAACATCTATTATATAATAAACACTAATCTTACACACATAAATACATTATTACTGGAGGAGAAGCACACAACGCTCGCCATCCACTCAAAATGGAACGTTTACTTTTACTTACGCAAGCCGACTACTGTTTGGCCGGCTCGCGCAGCATGTCTGTTGTTATGTTTCCGGTCATAACAGATAGAGCCGGTGTGGTGTTGTAGTTGTTCTAAGGTTACTAGTTGCTGCAACAGCATGTGAAAAAAACGACAAAGTTTGCTCGGCCAAAGAGAGTGTTCATTGCTCGATTAAAAAATATGATGCCGTTAAAATGGGTTCAGGTTAATGCGTTTAACTGACAGCACTAATTAAAACACAGTAAAATATATGAATAGCCAAATGTGGCCTTAAAGATGAGACATATTTAAGGATTTTTAATTAAGTAATATGAAAATGTTTAATTGGAACAAAAGTAATTGACGGGCCTTAACTTATATAAACTATGACAGTGACAACCTTCTCTGATGTGACCTGGAATCACCAACCTCTGGACAGCTGTGTACCAGGGACTGTGACTCCGACTGTCCTTTGGAGCTTTCAAATGCGTAGATTTTCTCCTCACTCATCCGGTCAGTGTCAGCAATAACATAGTGTCGAGGTGTGTAAGCTGCAGATAGGCTCTCCATCAGCCGCAGGATCTCTGTAGTGTGGCCACCTGCAACATCCACAAGACACAGTGTCAATTACACAACAACAGATAAGATATAGATCAACTACATAGGTCGACGGTAGGGAATTTCTTAGAAATGCTGTCTAACTCACCAACATACAGTCCTAAGGATTTATCTGTTCGATTTTGTTTTATTTTAAGTGCCACAAGGGGAAGACTGCATTTTAAATGATCAAAATAATATTCTGAATAACAATCATTTTGTTTCAGGATACTCCTGAATTTTTCAATTCGTCTTTTGCCTACATGGCACAAACATAATGAGGATGACTGTGAGGAAGCAGTCAGTGCTCTGGAACTCCCTGCCCGAAGATCTCAAAATAAATTGTTTTATAAAAGCCTTTAACAATTATTAAAACATGGTTTAACAGGAAGCTTGACGATATTTGGGTTATAACATTATTTCAGGCACATAATTTAATATGTTTTGTATTTTTAACTTGGTAAAGCACTTTGTAACTTTATTTTGAAAAGTGCTGCATTTTTATTAGCATTATTCATAATAATAATGACAATAATAAAAATCGTGTATGATTCTTTGATTTATATTTTTTATTTATTGTTAATTGTGAGTGAATGTTGTTTTGGCTGAGGTTGAATGACAGCGGATCCCTGCACATACGGCCTATCCTACGTGGTACAGTCGTACCAGGGGAAGAGAGGCCCTTTGCCCACAAGATGTAGCACTCGTGGCTTAAGAATGCTACCTTTGTTTTATTACTTACACGATTTTTGACTTAAGAAAGAGAAACGTTTAGGAGAAAAACGTAAACAATTATAATGGCACCGGGAAAAGTCTCTTACCAAAAATCAAAACACCCCTATCCAGTGTTCACATCCAGTACAGAACAGGACGTTACGTGGCTGTTAGCATGGGAGCTAAGGAAGTCAGCTGATATTAGATCATATTCAACTTGTTCGCCCGTGTTCGCTGGAATTTAACACGAAGCCTATGGAGTCGTGTGTACAGCGTGAAGTACAGCGCATATGTAATGTAATATCAATGTTAATGAGGCACCGGATAAACTTAAGAGGACAACACACATGGGTGTGAGACAGTGTCACTGACCTGAGCCCGCAACAACCAGGACAGCCACAGGACCTTTGGCTCCAGGTTTATGCTTCGACCCAATCTTCACAACTACATATAACCGAATAAGAAATATCAAGCATAGAAGTAAAACAGGAAACACGACTGCTTCCAGAAACATATTTGCGATTCTGCTCGGACTGTACACATCCCACCATCTGAACAGAATGATCTGGAACGTACACACACTGCCCCCTGCTGTTCAAGAAAGAAAACAGGATATGTTAAAAGTTTAAGAGAATGTTAACAAAAATGTGTAAACAATTATAAAGGTTTTGCTGGAACATTTTATTCTCCTTTGAGATGGTTGTTAGAGTGTCATTACATTCAGTAAAGATCGAAAAGGAATAAAACATTAGTTTTAATATTAACTTTTTTTAAAGGATAAAGTATGAAATAATGTAAAGTCACATTATGCATTTTATATAATAATAATAATAATAATAATACAACGATGTCGAGGAGGGAACAGACAGCAGCTGTGCGGAGACGTCACAGATAACTTTACACACTGTGCAATGATGAAACACAGCAATAGAGACATAAACTTAAACTATATTGCATATACAACAAGGCTAAAGATGTACATTTTATAATACTGCATTATATATACCCCGTTAGTAGTATTATTGCTAATTTTATAAATGTTGATGATTGACAATGTCACATCTGTTTTGTTATTGTGCTATATCTAAGAAGATTTGGAGTGATGTTGAATCTCACTTTTTGATCCTGCTAACCCTGTCTACTCTGTTACCCTTAATGATGTTATTTGCTTCTATGTTAACTCAGAAGATAATGCTTTTGAACGCCTGATGAACTTTGTTATATGCAAAATTCTTTATTCACAAACAAAAATGTGCAAAATCAATACATAATTGTGCTCCTTTTCTCCTGGAACTGAGATATTTTGTTAAATCTCTGATTTTGGCAAATAACAAAAAAGTAATATGTTACTGAGTCATTATGAAAATTTTCCACTTGTAGTTTTGTGCATTAAAAGTGTTCAATAAAATAAATAAATAAATAAAAATGATGAAACACAGCAAACAGTATAACTACTGAGAGAATTCAGACTCTATGAAAGTGGCTTTTTCTATTTTTAATTTCATGCAGGATAGTGAGAGGCATGAAGATGGTGGTATAACATCATGAAGTTTATAATGCAGTACATAGTCTGTTTTCCCATTTGTGTCAAAATGGCCTCATCGGCCAGTAGGATCGGTAAAGTTGTTGAGATTATTTGTGTGCGGTATTTTATTCTGAAAATAATAGGAAGCACGTCTTACCGAATGAGATCTGCTGTCTCCGACAGTTCATGAACGCAGCACATGGTCAGACAGCGCAGAGCTGAGCATCGACACCAGCATCAGGATGAGGATGTGGTTGGATTATAGCCAACAACCGGTCAGCGTCTCGACCTCTGCAGCAGCAGCAGCATCCGCGTGAGTGACAGGTGGGTAACACATTGTCACACTCAGGTATGATCTGTGGGTCGGTGAATATGTGCGCGTGTTGTCACCATTGCTTTGCGCTGAGCGTCGTCTCCAGAGAAGAGAACTACAGGTGCATACGCACGCACGCGCGCGCAGACACCGTTCTTGTCCTTCACAGGAAGGAACACAGCTGAGGTAAGGTCGTTACCATAAGATGTCCAGTGATGAACGTTTAGTGACACACACACACACACACACACACACACACACACACACACACACACACACACACACAGACAGACACACACACACACACACTTAATGCCTAACCCTTGACCTAAGTCTAAACCCAATTATTCTAACCCTAACCCTAAAACCAGGTCTTCAACCCAAAAAAAACCTTTAAATAACTCACTTTTCCAAAATGTCCTCCCTGCTATGGTTTATTAATGTTTTGGTCCACACAAAGATACAGAACACAAAACATACAGGTTTGCACACCTATTCTTCCTAGAACTCTGCATTGGTTTCCATTCACTTGGACAGCTGAAACAAAGCGTTGAAACTTAAAGGGGCCATATGTAAGAATGTGGCCAAAACGGTTACTACATTCAAATTCAAAATACAGAGGTCTTTTAGGTTTCGTATTTTTGACGTAACTGGCAACCCCGTGGTTGCTCGGCAGCTGAGACTCTACTGACTGCAATGATTGGTAGACGGCGGTAGGTGGCGCCACATGCCAAAACATAAACATGATTTACAGTCTGCAAAATATTTTTTTTAATGCAAATATTTTGGCTGCACTGTTGTTGTTGGTGAGTTTGTTATATGAACATTATTCCTGAGTCTCTGTGACATATTAGGAGGATTTTATGGCCAGTTGCTTTAGATTTATTACATAATGCACCTTTAACCATAACCAGTTAATGCCTAACCTTAAGCTTAACTACACCTAAACGTAACCAGTTCCTCAGGTTTTGCATTGAGTTCCATTCATATATATATATATATATACATATGTATATATAAACTCCTGTGTGTTGTGATTATCTATATGAACTGACACATAATCAGTATTATTGACTGTGCTATGTCAAGAACCAGCTAAATAAAAAATGGCTGCCAGTGGGGACATAAAGAAAAGCAGATTTTAGCCACTTACCAAAAGGCTCACCTAATAATATATTATGTTATGTTATGTGTTCATTTTCTCTTTGTAACCACTCATATTGAAGTTCATAGAGAATCAAAGCACACAGGAGTAGTTGATTTCTTCTTGGTCAGTTTAGTAGAATGTGCATTCCCATGAAAACCTAAATATTGCTGCTGTAATTTCCTTTTTAGATCCACTGAACTCTTCCTGAGCAGAAAAGCGGAGGAGAAGAAGTGAAAGGATGGACTCCATCTCTATTATGAGTGGTAGCAGAAGCCATGTGTCCCTGACAGCCTCTTCTTCCTGCTTCTCCTCATCCTCCCACCACACCCAGGCCTGTTTTCTGCCCAGTAGCATGAGGAATGGATTTGCAGACACTAGTGCTGCTTGTCCTGCTGCCCAGCCCACAGTGGCCATCCTGGGTTCAGGTGACTTCTCCAAGTGCCTGACCATTCGCCTGCTGCGTCATGGTTTCCACGTGGTGGTGGGCAGTCGCCATCCCAAACTTGCAGCTCAGTCATTTCCCCATGTAGTGGATGTGACACATCATGAAGACGCTGTGGGGAAAGCAGCTATTGTGTTCCTGGCAATCCGCCGCGAGCACTACTCTGTCCTGTGGGACCTCAAACATCTCATGGAAGGTAGTAATTAATAATACAAACACAATTACAACACACATCTTTTTACATATATATTGTAGTGAATAGTCGTGTATTATTCTTAAATCCTGTGTGCTTACCTTGTGCTTCAGGAAAGATCTTGGTGGATGTGAGTAACAACAGGAGGCTGAACCAGTATCCAGAGTCCAACGCTGAATATCTGGCTTCACTGCTGCCAGACTCCACCGTGGTCAAAGGCTTCAATGTCATCTCAGCCTGGGCCATGCAGCAGATCTGCCCCAAAGATGCCAGTGCACAGGTACCATCATCCAACATGCAGCATTCTCACAACAACAACCCTACCACAGAGGTTCACACTGAATATTTCAACAGATTATTTAGTCAAAATTCTGTTTCATGATGTGACCAGTCATTTCATTCATGTTTAATGCATTTGGTTTGAGTAAAAGTTTATTTATATAGCACATTTAAAACCAAATAAAATTTCTAAGCAGGATTAAAATACCAACTCGGGAATATTCAATATATAAATACAGATAATAAATAGAACACAATATTGCACAATCTTTAAAGTCTCATACTTGGTTCATGCACGAATCTGGTGAGAAGAAATGTGTCTTTAACAATGATTTATCTGTGTCCATGTTCTGAGCTGTAAAACGTGAAACAGGCCATTTCAGAGCTCTCATCGAAACATGATGATGTGTTAGGATTTGTGTTTCTTCTTAGAGCAGGAGCTGTCAGCCATCTCTGACCCATTCATTCTCTCATAATTTAGGCACAGATTATAAAAAAGCTCCCAGCACATTAATGCAGGACACTGAAAATAATAGAACTGCTGGCTGTAGAACAAACTGGTAATCCCTCAGCCTGTAGTCAGCTGTCCCTATGGGTGATTTGGATTATAAAACCTCAGTCTCCACACTTGCGCACGTGTGTGTGAGTGAGTCAGACTTTTCTCTAAGTTTTACGTTGAGCAAATAACTGAAATTGATTTAACACAAATTAATCTTTTCTTCATCTAAATAGACACACAGCTGCTGACATGAAGACATTCACACACACCAGTCTACAATGTTTTAAACGCTCCAAAATAAAGTTACAACAAACAACAACAAACCAAACTAATTGTTGTAAGAAAATGGGACTTGAATGTTGAGTAGAACATTCCCTTAGCCCATTTTAATCCATACGATAACAAAATAACTGCAAAAAAGTTATTCCACCACCGCTGCGCCTTTCATCAGAAGAGACAGCTGATGCAGGTGCACGCTCGTCAGCCGCTGGAAACTCCGGGACACCTGATATATAGGCACACTAGCATCTTCTTCCTCCCTCTTCCTCACTCCCCAGCGTCCACAACACAATCAGTGACAGTAATGAATCATTATACAGTATGTATATTAATATGAGAGCAGCCGCGGTGACCCTCACATTTAGTTCCTTCGTGTTTATATCTAATTCCAAAATATTAATATATTTATCTCAAATTTATACATCATAAATTGATGCGCTGATCGCACACTTTCCGTCTTTTTATTTTACTTTCCTCCTCCTTTGCTGCCGCATTTGTCATTGTTCTTCAGGAAGGAGGCGTCAGAGAGGGCTTTTTAGAGTCATTTGTATAATAATTTTTGGAACGAGGGCGTGGTGTGTTACTCATTCACCCCCGCTCAGTTTCACGTTTGATGGGATGTATAAAGAGAAGGTGCGCAGGACTCGGCGTACACACGGTTTTATAAATCTGAGAAGTTATTTGCGTACGTACTTTTAAAATTGTGTGAGTACGCCCTCTTTCAGTGTGAAAGCTGCGCACTCTTTTATACATGAGGCCCCTGGTCCTTTCGCGTGCTCACGCGACGGTTTCGCGAGTCCCGCAGTTGTTGTGTTGTTGCCGAACGAGCTAACCCAAGCTAAGGAGACAGACAAGGGAGGTGTGAGAGAGATGGAGAGGAAGAGAGAGAGAGAGAGAGAGAGAGACAGTAGTTATAAGAAGGGGGTCTGGGGGGGCTAGATCCCCCTTATTCGAGACCCCCTGAAATGCCTCAAATGCAAAATTGTTGTTTGTCTCTATGTGTGGCCCTGCGATGGGCTGGCGAACTGTCCAGGGTGTACCCCGCCAATCGCACTATGTCAGCTGAGATAGGCACAGCCCTCCCCCCGCGATTACGGTGACAGATGACAGAACGTTTTTTGTGAGACAATATTCCAGGGGGGACCTCGTGGGACCAGCGCAGCTTCCCTTCACAACAAGACTGTCTATGTGGCCATCTAATAAGAGCCACGACCACTTCGCTTCTAAAACTCATAAAAACAAGGCAAAAACAGCAGCTCATGGGAGCCTCTGCAAAAGCACAATTACAGCTACAAGCACGTCGGCAGATTCAAGATGAGAATTTGTTCAGGACTTTGTGGCTGTGTGCACCGAGCCAAGCATTCCTCAAGAGAAGCTTAGAAGCAACAGCCATTTCTAGTGAAATCTTGCAAACAGGTACATGTAATTTCCTCTTGGAAAAGACTGTAACAGTGAGACACACGGACAAACATCTTATTTTGTTATTGTGGACTTAAGCAGATGATTTTATTCGGTGGACGTTTTGTAGTGGTTAAAATATGTTTTCCTTGCATCCTTGTTTTCCATCAGAACTAGTATACTATACTCTATACTATGTATATGTATGATAAATCAGCGAAAATTAAAATTAATCCAAAATGTGAAAATCAAGGATGCACACTATCGGGCCATGCTCAACCCATATCCAAAATCTTGCTTCATAGATAGATGAGCATCCATGTGTCAAGCTGGTTTTTGGCACAAGGGGTGCACACAGCTCAGTTAGCACTCACTATGTGTCTGCACCTCATACAGCACACTTAAAAAAGGCATCAAGTATGCCTTAAATACCAGTTCTGAATCATATTGCTTTCTGTGTGACAGTTGGAAATGTGATATGTGTGATATATGATGTCATGAACAGCACTCTGTCATAGCTTCTTCTATAATCGCTCTGCCTCTGTGTAGGTGTTCATCTGCAGTGACTCAGTGGAGGCGCGACAGCAGATTATGGAGTTAACTCGTCAGCTGAACTTCCTGCCTGTGGACATGGGCAACCTGTCCTCTTCACGGGACATTGAGAATTTGCCCATACAGTTATTCTCCAGCTGGAGGGGCCCAGTCCTCGCTGCTGTGGCCCTCTCAATCTTCTTTTTCGCTTATTCTTTTGTGCGTGATGTCATTCACCCGTATTTTAAATACAAGAAGAGTGACTTCTATAAGATCCCCATAGAGATGGTGAACCGGACACTGCCCACTGTTGCTATCACTCTTTTGGCCCTAGTGTACCTGGCAGGTCAGCTGGCAGCTGCCCACCAGCTCTATTATGGAACGAAGTACAGGCAGTTCCCACGCTGGCTGGAGGGCTGGCTGCAGAGCCGTAAACAGATGGGCCTCCTCAGCTTCTTCCTGGCTGCTGTACACGTTCTCTACAGCCTCTCGCTGCCCATGAGGAGGTCTGAGAGGTACCTGCTGCTCAACAGTGCCTACCAGCAGGTCAGTAGGATGCAGGTTGTTGACCTGATGCTCACACTGATCCTCGTTAACTTCATTTCCACCACACAAAGCTGGCCTTTTGACAGTTGAATGACAGAGAAACATAAGTTTTTTGTATTTTGCATGATCTTAATCAAGTTATCTAAGACAAAAATGGCATCTTCTCCCACAAGGATCACACAAGGATTTGACCAATCACAGGACAGTTACCAAATGAAAGATAACGATGAGAATAATGACTAAAACATAATGTAAAATCAAAATGTTTATTTATTTCATAGTAGTAACTAGTATTCATACAGAACAAATTTGATTTCTATTTCTGGTACAAATTGGATAATGACACCACCTTTTGTTCTAATAATAATAATTTCTACTGCACATATTCTGCATACAGGTCCCTTTGGTGGAATGACTGCTTCTCCAACATCAGCAACAACATAAGGCTGCAAAAAAACCTAAAGAGAAGAAAAAGCCTAAAACAGTACACACAATAAAACAGCATTGTGTCTCAGAGGTGGAGAGGTTGTCTCAGGTCATCAATTATGTATGAAACAAGTGAGTCTGTTTTTTTGTTTTTTTTAACAGTGATCCTGACTACTGTAACATCAGTTGAACATTTTATGGGAATTTAATATACAGACACACGTGCCTTAAAGCCACTGGTGTAACATCAGATGAGATGCGCACTGCACACACACACACATGCACAGCCACTCAAGAGAACTGCCATTGTCACTATGTAGGCTAACGTTACAGGTGACTGGCCACACACTCAACCTGCAAACCAGACTTTTAACACCACGGATAGCGGCCGAAGCTCTATATCAACACTTAACAGTTCATACCCATCTCTATCAAGTCACTTATGACCCTTTTCCACTATGGTCCAGACTCGCCTCGGCACGGCACAACACGGTTTAGGTTGCAGCTCCACGACAATAAAGTAACTCAATGTGCATCAACACTGCACAGCTGCTTGAGTTCGAAGTGTTCGGGATGGTATTTTATAACGCTTGTCCAGCGTCCGAACCATTTTTTAAAGCTCTCTTTTGAGACTCTACCATGTCTTTTGCAATGTGGTATGTTATAGCGTCTGTAATGTCTTTATGTCTGGTGGACGTCGACTCATATGGTGTAACGCTACTGAACGCATCAGTAATCACAATGCTAGTTGTGACATATGCAGTAAAGCTATAAGATCCTGTTATAACACTACAAACCTGTACAAGCACTTAAAAGCTGTACACCTAAACGTAAATCCTGAGCTGCAAAGCAAACGGAGGAAAGAGGAGGGAGCTCCCCAAACCAGACCCCTGGCACAGAGACACTGACAGAGGCCTTTCAAAAACCTCAACAATATCTTCGAAGCAATTTCTATAAGTGAAAGTTATTTCCAGAATTAATTAATGTTGTATTTCAAAGTGTAATTGGTGGTCAGAGATGTAATTTAGCAGAGAGATTAAACTATTATCATATATTCAGTAAATCTTAATTGTTTTACTGTTACTCAAAAATATACACTTATATTAAGATTTCCAGGCCTTACTGGCCTCAAATCTGAAGTATGAATATGGCAGAATAAAATAAGTCTTTTGTGTATCTGTTGAAGGAAGATTAGTGTTCCTTGGCTTAAATCGTTGTCCTGTGTTTTATTATTATCATAATCATAATCAATTAATTAAAGGTAAAAGTACACAATCATTCAATGATCAGGCATTTTCAAGTAAAAAGTATCGGCATCGGTATTGGTATTGGCAATACTGGCCCTGTAATAATGCGATACCAAAATTTACAGTATCACACAGCCCTACACTGTATGTTGTGTGTGTGAGTGTCTCAGTCTCCGTCTCCCTCCCGCCCTCTTATGTTTGTCATTGGTTTGCTTCAGCTGTCGATCCACAGCAAGCATGAAATAAGGTTTGTTATTGGCTGGCCGTAGTGGTGCATTCAAGGGCCTGTGGCAATTCTGGACAGCTGTTTTTTTTTTTTCTACATTCATGGGCTCTGACTGCGTCTGGGCACTGGCTGCACTGCCAATACTGATACCACTGCTGCAGGAGATGCAGGATTGCTACAAAATAGATAATTGTTTGAGTTTAATTTCCAGATGTTGAAATACTGTGCTTTTGGGATAGATGATCTCTGTTCTGAGCTCCTCCATCCCAAATAAACACATTGTATGTCAGATGACCTGAGACAATCTCTCCATCTTTAAAAAGGCTCTACCTATTCTGTTGCATATGCTATTGTGTTTATTTTTCCTGACTCTTTTTTTAGACAGTTTTTTAGGTGCTGGAATGCAACCTTCCCTTGCAGGTGTTGTGTACGTGCAGCTGCTTTCTTAGAACAGTTAATGGGAGGCACCCCGTCTGTGATTGCAAATGCAAAAGTCGATCTCTCTTTTGCAGTCCTGACTTTTTTCTATAATTTTAATTCTAAATGTAATCACATAATTCTATTTTGTTTGTTTTTTCTTTGTTAGTGCACTGTGGTTCCACATGAATGTGGTTGTGATGAATTCCAAGTTGAGCATCCTCTGTGTTGGCAGGTCCATGCTAACGAGGAGAATGCCTGGAATGAGGAGGAGGTGTGGAGGGTGGAGATGTACATTTCCTTTGGGATCATGAGTCTGGGGCTTCTGTCGCTGCTAGCAATCACCTCTATCCCGTCTGTCCACAGCCAGCTCAACTGGAGGGAGTTCAGCTTTATACAGGTACTGAGCTACACTAACACCACAGGGTCATAGAATTGTCACAGTGTCTTATATTCCCTTCCTTAAAGAAGACAAAAACCTGTAGTGTTTAATGATAAAGGTGAGGACGAACACATTTTGTTTGTATTTTGGGTATTATTTCATATTCAGAGGTTTGTTTCAACGAGTGTTGCACTTTGAAGAGTGTGGTTGTACGAGGCAGCACACTGACATACATAGTCAATTAACTTCATTCTACACGATCCATGTGCGGAGAAGCAGGAGAGAGAGGGGTAGTGTGGTGTTTTCCTCCAGCCTTTTCCAACAGGCAACTGAAGTTTGCCTCACCTTGTAAACCATTTATTTTCCTACACCAAGGTCAATAGAGAACATCTTTAGTTTGTAGGAAGTAGGAGTTGTTCAGTTGGTCCATCGCTACATCTTTACACTTTTCTTTTGTAATCTTAAATTGCTGTGACTTTCCATGATGTGACTTTCCATGTCAAATTTAAATTGCTGCCAAATCCATAATAATAATAATAATCATACATTTAATTCAAGGGCACCTTTCAGAGCACTCAAGGACACTCAAAAAAATACAATATTCAAAGCTGAACTTTTAAAAACAACAAGAGGGCTAAAAATAATATTAAAAACTAACTACGTAACCTACTGATTTTTCAATCCTGTCATTAAAATGTAAGAGAAAAAGCAGCTTCTTATGGCACTTTACTTTTATTGGAATGTAATTTACACTGAATAAATGAATGCAATTTAATTATTTACCGTGTGGGTGGTCACCTACCCATCAAAATACATTCAGATTGATACTTCAAAAATCAACAGCAGAGGCTTCAAAGAGACTGTCAAAGTTACATTGGTGAAGTCAGACCAGGTGTAAGCAGTTTTTGCTGTGTGTCTTTGCTCCAGTCCACTCTGGGCTACATAGCTCTGCTCATTGCCACCCTCCACGGCCTGCTGTTTGGCTGGAAGCGGGCCTTTGAGGAGGAGTCGTACCGTTTCTACTTACCACCCAGCTTCGTGGTGGCACTGGCCCTGCCTGTGTGTGTCATCCTGGGGAAGACGGTGATGCTGCTTCCCTGCATTGCCCAAAAGCTCCATCGGATCCGCAGAGGCATGGACAGCCGCCAGTACCAGTGTCGGCGCCTGGAGCCGGTTGGTTCGGCTGCCCACGTTTCACCCGAAAGAGTCACCATCATGTGATCTATCTGCTCCATCACTGGGATTATCACACATACTGCCATGTGCCATGATGTTTTACTGAAGCAGATAAACTTTGTTGTATTAGGGATTCTCACTTTGTGAAGATTATTTTTATTTATATTTATTTATTTATTCTGATATCCTTTACTCTCATAATATCTCTCTAAAACACTCAGTAATCTTACATTAAAAAAATTAAAACTATTTCTGTCTTACCTAAATTTTAGGTAAGACAGAATTTTTTTTTTTTAAATCGTTTTAATTTTTTTGATTCATAAATTAAATCAGATGGATTCATACGTTACCTTAATTTGGTTCGTATCGGGAAAAATAATTTGTCCACATCTTAAGTTTACAGAAGTGGAGGAAACAGATGAGCTAATTTTACGAATGTTGCACAAACCATTACCTATGATTCCAAAACAATATGAAAATGTCATGTCACGGTTATCCTGACCAAAATAACTTAGATTCATCATAGTATTGTGCTTAATAAAGAATTAGGTATGTATGTTGTTGAACATTTGTGATATGAATATTCACCACAGTTAACTTATTGTGTGTTTAATAATAATGTGCAATAAAATGAAATATCATCCCATCCCCATTATTAACAGTATTTGTTGACACGTGAATTGTGGACATGTGAACCTATGGGCTCTAACTATGAGCTGTAACTACGACTATTTTATGCTACAATTGTTGTGGCTAATGTCACCGAGACAGTGTTGTGCTGCATTCCATTTACATCGGAAGTGGGAAATGGGAGTGAATTCACCACATTGAAAAGTACGAAAAAACATGGACTTCATTCAGAAAGGAAGTGATCACATTTCATTTGTATCTCACAAGGACGACACCCTCTACCATTGATATTGGATTTTGGCCATGTTGCCGGTGCAGGTTGATGATGTCAGCACTCAGCACATGTACTGGCAAAAAGCTGCATGGATTCTGATATAACTATATATTGGCTAAATCTGGTCAAGGACACACATAGTCCACAGTGTCACAAGTCTGATTTGAATATCTGATTTATGTGTCCACAGTCACTTCAGCCTGGTAATGTGAATGTCATTGTGGGTCCTCACTCGCACTGAAAACATGGCTGCCAGAGAGAATCGACTATAGAATTAACATCCAACATTTTAAATATAAATAAATAAATAAATAAAACAAAGTAATAATAATAAAAAGCCTTGTTTGGTGACAATGTGAAGCTACATGAGATCATGGGAATTGTTGAATGTTGAACTTTGTACATCTCTCGGTCTAAATGGCAGAGACAGTGGTTACAGATGGAGTGTTTTAATAATGTACAGTTTGAACTGGAGGCTTGTCAGATTTATTTTTAATCAAACAGCTCATAGTAAAATCAAACTGAATTGACCCACAGTAACAAATCAGGTTGGAGCACATTACTAGCTACTGTCGTCTCTTTCTGCTCATTGTTGTTTGTCATTTGTGTGACATTTTCTTGTCCCTGTGTATGTGTTGATTGAGCAATGTGACTGTGTGATGTGATGCTGCAGCAGTTAATACTGTGTCATATTCAGTCATTGAGAATTGGAATGGAATTCAGTCTCAGTCATGACAAGAGTTTGAGTTGAATGAATGTAGCTTCCCCTGCAGTATTTTATACAGGATTTCAGTGAGAGTCAGCATCTCTGTCTTATTTTGTCATGTAATAGTACCTTGGACACCACTTTTAAAAACCTGAACTCTTCCATTTTAACAGTTTTTTTCCCCACTTGCATCACCAAATAAAACTAAATGTGATGTTATACATGGAGGATAATGACTGGAGTGTGGTTCATGTCTCTGCAGGTGTATTCTCTTACTGTACACAAATGTGTCAAGTGGCAGCCGTGATATATAGTAGATGACATACTACCAGTTAAGCTGATGTGCAGACAAATAACATATCTGACCTGACCATATGTGTTATCAGCCAATAACCAGCCCATGAACATCAGCATACATCATCATTTGTGAAGTCGAAGAACCCGTCCTCTCAGTCAGAAGTGTCCAGCAGGGGGCTCTGTTACGGTTTTGCTTCGTCCTCTTCCCAGCGTCCAATCCCCAACAGGCACTACGGCAGCGCATCGGTATCATGGAAGATCACGCGATAATCCTGAACGGACAGAGATGAAAAAACGGACTACGGCCGTTTCCCGTTTAATCCAATTTTGATAAATGCAAGTTGCATGACCCGAAAGTGACCTGTACCAGGAAAAAAAGACAATAAAGTTGCAGATTTATGAGATTAAAAGTACATTTCCATTTTATTTAATATATTGACTCACACCCGCGATTTTTCCTGCTGTTTATGTGTTTTAAACATATGAACCGTATGTATATTGACTGATCAGCTCAGTCTGTTTAGCGCGTCAATCAATCTGCGACTTTATTTTCTCGTATAATTGCCACTTTTAATCTCGTAAATCTCGAAACAATTTGCCCCCCCTTCCCGGTCCACAATTTCTTCTTTTTTTCTTCATACTTGTGTTAACCGTCCTGTCATGCAAAATCATGCCAGAATAATCCTCCAGTCCGGCCTTAAATCTTCTTCTTTGGTTTGTTTTGTAGTCCCTCTGATAGAGTTCTAGTACAGGTCCCTTCCAGGTCACGCAACTATCAAAATTGGATTAAACGGTTATCCGTTTCTTCCATTTTTCATTTCAAGTTTAACTGGACCACAGCTCTCATCTCAGCATAAAAGTAATAAATGGGCTGCAATGCATTAGAATGTTTGTTAAAGGACAATTAGGATGCATTGCCATCTAGAGGCACAAACCTGAGTATTATATTCATTTCAATACCAATCGACTCTCACCCTCCACCAAATATGAAAAACTACAGCAGCTATCAGTCAGCATAACCACCATAAACCCCTTGCTAGAGTCAGTATAGAGTAATTTGTCCATTATGGGCTACTGTACAAACATGGAGCTGACAATAAATCGATGAAAATATAACAGTAAATACTGTGTTTAATATCTGTTCATATAGATCCCCTTAATTACTTACAGATTTTACATTTAGGATGGCCCTTTTATTGAATAAAAGTTGTCTGGGTCACTTTTCTGAGTCAAATGTAAAATAAACTTTTATTTTGTCAGTGCATTAGGTAAGGCTCTATGGTTCTCTCTGCATAGTTTATGTAGATAGCAGTTTCACAGAGCTGTCAGATAGTTGTGTGTATGAATACACATGAACCTCTTTTCCTGTTTGGAACTGTAAAGGTCTTTAAGGACAGGTGTGGACACAGTCACACACCTGTCCTGCTCCTTCTGCTGAGAACTGCATTGAGACATTCATGGTTGCCAGCAGACACAAAGAAAAGCACATTTTAACCACTTTAGAAAAGGCTCATGCTCAACTTATAAAATGTATGCCTAAATCTCCAATTTTAAAAAATTATGTTTGCAGCCATCGCTCAGACAGCATTTTTTTTTTTTGCTTTTCTTTGCTGAATTGTTTGGTAAGTGTGTGTCACCTATGTAAATCTGAACAAAGGATTTTAAGAGCAAAGTCACAAAATGGCATGTTTAAATTTGTGGATGAGCACTTAGCTCAGTGGGAGAGAACGTGTTGTCTGTCAACTCAAAGGTTGTGGGTTCCATTCCAGGCTCTGCTAGTCTACATGCCGATGTGTCCATGGGCAAGACAGCTGCCCGACAGCTGTACCGGCAGCGTGTGAGTGGGTATGAAAGATGAGTGATAGAAAATGCGCTGCACACAGATGCGCTGTATGAATTTGAGTGAATGGATGTGAATGGCAAAACTGCTGTGTACAGCAGCTTTGAGTGGTCATCAAGACTAGAAAAGCGCTATATAAATACAAACAATTGACCATTTACTTCCTATGTGCTGTGATGTAAAAATCAGTGATTTTCTCCATTGACAGTGGTGCAACACAAATGTCATGGCAACATAATATAGCTTATTTGTAAGATATTGTAGACTTAAGCACAAATAGATTTTATGAGGTAATTCTTAGAGTGGCTAAAAGTTTTTCTTTGTGACCAAGAGTGTTAAACACACTGTAATATAAAAATACTTTTAATGAAAACACACTGAAATCTCACAGTACAACTATGGCATCATCATAAAACATTGACAGCATTTGGATTTATTCACTTAAGAAAAGGGGACTAAAACAAAGTCGGTTAGAAACGTTCAGTGGGACTAAGTTTAAACTGGTTAATGACATGTCAGTCAGACACAGAACACTAAAAACATATATATCCAATTTAACTCTACATTTAAACAATCTTAAATACAATTAACATGTAACTTGTCAAGTCTTGGTCTCTAATTAAAAACAAAAGTCAAAGAATGACATTGAGACTTTGCCCCAAACTTCATCCAGCTGCTGGACATTTTAAAGACTTTCTTCAGTGGCACAGTTTGAACTCGCATCCATTGGGGACAACTTATTGGACACTGATTGTAACCAACTGAGACTATTTGATCTTTGTCTCCAGGCTTACTTTACTGTGCCAAAAAGAACATTCATGTCAGTGTAGTCATTTACATGTGGTTTTCACCCATGGACAAGGTACACAGAGAATCAGCACCACAACAACAGGAAACTGTGTCAAATTGAACATGAATCTTTGGTCCTGTGAAACTAAAAAAAAAAAAATCTAAATCCACGAAGCCACGAATGCGCAGCAGTCTCGACTCCACTCATGAGCGGGAGCGCAGCTGCTCCAGCTGCTGTAGCAGCTCCTGAGCGCTGGGTCTACACCGGGCATCGCCGCTCCAGCATCGGCTCAGCAGAGTTCTGTACAGGCGGCCCTGCTCAGACCGGAACACCGGGGACTCGTGGACAGGCGGTCGCAGATTATGCGCCACGACCGCATAGACAACGTGCTGCCTATCGCCGGTGTAAGGATGCTCTCTGGTCATCAGCTGCCACAGCGTGATCCCGAAGGAGAAGATGTCCGCCTTTGGAGACACCGCCTCTCCCTTCAGCAGCTCAGGCGCCCGGTGCGTGTATGTGCCGCCCACGTGGCTCAGCTCCGGGCCGATGACACTCACTTCACACCCTCGCTCCAGTTTAAAAGAACACCCAAAATCCACTATCTTGCAGACGTCGTCGCTAGTCACGAGCACGTTGGCGGGTTTGATGTCCAGATGCACCACACCGTGCGCGTGGAGGAATCTCAGGCCGTGCACGATGTCCCTCGAATAGCGCAGCCACTGCTCCTCCTGCAGCTCCGTGGAGTCGTATATGACCTGCTGCAGGTTCCGGTCCCCGACGAACTCCATCAGGATCATCCCGATGCAGTCATCGTCCCCAAAATCTGCGGGCACGCACGTGGTAGCCGCGATGACGCGCACTATGTTCCCGTGGCGCAGGTGCGCTGCGTTCAGTTCGGCCCAGAAGCTCTGCCGGGACGCCAGCCGGTTCTTGGTGCATTTCTTGACTCTCTTCAGCGCAACGGTTTGTCCGAGGTACTCCGCCCTGTACACGGAGCCGAACCCGCCGGAGCCCACGGACTGCAGGGAGCGCAGCTCCTTCCAGTAGATCACAGAGGTCCAGAGCCGGCTGGCGACTCTCTCGCCGTGCAGCTGCTGAGTGGGGACTTGTAAAGTGGAACCGTGTTTGGTTAGCGGGCTGCTGCAGGCTCTAGTGTCCAGAGACGGGTAGAGATCTCTGGGCAGCAGGCGGGTGACGGGGATGGGGGAAGGCATGGTGCATGATCTGCAGCTGAGTGATGATCAGCTCAGCCGGAGTCTCGGCGCTTTTAAAACACACACACACACTGAGCCACACTGCCACTCAGTGTTGAGGAGTATGTAATGCGCTCAGTCTGGGTTCAACGGGTTCATCCCGCCGGTTCAACTCAGTTTAGTGTGTGTGTGCAGCAGGAGAGGACGGTAATATGAGCCACCCTTTGCGTTCTGATTGAAGTGAACAACAATCACGTATTTGTGTGTCAGAAAAAGTTACTACCGTGTGTGTGTGTGTGTGCATGTGTGTGTGTGAGAGAGTCAGTCGTAATGCACCGTGTGGGCAGTTAAGTGGGCACACGTTTGACAAAGTTGAGCACGAGGCTGTGGGAGGGTTTAGGGAGCATGTAAGTCACTCCACTCACTGTTTTTCCCTGAGCACAACACATGAGCACACTCCACTGCTGCACTGTGTTTACATGGACAGCAATATTCTCATATTAGTCACATTAAAGCTGCAGTGTGTATCCTTTGATCATTTTTTTATGTTGTGCTGCCTCCGTTTGGTCTTTGTCAAAAAGAAAGTTTACATTACTTAACATTACTGGGGCCTTCATCTGAAATCGAACTATGTCAATTCATACATTAGAACCGACTGTGAGGGAGTGTTTGCATGTATACAGCAGCAGTTCAGGGGCTTATTTATTGTGTTTTTTCACAACTTTTCATGGACATGTCATGGGACACAAATACAGATTTTTGCCACTTTAACAAAATCTCATCAGAAGAAAATGTTTGTCTGTTTATGCCTATGTTGTTTTAAGAATATATTTGCTGCTTTGTTTTAATGTTATTTAAGTTGTGGTTAATTTCCTGAGAAAAACATACTCACACACACACACATAGACCCTAGCGAGTGCTACGTCACATAAATATGCATTCACATATTGGTTGTGAAAATAGAACTAGCAATGGTGTCAAGTTTTTCAGAATCCCTACAGGATCTCATCCCTTTCATATATTTATTTTGTCGAATAAATAGACGATGTTTTGTCCCTTTTTTTTCTTCTTTTTTTTTTTTTTTTTACATTTCATAGTCCATGTCATTCACAGACTGGAGACTAGGGTTAGTGTCACAGTTAGGGTAAGTTTCCAGTAATCAGCACCGCAGAGACCACCCCAACACAGACAGCTAGGGGCCCATACTACGGCCATAAGGCCCTGGGCTGGTACTCCCCAACTATCCAGGCCTGGACAACCCCCAGGACGGCACCCCCACAGGCAGGCCAGACAGAACTCCCGGAGTGGAACGACATGGAGGCTCGTTCCTATTGAAAACATGGCTGCCACCAGTGACACAAGTCACTTAACTGAATTAAAACGTATAACTGATTAAGTGTACAATATCTTTAGAAAATAAATTTTTATGGAGAATATCAGGATTTTTAGCTGATGACGACACTGGAGCTGTCTCGTCTGGCCACTGCAAAACAAAATGACAGTGCTCAAGGCTGTAGATATAACATACAAGTAGCTTCAGACAGACAAGTTAACATGTAAGATTTAGGTGAACTATTTCAATTTGGCTAAAATATAAAATAATTATATTGAGCCCTATATATTTACACTGAGAGCAGGTCTTCTTCTACATAGAGGCCACCATGGTGGACCACCTTGTTTTTAAGGTTTTAATGATAACCAAAAGTCTCATACCAGGCTGGATTTTCCTACATGTTTGGGTGAGAGAGAGATATTCAGCTGCAACATGTGACTTCACCAATATGTTCCTAAATCCTAAACCCTTTAACCCTGTATAATGTTAAAGCAACATTAATGGAAGTTGCATGTTGCAGCTGAATATCCCTCAAGTCACGTTTCCCTTACAAGTGTTGGAGAAATACCTTCATTTAGCATCAAACTCAAAATGTGTTTAATGTATCTATTGTGGAATATTGCAAAAACATGGTGTTGTCAGCCTCCATAGAGATGACCTGTCTTCTTATATATCTCAATCTGGAGTAATGAAAAACATACAATCAGGTGATTGTACTGTACTGTCTTCTTCTAAATTAAATTAAATTTAATTTAATTAAATTTAATTGTAACACTGAACCTTTAAATGTAACTGACAAGACCTATCCAACATGTTGTATAAGTGACAGACAAGACGCTTCGGATAAGGAATAATCAGACAGACAGCCAGTTGGGTCCTTCTCTTATGTTTATTAAACTTTCATTACATTGTGTCGAAACACTGACGTTGACAACTGCAGCTCTTCTCTCTCATAGCAGCAAGGTATGTAAATCAAATCAGGTTACGCTGCCAGACAATAAATAATCTGCCTCTTTGGATGATGTCAATGTGTAAAACAACAGATAACAGCTGCAGCATTAAGTTACAACCTATAAACATATATATATGTATATATATACATATATATATATATATTCACTTATATATGTTTATGTGAAATACTTTTGCCTATATTTATATAAAAATACAACAGTAGTTTGTAAAATAGATCTGAAGAAAAAAAGAATATTGAGAATTAGCAACGAGTCCATCATTGACACAGGATGGCATTATTGAAATGCAATGGATAATAGAACCAACATGGCTGGAATGCAGTTTGTCTCTGAATGTCTGAATGGCATCACATGGAGTCACGTTTGTCAGCGTCAGCACAGGTGTGTCCGTGCAAATCACTCAGAGCAACCTCCCACCATGTCTCCGATTCCACACATCCTAACACGCACGCACGCGCGCACACACACACACACACACACACACACACACACACACACACACACACAGGTGGGGGTGGGGGAGGCAAGTCTGTCAAAACACTACAAAAGTCACAGTACAATAAAATATATGTAGCTATATAATACAACCAGGCAACTGTTCAGCTAAACTTGATATTTTGTTGTTGTTGATGTTTTTTTTTTGTTGTTTTTTGTTTTTACAAAAGATACATTTCAAAACTAGAAAAGAGGTCTGTAAGCACCGTAAAGGAGCTTTAGAAGTATGTTAGCAGCTTGATCCAATACCAAAACATATTGCAGTATTGCAGTGTTTCTTACATACACATTCAACAAAGTTCACTGGTACCAATGAAGCTTTTTCATATATATATATATATATGTATATATATATATACATATATATATATATGTGTACTGTACATGATTTGCTAAATGTCTATGCCTCTCACTGAGGAGTGTCTCCCTAAACTGGGATGTTCATTTCTGTCAATTCTGTATTTGGATTCACTTTAAGCTTATGAACCAAATCAGATTCAGACTCCAATACGTAAAGATATTTTTCTTTTAACTTCATTCCACAGTGTGGTGCATCTGTCCTGCATCATGTCTCTGGATTGTGTCATACACAGGCAAGGGATGATAAGAAAAACACATGCCACATATTATCCTTAACTAAATATCATGCATGACATTATTGCAATAATTACAAATATCTGCTATTATCTCTTAAACTGACAGATTTTGTGAGCTTTCAAACAAATGTCTGCATACATGCACATTTTCTGAAAGCTTACAGACACACAGGGAACAGATGAACTCATGTATATTATAATGTTTCTAACTTTACATAATCCTGACCAAAATAAGTGCAGTTCAAAAATATTATTGTGATAATTGTTTTTGTGCATGGAGCCTCACTACAGCTTCCACTGAATATAAGCCAGCTCCTTAACTTCTGGTCAATACAAAAATGTTTACATTGGCTGACAGCTTACCGGAAATAGGGCTGACTTATTGAAAACCAGGAAGTGACTGTGCGTATAGACAAGTATACAAATCATCAAGTTTAGGTGAGATTGAAAAATGTATTGTGTGTTTTTTTAAACCAGATGTTGTCATAAAATGTCATAAAGTCCATATACATCGAGTTACAACTGCAGTAAGTGACTGTCCTTTTAAGGATTTCCTGTGCTCTCACCTATAACCCAGCAGTTTCAAAGTCAAAGCAACAGATTAGATAAAAGGCCCCTCAGTGAGATACACAGAACACTTGTGCAAGTAAAGCAAAAAATGACACTTTGATAGGAAAAAAACACTGTCAACTTTGTACCTGTAAAAATAAAACATTTATATTGTATTTACATGTTATTGTTCTCTGACAGAGCTAAATATATATCTATAGCATAATAAAGGTTTTAAACAAAAAAAAAGTATAGTAGGAAATGAAGGCATTCAATTTACAAAAAGTGCTAGTATTACCACACACACGCACGCACGCACGCACACACACACATATAAATGTATATGAGAGAGAGAGGCTTGTATCTTGTAAAAAACACAAACCTTCAAAAGATACAAATCCACAGATTTCCATAAATGCTTTGAAATGTTTACACATTCAACTCCACTTCACACAAGCCACAAAAATATCTCTCTCTTTATGTCTCTGTCATGTCTGATCATGTCTCAGGGAGGAGGAGGAGGGCAATATAACACTTGCAGTTCATCATTAATTTTAAAAAAACAAGATGAGTGAGGTAAATCATAACACTATTGGGTTATATATATAAACTGCACAAATACATATATATACAACTATCATGTATATATATATATATATAAAAGTATATTAAACATTTCATATAACTAGGATGCACTGTCTGTTAACTGCTGCAGTGAAAAGACAACGTTACCAGCTGTGATGTTCACATTTATGGCGTGCAGTCCAATGTCTCATAGATGTATAAGAATGATGTGAAGTGTAGTTTTACAGATGAAAACATCTCCGTTTTATAGCGCCACGTCACCTGTGGTACTGTTCATTCTTCAGTGATGTTGTTGCAGGGGCTAGGGACTCACCAAAATGTGTGATAGCAGATGTTTTGATATTTGGTGCGTCACTCTGAGAAAAAAGAACCAAAGGTTTTCAACAGAATCGTCTTTTGAACTTAAAAGTCCAGTTCTGTGACGTCACACAGCCGATTTACTTTGCACACTTCTGATGAGCTTTACTATCATGTGAGACATTTTAAATGTCAAATGTCCAAGCCCGACCAACTCTCCTGGATCATATGTTGCACTTGTACGTTTCTGCGAACCACAGATATGTATGAGCTCATGCTTCAGAACCAATATGATGTTCCTTATTTTACACACCAATGTGATTGCAATAAAACCACTTGTGGTGACTTCGGGGACAACCATTTTCTGGTTATGAATGTGGTCTGGTTAAGGCACAAAGGTAACTGGTTAAAGCTAGGAAAAGACCAAGGATTTATAAATGCACATAATCCTAATGACGTTAAAACACCACGTCTCGGAATGGAAAATGTTAGGATTTTATCAAAACCAAAACTAATATGAACACTGCTTATCGATACTGATACTTATCAATACTATTATTGATACCTTTATGTGATGCTGAGGATGTCTGAGAGGAAGAATAATGCTTCTTACCTCACCACTAGAGGGCGGGCTCTTCTGTTTAAACTAAGACTATCAAAGGTTGTAAATCTCATATAATAAACTTGCTGACAAACATAGCTGCCAAGCTCAAAATACCCACAACCCACAACTACAAATATTTGTAAATGACTTTACAGAAAAACAAACCCGAAGTTGCGTACAAATATTTGTAGTCGTGGGTTGCAGGTTTTTTGGGCTTGTTACTAAAGTGTAGTTGTGTATTGTGCTTGTTCCCAGCTCAATGAGTTGTCAAGCAGATCTTTTCTATATGTTATTTTAATGCAGGATATTTTGTTCACTTCCTCCAACCCTCCTTTTCTCCATACACACAGGTGGCAGCAGAGTTTTTCTCAACGTCTTCTTTTTTTTTTTCGTTTGGGAACTTAAGACTCATTTTATTGTCAGAGCATGGACCACTTGCTGCAGTACGGGGCCATGGTAGGGTCAGGTGTAGAAAAAATCAAAATAATTTCTAAACTGTTCCCTCGGATTTGAAAACTGTTCAACTAACACCAACCACCACCACCCCGCCGACCTGGAGCCCCAGAGTGAGGATAACAAGCAGCACCACCCGCCCTGGACATATCAAAGTATACTGGAGGCTCTTTCCTTAAAACACAGCGGGGTAATCACCGCAGTGAAATCAGTTCAATCAAGCCGTGAACGTGCTCATATCTCTGGGGAAAGACGGAGGAGCCTGCTGCTGGATCTGGAGCGAATGTCTGTTGAATAGCCAACCTGAAATCGGTTTCACCGCGGTGTTGTAATCAGTCTGAAGACATTAAAGTGACTTTTAAAAAGAAATGGTCTGTTTTCGACGGGGTGTTTGTTCTCCCGCTCTGGGGCTCCAGGGCGGCGGGGTGGTGGTGGTGGTGGGTGTTAAGGCCAAGTTATACTTCTCAGACTGCGTAATTCGTTATCTGGCTTCGTAACCACGGAGACCCCCTCAAGCCTTCATAGTACTCGGTCGTGGTGCCGGATACACACTGCAATTATCCGCCCGATCAGTAGGAGTCGCTACGCAAGGTTGTTGTGCTTCTTGCTACAATCGGAGCAATGGCGTCCAAGAGAGAAAGACTGTCTCACATGAAATAAATACTTTCTGTGTCCCGGAACGCAGTTTTAAGATCATTTGAGGCGATAAATTTAGAGTGTAAACATGTGGTTTGTGTATTAAGATATGACGTATTCATAGTTTGGCAGTGACGTTGTCATTGGTGATCAGCTCCGCCTCTGTGGACACCTCGGTGCGCACAGTGGCCGGCACAGAGCAGTGTTATCTCGGCCTGTCCTGAGGACCAATCGCAAGCCTTGGCGTCTCCGTTGTCCCTTGACGGAGTGACGGAGACACGGACACAACATTTCATGCAGTTGGAGACGACGCAGTGACTCTCCGACAGCCTCTCCGGTGACGTAGAGGGATCTCCGTAACCTACGTAGAGCACTTTCCGCAGAAGTATACATTGGGCTTTAGTCAAACAGTTTACAAATCCAAGAGCGCGGATTTCCAAAACCGAGGGAACAAATAGAAATGATTTTTATTTTTTCCAAACCTGAGCCCTATATAATGTTTATACCTTTGCTAAGTATTAGCATAGCAAATGCAAGCTACACTGCCACTAATTTATTGTGTATGTGTTATATTTGTGAGAGTTTTGATGGGTGGCGAGTGTTGTTTACTTCCAATCTTTTACATGTGTTAGTAGTCACTTCGTTTTCAATAAATGCATCAAATTAAGCCCCAACTTTCAAGCACCGTTCAACCATGTTGGCTGAAGTAAACAACACAAGTGCCTGATGTCAGCAGATTCATCATCTTTATGGGACAACTGAGAGGGGGAAAATGAGGTCACTGTACTGTAGATTTTTCTGATTCACAACTCTAAAGCTAGAATTAACGTAAAATAAATTCCAATAACAGCATCTTTTGACCAAATGCTTATTCTGTATTGACCAATGAGGGTATGAGCTGGAATCCTTTTAATAACAGTTCTCCATACTCCTTAGTCATGTCACGGCATTACAACACACACAGAAGCCCAATGTTTGGTCTGCCGCTCACCATAGCCACTTTTCTGCTCGTCACAAACAAACACCTGCTAACATCTGCCTTTTGTCTGAAATAGATACAACCACTACGAGAGTAACCTTATGACGTACACTGTTCAAGCAGCGATCTCAAATCATTATAGAACTGCTGAGTTTGAAAGAGGGACTGAAGTGTAAGATAGAAAAGTGTAACCAGCAGTGTCGGGGCCTTTTTCTGCTGTGTGATGCACATTATTTGTTAACAGTACATGTGTGGCATTGAATGTGACAAACTCAAAAATCAAACTCCTCTATAGGCAACAAAATCTTTTTTAGTGGGGTTACCTGTGTTGAAAGAACCCACATACATGTTGCTCATTTCTCTGTTTTAGAGTTTACCCGCTAAACTTCACCATCTAGTGAAGGGGCTGACGGTGACGGTAGCTCAGTGGCAGAGCAAGTCATCTTTCAACTCAAAGGTTGGGGGTTCGATTCAAGGCTTTGCCCAACCCCAGGTTGTTCCTGACAGCTGTGCTGGCAGCATGTGAGTTGGTATGAAAGATAAGTGATGGAAAATGTGATGCACATAGATGTGCTGTATAAAAGTGTGAGTGAATGGCAAAACTGTAGTGTACAGCAGCTTTGAGTGGTCATCAAGACTAGAAAAGTGCTATATAAATACAAACCATTCAAGTGACGATTTTGCCTCAAGTACTTTTGAACTAAGCCACTTTACAGATATTGACATGACAAATATATCTCAAAATGTGAAATTGAAATATGTTTCTTTCCATGTAGAACGTACAAGTCCAACATTTCTGTTTGCTTAAAGTTCAGTTTGCCAAAAATGAGTTGTGAGTGAACGAAATGAGTAGATTGGGTGTGCATTTTCACTTATTGTTAGCATTTTGATTTTAAGTCATCATGAGTATCTGCTACATACACATTTCAGTCAATATCCAGCCCCAGCGAATGGCTGTTAGGACATTAATATAAGGAGACTGTAGCCGTCAGATCATAGCAACAGCTGGCAAACACAGTAACTGCAACAGGACTAAAAACTAACTCACATTTGTGTCCTCAGCTTTCTGTATAGAACTCTGTGATTTCCGTCAACAGACTATTTCTTTTAGATTGTCACTGTCTGAGCAGAAACTTTGACCAAGCTGATTTAAGGAGGAAAATCATGGTGCCATGTGCGGTCCACAAACGATGGATACCACCAGCAGCTGAACATAATGCATCTTTACAGCTGAGAGAAAATCTAAATCTAAACACAGTCACTAGAGGTAACAGCAGTTGCTAATGACACGTCAAAGCAATGCATCAGTGCTAACTGTAGTTTACTATTTGATTTTGTTGAAACTTTTCCACTGAATGAATTGGTGTCTGCTCACTTCAACTTTCCGAGTCTAAAAGAAAAAAAGAGTTCAGTTTCATGTGCAATGTTCCAGAATCTTTATAAATGTTGGAATTATGGACAGAATCTGGAGGTTTTCCGAGGGAAAGCTGAACTTACAGAATGTTACTGTAAGACTAACCTATGGAGAGCAGTGTGTGTGATGACATGTTGATGTTTGTGTGTATGTGTGTCTGGATTGATTTTAAGGCATTAACTGGTCATCTCATGACCGAGTTTAAGTGATAGTTCAGGTGTTCTTAGGTGTGGTTATGTAAGATACTGGTACATAGTCACTGCTGGATATACTGTGAGTGAAACAGCCTGAGGAGACGAGGCTCGTACACAATGAAAACATGGCTGCCAATGGGAAAACAAGGAAAAACTGATTTTCACACCATAACAAAAGGCTCATCTCATAACATTTACACCTGCTTCAGTCTTCAGAATCTTAAGAATATTTATGCCACTTTATCTTACCATCTTACCAGAAAAGGTAGCCTTTTTCTGACAGGAAACTTAAGTTTGTAAAGTACTCACTCTTATGCAACAAAGTAAAAAGTTTAATTCTAGCCTGCAGGGACCACTGCACCATTTAGTGACTTGTTTTCACTTAGATTTCAAACAACCAAGTCACAAAATAACGTGTGAACACACTGATGGCGGCCGAAGTGGATCAACAACTTCCTTCATGTTAAAATCACAGATTTTCTCTCCGGGCTTTGGTGTGGGAGAGTGAAAGGATTACCAAGTGAAACAAACTTCAGTTTTCCAGCCAGAAATTGGCTAACATGTTCTAGACTTACGCTGGTGTAGCTTTTATAAGGGGAGTCTTCTATTAAGTGGCTAAAATCAGTTTTTCCTTGTTTTCAGTGAGCCTCCAAGTTTCAAACTGGTTCTCAGCAAAGGTGCACATAGCACTAACCATAGTACATGATACCAACACTCTTTAAAAATACCTGAACTATCTCTTTCAGGGTTTAAGTAGCAAAGTGTACTTGAGCTAGCGTTACTGTGGCTGGTCACTTTTCTTTACTATTATTATAAAAGCTATGATCATCAAACCTCTACCTGCATGAACATTGGATTTCCATTGTAATCTTTATGTGATATTGTAAACACAGCCGCTGTGTTTCCTGGCTTCAGATTCACAGACTTAGTCAGCAGCACGTTCCAAAACTACAGGACAAACACGTGTTTTCTGTGTTATGGTTACTTCCATTTGAATCTAATTAAAGTATAAAGCAGGTTGTGCAAGAAGAAGTCCCAACATGTGGCAGAGTACATTTATTTAAATCCTCGAACTACTGAAGGATTCTAAACTGTGGAATATATTGGGACAGTGAAGGTAGAGCGTGTGTTTAATTTCTGGACTGTACAGCATGTCTATCTGCACATGTTAAACATTTATGTTTTATGACAACATTTAAGGTTAGGGCTTTAAAACTACCATCATTACCACGGGTATATTGTTTCACATCCCTTTCTTTTGGCCAAGTGATCATAATAGCAGCAACACTTGGCAGCTTACTGACTTTATTCAGCATCTTTCCACCAAAGATAAGAAAGAGATAAAACTTGATTGGCATGCTTTATTTCTGTTCAATCTATATCCTGATGCTCTAAAAAATTAATAGCTTAAGTATTGGGAACATTTGAGAATAGCTTATTTCACTTTTAAATTGGGGAGTATCACATTAAATAGCTTATAATGCATCTTCTTTTTATGTCCTTAGTTTATTTTATTTTCAAAAACAGGTAAGTTAGGTGGCCACGGAAAATATTCATTTATGTGGGGTTTAGAATTTTTATCTTTTGAAACGATTACATTCAGCCCCCTGCCTTCACAATTTTTTTTTTGCAGTCCGTAAATAAAATTGCATTATGATTATATTTGCATTCTTTATAAAGACCTTCTATATTACAAAAATACAATGGCACTTGGTACCATACTGTATATACACATGTACATGTACTGACATGTACACACTCATGACGGACTGAAAATACAGTATATTCTCTTTTAATCCCTTCCCAGACAACATAGTTTGGTTTCTGTCCTGCAATCACAACAAAGGGAGTCGAACTATACCTGCTCAAAGTGCTTGATGTGGAGATAATTTGTGTGTCTTTATGTAATTTTGTCATTTATCCTTTACATCATTCTCAAAGGGATAGTTTCAGACTTTTTCCTGGGGTTGGATGAGGTACTGACAATTATTCAGTGTTGACTGAGCTGTGTGGAGAATTAGCAATGCAGGCATGAAAACATGGCTGCCAATGGGAATACAAGGTAAAACAAGATGTTCCGCATGTAAATACATGCTTATCAAATAAAATCTCCACTTAAAATACTTCTGAATGACTCTCAGCTCTGGTTGAGCAAGATAGCTTGTTTCTTTATTGAGTATATAGTTTTTTATTATTTTAGAATGATTTCCTTGATTGTTGGTATCTTCTTTTCATGTATTGTCTCATCAATATTTTATTTTAGTTATTTCTTTGCGCAGCACTATGATCAGCTGAGGTTTAACTTGACCTCACCTTACAAACTTCACATTTCCATCCTTGTTGGTTTCGATAAGAGTGAGCCTGTCCATGTTATGCTGGTTCTGACTATGTGTTACTACATGCAAACCAACTTCAAAAACCTGGACTATCACTTTAAGATGAGTGTCGCTTACTTGTAGTCTTTCTCATACATACATACAGTATAAATACACATACACAATCTGCAATGTAATGCTGAAGCATCTACTGTTGCATTATATTGCAGATTCACTTCTACTTTATGGATTGATCAAAAGCACCAGGCCAAAGTTTTGCTTATGTATAACCTATCACATTTTACTGTATGTGTTTAATTGATGCAAGAAAACTTTTTTTTTTTTTTTTTAGCAGCGGTTCTCAACCTTTTAGTTTCATGACCCACCAGGAGGCTGGTGCACGGCCAGAACACCCTCTCAGACCCACCTTGAGACGCGAGGTTGCTGGGTGTAATAATTTCGCTTAATATTACAAATTAATTTGCAAATACTTGAAACTGGATTATTTCACTCCAGCCCAGTCAGGTGAGCTCATTACTGTTGATGAGGTGACTTCACTTACTGTCACGTACTGTGTGGTATAAGCCATTAAGACATACACTGCCTGTAATGGATTACTGCAAGTTATTTTTTTCAAACATATTGTAGTATTAATGGGAAAGTGTGAGTGCCTTCTTCACCATGAACCAGCTTTAGACATGGAAGCTCTCAGACACTGAAAACATCGCTGCCACTTGGGGCACACACACAAACTGCACCAAAGTGCACTGAGGTAAATCTCAACAAAGAAATTCAGACACAAAGTCACAAAAATAACCAATTTGAGCTCACTGATGGAGGCAGCAGTGGGTCAAAACTCCCATAAGCTGTGATTTTGCTGTGGGGATTGAGCCGTAAGTGACACAAACTACAGTTCAGTTTCAATTGACAGTCATGTTGATACCGTGATGCCAAACATCTCAAGCTGGATCCCAGTGCAGAGTAGACTCAGAGTCAGCTCTTGAGTGCCTCAACCCCACTTCAAAATAACCTGCACTATCCCTTTAAGGACAAAAATCAGTCTGAACTATAAATCGGTCATTTAAAAACCACACCACAATAAACAGACATAAAACAAAGGATATGTGATGCTTGACAACACCACAAAGTTCAAAGTGCTATATGAAAAACAATATATGCTGCAAAAAAAAAAACTGCCCATGGACATCAGGTCTTATAGTTTTTTTTTCATCTATGTCTAATTACTTCAGCTCCCAAAAGACTCATTGATGTTTAAACTTTCTCTGCTCTCACTATTACAAACTACAATATATAGTTGTTTCCACATTACTACAGGAAAACAAGTTCAGGACAGGTGATGTGCATGTGGTGCTCAGAGCTGTGTCGACCTGTGAGAGCACAGCCTGTGGCTGACCACTGCTGCCTGTAATCTGATGACAACCTGCAGGTAGAGCAGGTTAATCTGATTATGAAACTGAACTTTTTTTTTTTACATATAAGCAGCACACTAGGATTATTTTGTCTACATTATGCAATATGCTGATGAATAAAAATGACCGATAGGTAAAATAATTCATCCTAATTTCCATAAAACAGATTTATCCAAACCGTGTGCGACTGTCTGCTTCTATTGTTGCATTTAAGGACAGAAGTGCTAAAATCATGTGTTGGCATCTTCTCTCTGTCAATCTAACCGTGTCTGTGTGTGTGTGTGTGTGTGTGTGTGTGTGTACTCATGAAGCTGGACATGCAAATCAGTATGTGTGTTAAATCTGATTTATACTCCGTCGCTTGACATTTGTGATGATCAAAAAACCTGAACAAAATGTTTCAGTTGTCTCCATAGTAACCACACACATCTAGCTGTCTCTTTCAGTCATCAGTTTACATTATATCATCCTGATACTGTCAGTTTGTTTATATGTTTTCATACCTTAGATTTTGAGAGATTCTGAATGTACTTTTACTGAGAGGACAACGAGCGGTGGTTTGTCAGGAGAGCAACATGAAAAATAAATTGTTCAAGAGCCGAATATAAAATGTCAACAATTAGACAAAATATGACAGTGTCTGTGACACAAGAAGACTCTACGGGTGCACAACTATGAGATGAAGAGTCGAGCGACATTATTATCCATCTATCCATTTCTGTTGCTCTACACATCAAAAAGTGTTGTACGACAGAGTATAAATCAGGCTTTAGAATGTATGTGTGCCATTTGAATTTACATACTGGGTCACTGAAAAGCTTGGTGGAAGCGGGGCAGTGTGGTTGGTGTGCTCAGGTTGGATATGAAGGACGAGGGGAGCCCCTGAAGTGGACTCTCAGCACCCTCTGGGCCCTCAGAAGACTGGGGAGGCAGCTGGATGAGAGGAGTGGGCTCTTCGCTGGGTTGATAGGCGATACTCTGCCCCCCGCTGCCTCCTGTCTGGTTGTATGGAGGCCCGTTGAGTGGAAGGAAGTTGAAAAGCTGTGAGAAGTCCATCAGAGAGGAGGATGAAGCCAGAGAGTCTCCTGCTGTGGGTGTTGCCACAGATGTGGACATTTTGGACATGGACACGTCATCACTGGCTCCCTCCAGCCCGCCTCCAGGAGGCTCCAACTCAAGTTTGGAGGAGGGGATATGGGGCTCTTGGGCTACAGAGGATGAGGAGGGCATGCTGCTCTGCAGCTCCATCAGGTAGGTCTCCAGTTCTCCCTTTAGATTCTGCTCCCGCTCTTGTGAGGAGACAGTGTATGAGGTTAAGTTGGGGCCCAGCGGGTACTTTAAAGAGAAGGGGTGTGTTGCGGTGGGGAAGGGCTCCGTGTCCAGGACAGGGCCTGTGTACATGTTCAGCTGGTGCGGACGTGGCGTCAACATTCCCGCGAGCTCACCCTTGATGTCCCCAGATGCCAGGTCATAGACAATGGGCTCCAGCGAATCAGCTGGCTCAGTTTTTACCCTCAGCAGCTCCTGGGGGTGGCTCTTCTTCATGTGGCGTGTCAGGTGGTCCTTCCTACCGAAGCGCTGGGCACAGTACTGACATAGGAAGTCCTTGCGTCCGGTGTGCACCACCATGTGTCGCCGCACGTCTTTGCGGGTGTAAAACCGCCGCTCACAGTGCTCACAGCGATGCTTTTTCTCTTTGGTCCCGCCTGAGGACTTGCCCGCGTGTGTCTTGAGGTGTTCTAGAAGAATCCCGGTGCTGGGAAATGGCAGCAGGCAAACTTGGCAAGTGAGGTCTCCATTGTTGGCAGCATGGAGGGCGAGGTGGCGTTTGAAGCCCAGCTTGGTATTGTAGCTCTTTCCACACTCCTGACAGGTGAATGCCTCCTTGTATGGGTCATGAGTGTGTAGGTGATTCTTTAAGTGATCCTTGCGGTGGAACATTTTCTCACAGTATGAACACTTGTGGTTTTTTTCCGGTGAGTGAGTTGCCATATGCCTTGGAACACAGACACATTCTATGAGCACTCAGAATAGTGGCAATCATGTAGGCATGCTTTACAATACACAAAAACACAAGAGCTGAAATCTATTAATCATAAACACATAATTCTGACTTCACAGCACTATTTTAGAAAAGAGAAAGAGAAAAGCAACATGCTGCAGCCCGCTATGTGATGCTGCTTGTCAGTACCGTAGCAGCTTGTATTTGGAGACGAAAGCCTTGGTGCAGTCGGGGTGGGAGCAGCGGTATGGTCTTTCTCCTGTGTGAGAATAGGAGTGCACCTTCAACTTCTCCAGGCTGTTGAAAGCTTTCTGACACTCCTGGCAGGGGAAGTTCTTCTTCGGCTTTCCCTCTGCTCTCCTGCGCCTCCCAGTGGGTGCCGTGAACTTCGTTTTGTCCAAGATGTGGTCACGGTGGCCCTGGGTTCCTGTGGCCATGGCACCTTAAGGCAGACCAGCTACATGGACAGGGGCACTGTGACCAACTTGTACTGATGCAATTATTCTATCCAGTTTTATGAGCTCAACACCACCCGGACTCAGGAGCCTGTGAGAGAGACAGAGAAAAGATAAGCAAGTGATTTCATTTCAAGGTGTTGACCAGGTTGATGACATCACATATGACACTAAAACCCACTGATGATACACCTTGGTATTTTATCAGAAATAGATGGAAAACTACTGTAAAGTGCCATCGGCTGGGTAACACCTGGTTTCCACATAGTTTAGTTTCATATCTGTAATACCATTAATGCTACTAATATGTAAACCACAAATATGTTGACAGTCCTGTGATCCTGAAATAAAAGAAGCGGCCAAACCAGTTTAAGCTCTGTCAGCTTTAAGAGTGAGATATTTTAAGTGATCAGTTACTGAAACATAAAAAGGCATGAAATGGCATTCGACATGGTCAGATCAACTAGCTATAAGCTAAAATTGTTTTGGTCTGTGACAACGGGTTAACATATCACCACCTGGTGGACCCATCTTGTATACTGGGTCATGGACATTTGGTCCAGTTAAAGTTCTTGAAAAAGTTCGAAGTATGTTACAAGTCAAAACCTTTTTTGCTATACATATACATAAACATAGAGATGCTAGTAGTAGATATATATATAAACTATGATATATATGAACTATTTTCCAACTTAATAAAGCCTAGGTGTTGAGAGGCAGAGTATAACTCATAAGTCCATGGTAAGAGGACACACAAATACAAAAAACACCATCCGATGACACCACCATTGCCAGATTCAGGTAAGAAATGTCTTCAAGGTCCATTCTGCATTTTCAATTGTTACAACTGTGAGTGGACAATGTGAAAATCTGCACCCTCACAGAACCTATCCAGTGTGTATGTTTTCAGGGACCTAACCTGCATTTTGTGTGTATGAACAGGGTGTGATGGGGAGGATGGGAGGCATTGGGGGCATTTCCCTCCCCTCTGGTTTTCCTATCCCTATCTCTGCTAAATTATTTTTTTCTCCGGTGGGGACAATGACTCCCATCGGTTAAGATGGATGCAACTTAACTGATGGTACATAAACTCTTAGAATCTAACGATCTTCAAACAAGGTCAATCAGAGTAGGATATTCGGTAACGCTTTCTTTTACAGTCCCCTAATTACCTGGTATTTAGCTGGTAAATTCATGGTAACACTAAAGTGTTGCTAGGTAATTACCAAGGGTAATAAGATAAGTAAATACAGTGAAACCGTTGCCAAAATACTGGGTAATGCACGGTAATGTACTCGGTAAGTAAAGTAAAACTGTACTGTAAAAGAAAGCCAAGCTTGTTTCCATGTAATTACACACATTTTTAGGGTTAGGTTTGTTAGATTACCCCTTGGGTAAATAGCTAGTAATTAGGGGACTGTAGGTACCTGCTTATTACCAGTTTATAACCCAATAATACACTTACATTTACCATAGTTTTGCCATAGTTTAGCTGTACATACCTTCTTATTAACAGCAGTAATAACACGCTATAATTAACTATATAGTTACCAGGTAAATGCCCAGTATTTTGGCAACAGTTTCACTGTATTTACTTTCTTATTACCATTGGTAATTACCTAGTAACACTTTGGTGTTACCATGAATTTACCAGGTAAATACCTGGTAATTAGGGGACTGTAAAAGAAAGCGTTACCGGATATTCAATACTGACAGACAGCACATACGTTTCTGGCTCCAGGGACGCTAACGGTGTAGATTCTGGCTTTTTCAGCCATTTGCGAATGCCCATTCTAAATGAAAATATAGCTGGTAGCTTTCACTTGAATCTGGGAGCTTTTTTTCCCTTGCGGCGGGAAGACACACTGACAACATAACGTAAGACGTGTGATGGGTTCAACGACAACTGGAAACTCGGAATTTGAAACTGTTCGTTTTGGTTTTAACAAGTCAATGGAGTTTTTTCATAGACTGAAAACAATAATAAAGAAACTATTTTAAAAAATCATCCCCCCTTCTGTTTTTTTTTTGACAAATAGCACCCTGTGTATGAAAGGCCAAAGAAAAGGCTAGGTTGTCAAACAAAGCTATATATGAGGAGCCTGGCTAATGCCAGACATTAAGTCTATAGGGTGCAGTTACGTCCAACTTCCGATGGGCGTGACCAACAGACGTAGATCAAAATGCCTTTATACAAAATTGGATAGAGCAACAATCGATCAGATCAATGATCTGGATGACGTCTGCAGAAACAGCCTGTTGTAGTTTTCTAGGAGCGACGGCTATCTAGTCAATGGCGTCTAACGTCTTTTACCCAGGGGAAATCCATGGAGTAAGTTTCTTGAAATGGAAGCAACAGCCGGATCGAAAGACAGCTGCTCTTTAATGGCAGCCATGTTGGATTTATAAAAAAGCAGTAAGACATCATTTCTCTTTTGTCATTTTGTTCAGCCCGCCTCTAGCGTGGCAGGGAAAAAACATGTTTGTGATTGGTTCCCATTTTTCACTGTAGTTGGACAAAATGGCGTCCTTGCCAAATGGATCTGCAGAACGAAACCAAATCGCTGGCAGATTCGGCTGGGTTCGCCCAGGCTGACCAGAATTGGACCCGAATCTTCATAGAACCTGGTAAATGGATTGAAAGAGGACATTTCCCCTTTATGAATTGTGAACGAGGCACAAAGCTGTCCTTTCTGTTTACCTTTAGACCTGCACAAGATTTCAAACCGTTTAACAGTGGTTTGGATCAGCAGAGGGCAAAGACACAAGCCCCCGGCGTGCTAGAGGCGGGCTTAACGTGGTGACAGCAGCTGTCTTTTGATTTGGCTGTTGCCGCCATTTTAAGTGACTTTCTTCATGTAACCATAGACATATAAGAGTAGACGCCGCATTGGCTGCTGGGGCGCGAGAAATGCGGCCGCCATCTTGGACCGGTCGTTTTACTATTAGTTGAGCAGCGGAAGCAATACGATACAAGAACATTGTGCAGCATATTCCTGCGTTAATAGACGGACGTTTGAAAACAGCCCTCGAGGGATTACTTTTCACAAGTAGGATTGAACATTACCCAGAACAGGTGATTTATTGAACCTAAAACTGATTTTGTCAGTTGTTTATTACTGTTCCATCCAGTGTCTCTGGTGTGGGCTGCAGTTAACAATTCAGAATCAATCAAAATCATGAAAATAGTGGAAAAACAATAAATACTTAATCTGTGTTGAAGTGTGTGTGTGTGTGTGTGTGTGTGTTGATACGATAAATAAATAAATATTAAAAACAAAACAATTAAAAAGTAAATACTAAGTCGTGTTTCTCCGGTTCTGATTTAGCTTCTGTGCTCCCACATTTGGGCATTTCCCCAAGTAAATATGAGAGTTTCTTTGTGTCTGTAGTGTGTTCAAATTCAGGGTGTATTTTTATTATTTTGGGAAAGTGTTCATTTCTCAGAGCCTGGTATTAGGTATCTCTCTCTGTCCTGATATGATTTATATATATTTTCATTTTCTCTGATATATACCGTGTCTATGATTTCTATTGCTGTGTTTATATTTATAGTGTATATAGTGTTTGCAAAAGACCTACATATCACATGTATCTGAATATTCTATTACTGTTAATCCCACTATGACTATTAAAATACGCCGAACCATGTGTTCTGTATCATAGCTACATGTATGACGTTTGCAGCAAAACAAAAAACTCGCGTGAAAATAATTGAATTCAGAGTTACGATTGATAAAGTGCGCATTGAGCTGCCAAACAGATCCAAGATGGCGGCCCCACGGCTCGTCAGCGGCAATAGGCAGTAGCGGTCGATGCGGCGTCTACTGTTATATGTCTATGCATGTAACTCCCCCGGCAAAAGTCGTTGACCCTAGAAAGCTACATCCAGCACGTTTGTTGAGATATTTTCTGTCATTCTGCATCCATCATCCAGATCATTGGTCTTATTGGTTGTAAGTCTATCCAATTGCACACAGAAGCATTTTCATCTAAGTCCACAGCGAAAGGTGACCACACCCTTTCCAGAACCATAATCTCAAATGACATCCACATTCACATGTGGGTGAAACTATGACCAAGTGTCATGCCCAAGAATACTTAGTGAGGCTAAAAGGAGCTGGGACTCAAACTGCCAATCCTTTGTTAACACAATATGCTCTACCTGACAGCCACCCTGCTGTCAGGTGATAGGAAAAACGGACATGATTACCACCACCATTCATCATCATCATTACACACACACGCACGTATATATTGTTGAATGGATTATTTTATTTCAAGCAGTGTTTCTGTTAACTGAATGTACCAAGACATTCAAATCTTCAGGTTAGTTCAGGTTTTCACTCGCTCTCATCGAAAACATGGCTGCCAATATGCTCAGCTAATAAAAACTATTGCAGCTTAAGTCAATCATATCTTATCACCACTCTATCATACTATTAGATTAGCCTTATTCTTAAAATATTGTAGGCTAAAACTGTATTGGGTCAGCTTTGTGGCTGAAATTTGTTCTGTGTCTCAACCTGGGTGTGCTCAACAATACACAAAAAACGCAGCTATCCCTTTAAAGACCACAGTTTCTAGTGTAGATAGAGCAACCAACATAGAAACGTATGTAACTAGTTTTTGTTTTTCATTCTGATCAGATCAAGCAGCTGCACCAGGAGTCCCACGGCTATTACACCATGAACATCCATGACAGAATCATGTCACCTATCAAAACACTCACCACTACATCTTTCTACTAATCTCAATGTGACTCTTTTGGGGTTAAATAAAATTATTGTTTTGAAAGTGTCTGGCAAAATCTGTCATTTCTCTCTAGCTAAAACTAAAACTGCAAGTCAGGCATATTTTCTTTATGATACATCCGTCAGTCGTTTTCTTGAATAATAGATTTCTTTGTTTCAACCATCAAATGCAGAAAATTGTGAAAATGTATAAGATATTTAGTTTACCAGAAGAAGATATTTACATTTAAGTTTAAGAACATTTTATTTAATTAAAAATCCACTGAAAAGAATATCTAAATAGTTGGAGCAATTAATTATTAGTTGAGAGAGATAAAGAGATCAGAAAGATCGGCTACTTTGAGTTTTTATTTTTTAGTAATATTATTAGTCAGCACATATTTTGAGCAAGTCTGATGTTCAATCTTGTACATTTATCTGCATCATCTTTCTGATGCTTTTGACTTTCTGATGATTTTACTACAGTTCTAAATTCATATGCAAATAGTTTGGGCTGATGCATTTTCTTGTGTAATGATATTCATAATGATCATTGTGTATTTCTGAGCCGTCACATTTATTTGACTCAAAAACCAAGGCCTTCAAAACTACACCAGACACTCCATGATTTACTTACACATTCTTGGTTATTATTGTTATTATTGTTAATGTGTATTTACAGCAGCAAATTCTGATAGCATGAAACAAAGTCATTCTAAGGCATAAGCAGCTTCCACAGGCTAAATAATCTGTCTTGTGAAGTCAAATTCTAATAGTATTAGTCTTGTTGACTCCTGTTACTGATGTGTTGAACTACACAAAGAAGAAGAAATCATTCATATTTTGAATTAACATTTTGAAAGAAATGTTTACTGAAATAAAAGTGACACAAATATCCACCTAGTATCACCCTTTGTTACAGGGAGGTCTTTAACATCCTCCCTCATGAAAAGCTGCAAGCTGTTGTAAAGGATATATATATATATATATATGATATTTATTTTATATTTGTACGGCCTTCCTAGATTATATAGCTGCAGATCTGAAAAATCTACTATCAATGGGCAGAGAGTTCTGAGTGGAATAAGTCCTCCCCTTGCAACCCTCAAATTGAGGGACACAGATAGGCTGTAGATGACTGGTTACCCTCAACTCATGATTACATACTGCAGACTGGAAACAAACTAGAACTGTACTTTTCCTTCATATGTCATCATTATTATTATTATTATTGTATATATATATATGTATATATATATACATATATATATATATATATATATACACACATTTTTTTTTTCTTCTAACTCTGTATAGCATGTGCTGTCTAATAAAATGTGTTTGAAAAAACTTACACGTGACTCCTCAGATCAGATTATGGAAAATCAGCAACATATATTCTGTGATGTGTGAAAAATGTATTCATCACAACATTTAAGCTGTTGTCTGCACTAATTCCTGCATGTCATTCATCCATTTCCTACCACTTTTCTACTAGATAATCCAAATGACTATAAATCACTACACTGATAAAGGTTGACTGATTTACAAAAATGAAAATTGTAATGAATAATTTATCTTATTATGATCACTACTACATATTTCATTTTTAACAACCTTTAAGCTGAATCTGCACTCACAGATTTTTTTTACACTTGATGTTCCCTATATTTTGATTTTTATTTCTGACAAGCATGCAACTGTGGTGTGTTCTATTTGTTGTGTAATATACTGTACGTCCTGTGTGCTTACTGTGCTGTGAACTTTATATGTTTGTCACCTCTGTCACTGATCTGAGGCTGAGCAATAATCTGGTGCAGAGATTCAAACGGTCACATTTTGTTTTAACTGCACAATGGAATTAATTCAATAAATACATTTAGGGTTTTAAGTGATTTGTGCATTTTCGTTTTGCTTTTGCAATTATGAAATAATTATAATAATAACTAGATAGTTTTTTATGTGTGTAGTATTAATGTAGCATTTCATTTTTGTCTAACATTGATTAAATACAGTTGGAATATTACATGTTTTCTAAATTGTCATTTTTTTAGTTGAAAATGTTATCAAGTTAAAATGTAATACATCGCTACGGAGCTTTTACTTTCTCTGAGAGATGCCCAACAACCAGTTCCACCGGACTATCGGTGAGATCTACGGACCTCCCGGCTGAGATCTGGAGAAAGGTGCAGGGCAGAGGAGGAGGAAGAGAGAGGAGGTGAAACAGCGGAGGCTTAAGGCCACATTATACTTCTCCGACTGCGTAATGCGTTATCCGACTGCGTCACCACGGAGACGCCTCGAGCCTTCATACTTCTGCGTCGTGGTGACGGACACGCGCTGCAATTCCCCGCCCGATCAGTAGGGGTCGCTGCGCAAGGTTGTTGTGCTTCAGGCTACAGTGAGCAATGGCGTCGAGAGAGAAAGACTGTTGTTGTTGAAACAGTGGCCGTTTCTCAATTTTATGTGTCACGGAACGCAGTTTTAAGATAATTTGAGGCGAGAAATTGGCCATTTAGAGTCTAAACATGTGCTGTGTGTGTTAAGATATGACGTATTTATAGTTTGGCAGCGGCGTTATCGGCGGGGATCAGCCCCGCGTCTGTGGACGCTCAGTGCGCACTTTGAGCCGGCACAGAGCAGCTTAGCTCGGCCTGTCCTGAGGACCAATCGCAACTCTTGCCATCTCCGTTGTACCTTGACGGAGTGACGGACACTTAAAAAATATTTTGTGCAGTCGGAGACGACGCAGAGGCTCTTCGACAGGCTCTGCGTTGACGCAGAGGACTCTGCGTAACCAAGCAGAGCACTTTACCCAGAAGTATAAATTGGGCTTAACAATCATACTGCCTGTAGAAAATTAACTTTAAGTATCCACATCATTGAAACTGTCTCATGTGACTGATACCATTAAGAATTCAATGTGTGAAACAGTCCATGTCCGGACCTAGTCCGGAAGTTCCAATTAATACCGTTTTTTTGGTGTGTATCTGCACCATTACCTTGTTTATGAAGCCCTGAAGGTTCTAAACAAACAGTTCAGCCACTGCTGAGAATGCTGTGTTTTATTGTAATCTCGGGCTCAGTGAGATCTCTGAAAAACCCGGTCTGGTTAGGTAAACACCGGTTCTCCTGAACAGCAGATCCTCCTGCTCCGGGCACTAGTCCGGGCACATCCGGTTGCGTACATTGAACCGCAGAAGAAGAATAACGTCCGTTGTGGAGGTGTTTCACGAGCGACAGAGTCTTCTGACTCTGGGTCAAAGTCATAAAAGAGACTGCGGCAGGGAGTCGTGACGAAGCTATTTTTAAACATTGTTAAAACAATGTTTTGATAATGAGTAGCAGTGCATCCACCGTTCCAGAGGGGGGAGCTGTGCTTCTGAGAGCTGGTGTGCTGATTACGTCACTTCCAGGTATTGGCCAATCAAAAGACAGTTAGGAAGGCTCTGCGCTGGCTGGCCAATCACAACACAGTCTGTCTTCTGGGGGTGAGATTTATGTCTGAAATATCGCGGCTCAGGACAGCGTCAGAAAATAAAGATTTCTATCGGCTCGTTTACAGCAACAAGGAGGTTTTTGACCATAAATACGAGTTAAAGCTCACATAGAGTGGTCCTGTTGCACATATATGTGAGTTATAGAGGTCTACTTACTTACATTAACTTGTTTTTATGGTCAAAAACCTCCTAGTTGCTGTAAATGTGCCGATAGAAATCCTCTTTTCTGACGGTGTTTCCCAGCCGCAAGATTTGAGACTCAACTCTCTCACCCAGAAGACAGAGTCTTGTGATTGGCCAGTATATTCACCAGCACCAGCGCAGCTCCCCCCTCTGGAACGGTGGATTCACTGCTACTCATTATCAAAACATTATTTAACAATGTTTAAAAATAGCTTCGTCACGACTCCCCGCCGCAGTCTCTTTTATGACTTTGACCCGGAGTCAGACCCAGAGTCAGAAGACACTGTTGCTCATGAAACACCTCCACAACGGACGTTATTCTTCTTCTGCGGTTCAATGTATGCAACCGGAGGTGCCCGGACTAGTGCCCGGAGCAGGAGGATCTGCTGTTCAGGAGAACTGGTGGTGTTTACGTAACCGGACCGGGTTTTTTCAGAGATCTCGCTGAGCCCGAGATTACAATAAAACACAGTGTTCTCAGCAGTGGCTGAACTGTTTGTTTAGAACCTTCAGGGCTTCATAAACAAGGTAATGACGCAGATACACACTAAAAAACAGCGTTAATTGGAACTTCCGATCTAGGTCGGCTTTTATGTACGTAAGTAGACCTCCATAACTAACATATATGTGCAACAAGACCACTCTATGTGAGCTTTAATAATCTATATATCATGTATGTACAAGTTTAAACATTGTTGTTCTCAGAAACTTGACTACAGAGTCATTTAAAACTTTTTTTCATACTATTTGACAAATGTTTTTTTTCTTTAGCTGACCTATTTCATGTATGTAATGTCAGGTTTATACGTCATTTTCATTTCAAATATGTAAGATCACTGTAGTGTCAGACACGAGGTCGGTTTGGAGAAACCGATACGGGCCACGAAGGGCTGCACGGATTCTGCTCCTACTGCAGAAAGTTCCAAATCCATCTTCAAAGATTATTCCACGCACCCATCATGTCATGTTTTTGACTTCATGCCCTCAGGTTGGCACTGCAGGTCAATTAAAAGCCCACACTACATAATAACAATAATGCTGTATGCTGCTATAATTACGCCATTCTGTTAACAACATTATTACTTACTACTTATTGTACGTGTAATAGCTTGTATCCCGTCTCACTATTTGTGTTTTATTAAATGTTGTCGAGTCCAATATGTTTTTATCCTGTTGTCCTGAATGTGAATTGTTGCAGACAAGAATGCGAATGGTCACATTATGTTTTCTAAGAACACAAATGGGCAGCACTTGCAATTCCATTGTTTGCCACATATACTGATAATAAGACTTTGCTTCAATCAACTACTATAGAAAATATGTCAACCAGTCTCACACCAAAACAGCCTCACACACACACAGATACAGAGATACAGCCAGCTGCAAGCATAACATGTAAAGAGGAATTCCTTTAACGTGCACAGTGCAACCTGCCTCACACTCAATAACTTAAGCTGCGACTTGTGTGTTTGCTGCAAAGGCAAACACCGCAGTCTCGTTACTTTGCCTCAACTTCTACCTCCATGTTGCTACTTTATTTACCCAGCAGTGTCTTGTTTGTTTGGGAGCCCTCGCCTGAGTGAGCCGTCAGTCACTGTACGACACTGTGATCAATAACTGATCAATAACACAGCAACAACAACAGCAGCAGCAGCAGCAGCAGCAGCAGCAGCAGCAGCAGCAGCCGCCTGTGGAGGAGCAGTGAAAGAGCATGACAGCATGTCACTATGTCCGCCCGCTCCGTGACTGCATTACTACTTTTTTTTTGAGAGATGCGATGCTCGGACCGATAAGGACGTACTGACACCGTGTGTACGAGGTGTGCAGCCCGTGACGCTCTGAATTTAAAAAGTATATATATATATAATTGAGAAAAAAAGGAAAAAAAACTAGCGTGAACGTACACAGACAGCGCAAATAAATGACATGTTGTGAGTTGTGTGAATGCGAGTAGCCCTGGTGCTGTCGCTGACCACCGCACTGCTGCTGTTATTTATCAAACAAATAAACGAAGTGTGAAGGCTGCGTTCAACTTTACTCAACTTTGCTGCACTCCGCCGATCACCGTGATCTTTAGTGTTCGTGGACATTCATCGTGACACTAATATTAACAGTGACATAATTTATTTTTATTTTTTTCCTTCAATACATGCACCTCCCTTGGTTTTCTCTGTAGTCCCAAACTGGGTACTGATTAACACAAACTTTTCCCCCAGCTCACCCCTCTATCATAATTTAAATAACCCCGATATTTTAATTCAAGAACTGTGTAACCGTGTACTTAATTTACATGAAACTTACCCCGGACGCTTTAACATCCTTTCTGTTGAGTTTTTCTTCACTTTCAACTATTTTCCGAATTTTTAATAATTTTTTTCTCATATTTTTTGCAAGACGCGACGGGCCTGAAAATTGTTTGCTTTCCCCTCTTTCGAGCAGCCATTGTGTATGCGCTGCGATGCAACCGCACTAGGTTTTGGCCACGCCCACCGACAAGTCCCGCCCAGGCGAGCTTTTCGATTTGCGCAAGGCGCTGCCACTTTCACTTCAGTGTCACTTACAGTCCTTTTCAATAAAACTCAATTTTTGGACTTGCTGGAAGCACTGTCAATCGTTTAAACTTGGGGTAGTCCGACTTTTGACGATAGGAAGAGCATCATGTCAGCCGATAAATCCTATTCGTTCCGTGGCCTGTCAGTCTGCTTTGTCAACTTTTAGACAATCCTATTGGCTGGCGATGCTGTCAGTCGGTGTGGCTGATTTTCCTGGTGCGCTGTTGAAACGGAGTGGGACCAGTCTCGAGCATGACGAGGTGGCTACATGCTAATGGCTCGTGTAGCTTCAATGGCAACAAGCTAGTTGCCTAAAGCAGTTTGCTAGCTCTCCGAGACACACTCCTGCTAGCATTCCACAGGAAAGCTACAAATGTCACCGTCATTTGTGAACAGATGAGGCGTCAGTTAGCTTGTCATTTATGTTGCTCTTGTAAATAAACGGGACAAACTTCATAATAATTCACACTTCCGTCGCCTGGAATAAAACTGGTTGCTGTTAAAGGTCGGTAAGTCTGTGTCGCTTCGTCCCCATTCATTAATTTCTTTCTTCAACAGTCTTGTTTATCTCTGCGAGAAGTTTAGAGCGTTTGCAATAACAGTGAAGGTCAACAATGTAAGTGTTTCACTGAGCGTGGTGGCACAGTAAATGCTAAAGTAATAATAAATGAGTTTGTGTTAAATGTATCGTTGTCCATCGAAACAAGGGCACATGTTAGTTCAGTAAACTCCTACATGAACTCTGAAAATAATCAGTATATTGTATATCAATAGTCATAATATAATATTGTTTAAACTTTGTATTTCAGGGATGGATGACGTATGTTGTTATTGCACATTGCGACGAAAAGCAGTTATTTTATGAATGGGATAATGGTTAATGGGGAAACTTATTCTTTTTAATATGAATGACTAAAATGCTTGTCCATTTACAGTGCTAGTAAGTTATTTTAAAGTGCCACCAGGGGGAGCCTGCCCCTGTCCAGTAATTACAGGACCTCACTATTTATAGTGATCTTAATTCATAAATGTATTTAATAATTAAGTGTGCAGTATTTAAATATAATAATAAATAGAAATAGAAAAAAATAAATAAATAGTGACATTCCCAAGCTGCACACAGGAAGTGATTAATTTAATGTCAGCGAAAAACAGGATGACTGCAAACCATGGATGTATTACACTGGGTTACCAAAATAAATTGTAAGTTGTCTATGTATTTTCAACTGAATCAGGACCATTTTGCACCTCTGAATCAAAAAGCGACATCCATTTTTAGCAAGCAGGTCAGGTTTTTATGCTAATTTGATTTTGAAGAATCCGATCTGACTAAATTGATTAAATTTTTGCGACATTATCAGTTGATTTTTGCGACATTATCAGTTGATTTTCGTTAATATTTCTCATCCAAAAAAGGTTTTGGGAGAAAAAAACGTTTTCTAACAGATTCCTGTTAAGAACAATGTGTATTCACTACAGATGTAGCAGAATACGCCAGGCTTATTTTTTGCAAGATCTTCAAGTTGAAGCCATTTCATTAACTTGTAATATATAAAAAAATGATTTAGCCATAAGTTGGCACATGCAAAATCTTCAGAATTTGTTTATTGCAAGAAATATAAAATAATTTTGCATCATATGAAGTGAAAATACCCGTGCATGTAAAGAAAAACTTTAAAAAAAAAAATGTGTAGCTTTGTTCAGAAAGTTGACCTGATTGAGCAAAACCAATGTGATTTTTGGATTCAGCACCTCAAAATTATCTTAAATCAGCTAAAAAAAACTTAAACAATACATTTGGTGTTGACCAGTGTTATAAAATAGTCTGCCTTGAAGACAATTTTGTCTTTGTGGAGCTGTGAACATGTGGGTCACTTCACCAATGATTCCCGGGGAGGCTGTTTGTCTTATCGTCACTATCGGTTTCATGAATACGGACGTCACGTTAACTTCGGCTTTAAACCATGGATTTATAAATAAATTACAAAACCAACGATAGTGAAGTGAATACAGTAAGCTGAAAAGTACAATGACGTAATTAAAGATTAAAATGATTAATTTAATTATTAATTTAATTGGCTTAATTGGGCACCTATGTAAAGATTTTCCTTTATAAATCATTGGTTTGGATAAGAAATTTCAGTTAAATATATCATATAGGAGACAAACAGTGATATTTGAGAAGTGAAATAAAGTTTCTATGATTTACAGAAAGTGTGCAAGAATTATTTAAACAAAATTAGGAAGAATTATTTTAGTTAGTATATTCATGTATGTATGTATGTATGTATGTATGTATGTATGTATGTTGTAATATCACAACATTTTTGAGTCGTAACAACTATATTTTAGAAAAATTGGTTTATCTCCATCTTCCAAATATGGATGAGTGTTTGCTTGGAAAACTTAAAACTACCAATCAAATGAAGATGGTGTTCTGACAGAAGGCTAGGCTATGCTTTGTTTGGATCTGATGGATTGTATTATATGTACACACATATAGTTTCATCTTGGATAAATTGACAGAAGTAAACTGTTGCTTATGTCTACAGAAAAGCAGAAAAGACTGATCTCATTGTTAGACAGCCAGCCAGACTATTTTTAAACATCTCACTCTCTCACACCGAAGTTCATTGAGTAAATGGATTCCCATTCCAAGGGACAAAAGCTGATTGTTTGCTGTGGTCCCAGTTTGGTAAATTACTGTCACTGAGATTAATCTGAACAAAGGATTTCAAACACAGGAATCACAAAATAACCAATTTGTTGTTCTTACAGAACGGTAGCACTATTAGATATACAGTACCACTATAAATGCAAAATCACAAATATAAAAAATTAAATCTTGATGTAGGGCATGTGAATTGGCAGAATTGTGTCTGATGATCAGTAATTCTTTATTTAGCTTATACAAAATCAAGGGCAATCTCAGAATCCATCATAGACATGCACCGTTAGTGTTCAGATTTAAATGTTCAAATGGGAAGTGTTTGTATTTTTATAGTATATTGTCCATGTGCACACAGATCCAGATGGATATAAATAAAAAAAAGCTTCGGAACCAGGACAATAACCCATGCCTCCAAGTAAGCTAATGGACACTTGAAATTCAGTTTTGTGCCTGAAGTGATGCTGAGATGTGCTTCTGTCTCTATATTTCTAAACCTGCTTCTCTGCTTTGCAGGAAAGTGATGCCTCCTATAAGTGTTTGGATGCAAATAGCCACAATAAGGCCATGTGTTCAGCCTATTTCCTGACATATAAGAACTGTAGGAAATACTGGGTAAGTCGGCTTCTATCCAGCATCGATTGAAAAAAATCTGCCAGTTTATAGTTGCTGATCATCACGGAGTTATCATAAGCAACTGTGTGGTTGTATGAGGCACTGGCAGGTGCCGAGAACTAGCCTAAGACATGGAGTTTGTTTTTAGGGAAACATGGCTGCCAGTGGGCACACAAGGAACAGTTGGGTATCTGAATGAAAATCAAAAATATAGTATGAAAAAACAGAAGACCCACCTCATAAAATATGAATTAAGTGTTTGACGTTCTTTTTGATTTGCCCTAAGTGACACAATTTTACCAGATGAGGCACTTTTGAGTAATAAATTGAGCAATGATCAAAATCACTTTTATCATATATGACATAAAGCAGCATACATATTATATAAACTTAAGCTCATGTCGATTTTTATTACGCCTCTTGGCAGCCTTGTTTTCACTGGCAGCAAGGTTCTATGTCTCAGGCTGGTTCTTAGCACTGGGAGCACGTCACAGTACATGCTGACTATGGGTCAATATCTCATACAATCACACTTCAAGAGATATTTCACCACTGGGAAGATGAATGTCTATTAAAAATGGGTCATCTATGGAGTGGAAATGTGAAATAATATTTGAAGAAAGTGCCTTCTTGGCATGGACAAATGTGGTAAAAATTAATATAAAACAAAATACTCACTTTATACTCATGCGGCCGTTTACCCCCTTTCCTTCATCCACCGCGGGCGTCTTGTGGCGCGGTGAAAAGCAGGTCGTGTCCCTCGCAGCCATATCGGTTTGAAAACTATATTGTCTTCTCAGTTTACAAGGCCAAATTAAAGGGAGTCAGAGCCGGTCGTAACTGTTAGCAAAGATGGCGAACACTGTGTTAACCTTCTGGGAATGAAGTCTCGTCCCCTATGGGTGAGTCTAAAAAGTGCAGAACAAGAGTTTTAGTTCAAATCTTGAATTACCGATTCACCTCCGATGAAGTCAAATAACGCAAGACGCGTCATTTGACGTCATCGGAGGTGAACGCAAATAATATTTTTGCGTCAGGGGTAACGTGAAGGAGGGAAGCACAATTTAAAAAATAAATAAATAATACTGCTATTCTAGCAAATCAAAGCCACATGCAAATCAGTGAAGTCAATTAAAGTATGCCTTTAAGTAATTGATCATTGAAAGTGCTTGAATTTTGTGATGCCTGACAAATTATAATAAAACATTTTATTTGTTGGCACCTTTCTGAAACTATGATATTCTGAACAGCTGAGATTTAAGATTGGATTTGAAATGCAAATTCGAAGATATCTGGCTCACCAAAGAAAATTACGAAGACTGGACAATCTCTTGTCCAGATGCAGAGTGTTCTGCAAATCAATAAAAGTGGACACCATGGGCAAAGCAGCTCTTACTAGTTGCCCTCCCATCTTAAGCTATGTCAGAGCCTTTGGTCCTTGGATGTGAGGGAATTGGTCCTAGACTTAAAAAGTCCCTGAATTCAACCAAAGTGCGGGAATCCTGACTTGACATTTAAATGAGTGAACATACAAGTGTTTGACATAAGCCTTGCATTATGTTAAAGACCTCTGCTGCCACCCAGTGGCTTTATGCTGCAGTGCACCTTAAGTGACTTCACTGTCTCAAGATGACTGCCGTGGGGTGCCTGCCTGTAGCTCAGTGGTGACGTTTGCCTTCAGTTAGAGTTCAGTCCTCGTTCTGCTGGTCTACATACCAATAACATGTTGCTTTTGTCTGTAGTATGAACAGAATATTAATTCCCATTGTACATGATGCACTGTATATCGCAGTGAAGAACCTCATAACAGCTTTTTGGATATGTTTCTGTGCAGCACAATGTGATGATGGCGAGGAAGCGACAGGGTGTGAAACCTGATATGCCCACTGCTGCAGAGAGAGGGGATATGCTTGATGCCTTCGGAGGGAAACCCTACTGAGAGTCAGCAGAGGCACGTGACCACGACACAACATGGGTGGGTGACCGTCCTGGGGAAGTGACCTGCTGCTGCTGGACTTTACTCTGAAAATAAAACAGCACGGTGGAGGTGGAGTCAGTGAAATGGAAGACATTAAACTGATTATTTATTGAGTTTCTAAAGGTGTGACGGGAACATGCACATGATATGTATTGAACGACGAAGCTTTTCAAGCATTTTAATTTTTCAAGGTAGGTTTGAAAATCTGTCTTTCTACTCCTGAACTCACCTTTGGTTCATGTTGTAATATGACTGCACATTCAGCTTCAATAAGCAGAAGATAAAGAGTGAGTTTGACTGGAAAGATACAGTATGTGTTACTTGGAACCAGAATCAGAATTGCCTTGGATGTTCATATGATGAAAATAAAAATTAACACTCAATGATATACAATGGTAAAAAAAAAACACTTAAAAATGCTCCAGATAATTTTCATATCATGTAAGAAAACAACTCTATAACTGCAACACAGTAGTGAAAGCAATTTAATTCCATGACTTGGTCGGAAAGTTGAACATTTTGAATGCTGGTAAGAATAATGATGATAAGGTAACCAGATGAGAGGTTTTCTGCTTTTATATCATATTTTATTGTCTGCACTGATTTTAGCTGTTAACAGTAAAAAGCCTTTGCGTCTGGCAAAGATAGGAGGCCAGTGGTGGAGAGGTACATCATACAGCTTTACACAAGATGTGTAATTATAACAGCACATGAATCAATATATGAGTGTTTAGTTTTTCTTACCTCCCATGAAGCTCCTAGTTGACTGAAAAATACATTTATCTAAAATATGGTTCTCCCAGTTTCTTGAGTGTGTAGTGGAGTATGGCTCATTTGGGGAGATGACACTGTTCTACCGCTGCCAAATATAATATACATGAATAACATCTGCTCTCTTTCATTAAATGTTACATCAAACCAATTCACAACCACATGTTAATAATTAAGGTTAATTAGACACAGAATTGACCGTAGGTGTGAATGTGAGAGTGAATGGTTGTTTGTCTCTGTGTCCAGGGTGTGTGACGATGAATGAATGACAGGGTAAGACAGGGTCAAGGTCAGTAAACTATTGTGGCCTCTTCATTGTCACACTCCTACTTCTTCATTAGGTCCTCCAGTGTACCGATGAGGGCAGAGCCACTTTGCATAGAAAGCTTTAACTTCAAAAGCTTGCTGTAGATGCAGTGGGATCAGTAAAGCAAAGGCCCTTGCTTTACATACATATACAAATACTTATTTTGAAGCTATGAAATCTAAACAAAATGATTATACACTAATACAAATATACGTGTATTAGTGTATAATACTTGTGGGTTGTGTATTCAATTTCTTCCAATTCAGCCTCCTAACTTCACACATCAGCATTCAACAGCAGACTTGTCATTAGATCTTCTAAGGAAGAGTAACAATTTAGAAGTAGAATTATAGAGATTTGGAGCACAGAATTGGTGGTGATTTTTATTTATTTATTTATTTTAGGGATGTGCAAACATTAGATAATGTTAATAATCAGATGTTTCTTTGAAACTATTTAGTATGTATTTATTTTTATCCTCACTAAAAATGAAATCGTATGTGATGTTTTTTTTTTACATCATGCTTTTATGCTCTTATGTGTTATTATACTTATGCACTACTGAGGACCAGCACCTGACTTTGTTGTACAGCTGTGGCCAAAAGGTTTTCATGATTATGTTGCATCATGACTGTAAAATACAATGAGCTACAATGAGTCTTTCCCTTTGTTTCATTGTGTTTTCATGTTGTTTCGCCATCAATGGAACCTTAAAAAGGTAAATACTGACACATAGACACACGTGACCAAGGTGGTTTTAATTAAAACATTTTCCGTCACATTATTTTAAGCTTACTGATGTCATACATCAAAAATTCCACCCTGAACAAACACAGAAGACAGAACATGTTATGTCATACAGAAACGGCAGTAACAAACATTTTTCAATGTTAGTTGACACCGCACCAGGTCACTCTAACACAGCTTAAAACTTGCTGATAATAAACTTCACACTGCAAAAATAAAATGACATTCACAACTGTACATTATCAGTGCAATAACTGCTAAAAGGAATCAAGAGAAGTATTCTTTAGTTTAAAACCTTGTGCAGATCCTCTGTAGTAACATATACCACCTGAAAAAAAAACACACACACCATTACATTAGGGCTGTAACTAACATTTATTTTCTTTAGTTCACAAAATGTTGATCTGTCTTTTCTAAACCTAAATGATGATGTTCTCAACGGTCTTATTTTGTCCACAAACCAAAACCTGAAACCTGAAAATATTCACAAAGCTTGTTTTAATTATAAGAAAAAAACAATTCTAAATGATCAAACTAATTATGAGACAAGCTGATGTTTCATTTATTAATCAATACATTGTTACATTGTAAAGCAAAACACAAAGCATTGTATCAGCTGTGACAAGTGTGTCTACTGCAATATTTGATTCTTTCTGTCTGTTTGTGAGCAACAAAAAGAAGTTTGGCGATGGAAGAAATCATTACATTTCAGTGGTGATCAGATTCAGGATTATTTTTTAGACAATTGAAAACCTTGTGGCCACACAGTTGGTGTAGTTGTTGGCATTTTGCCTTTGCTGTGGGGAGACCTGGGTTTTGTAACCATGTTGGAACAAAGGCATGGAGTTTGCATGTTCTGTGTGGGGTTTTCTGCGGGTTCATCGGTTTCCTCCCACAGTCCAAAGACATGTAAATTGGACTCTCTAAATTGACCATAGGAGTGAGAGTGAATGGTTGTTTGTCTCTATATGAGGCCGTGGTGGACTGGCGACATCTCATGTGAAGGATAAAGCGGTAGAAGATGAACAAGTGAAAACCTTGTGGGATATACTGTATTGACACTGTTAGTCAGCCCTGATAGAGCTTTGCATTCTCTGAGTGTCTTCTCAGGTTTGTATGTAGAGCTGGTAAAATATAATACAGCATTTAGCAAGATCACTATGTCAAGATTATAAAAGCTGAAGATAACTAGCATACAGTAAGTTGACTGCAGACAGAAACCTGTTAGTATCCAGCTACTCCATCACTACAGCTCAGGCAGAAACAATGCTGCCTCTAGCACAGATGGACTGATGAGTAAAGTCAAGTGGGATTTATTGGCATTTCAACCATATCCACTCTACATAGTGAAACGTAGCAATGTTTCACCACGATTGATTGATGCGATATTCAAACAATAAAACAGTAAGGACAGGATATATCCAGTCCACACACGAGAGATATAGTGCAGTACATTTAAGACAGAGACAGTGGACAGAACAACAAACAGACATACACTCCTGATCGAAATTTTAAGACCAGTTGAAAAATTGCAAGAATTTACATTTTCCACTGTTGGATCTTAAGAAGGTTCTAAGTATTGCTTCAAAATGCAAAAAGAAGAAATGGCAGTGAGACAAAAAATAAAACTCTTGTTAATCACCTCAAGAATTTGTTTGGGCATGCTTGATACTAGTGTTCCCAGGAGGCTAGTGGGAATGTTGCTCCAAGTGGTGAAGATGGCTTCACGGAGAGCATCCACTGTCTAGAACTGATGTCCATTTTTGTAAACTTCCCTTGCCATTCAAGCCCAAATGTTCTCAATTGGATTTAGATCAGGGATGGTTCAAAAGAGTGTTGTTTTTTCTCTGGAAGAAGTCCTTTGTCAGGCGGGCATTGTAAACTGCAGCGGTGTCCTTTTGAAAAACCCAGTCATTACCACATAGACGATGGCCTTTGGTCATGAGGGATGCCCCCTGCAACATCTCCACATAGCCAGCTGCAGTTTGACATCTCTGCACAACCTGAAGCTCCATTGTTCCATTGAAGGAAAAAGCCCCCAGTTCATGATGGCGCCCCCTCTACTGTGCCGTGTAGAAAGCATCTCAGGTGGGATCTGCTTGTCATGCCAGTAACGTTGGAAGCCATCAGCCATCAAACTCCAAACAGGCAATTTTGTGCCGTTGAAGGAGATGAGGCCTTTGAAGTAGAGTTGTCACGAAACCAAAATGAGTAACCACGGTACGATACCAGACAAAGTATCACAGTTCCGGGTAGTATCACGATACCGCAGGCTTTTTAAAAAAATATTTTTATGAACTGCAATGTATTTGTACAAGTTATAAATACTTATTATTTAACAAACATAAATAATCAACTTAGGATAACAAATCCACTATCTATTTGACAATAACACTTCTTCTTCAACATAATAAAACATAGAGGACAAAATACAATAAACAGGAACTGATTCCCTGTGAAAACTATATGTTTGATGCATTTTCTATTTGCTTATACTTTGACATCCTTTAACTCTTCATTTCTCAGCCTGTACACGGAGCCTATAGTCTAATATTAGCCACTGAGAAAATAAACAGGGCATACAGGGACTGGTATTCCACATATAAATCTGGGTGAGACACTGCAGGCTCCTATAGCTTGGTGGCAGTGCCTGCACAGTGGACAGACCCTGTCTATTGCAGGGGTGTCAAACTCATTTTCACTGAGGACCACATCAGCATAATGGTTACCCTCAAAAGGCCAGACGTAACTGTCATACAGAATAAATGTAACCAAATATAATGTAAAATGAAGCTAACTACTCCGTAACATATTGCTAAATAACTTTCTGTATTTATTACTTATTCAATTTCACTCGTCGCATGATACATATACCATGATACACTGCGATCTAGTGGCGGGATGCTGTCACTTTGCGGGTAACACAATCGCCATGCATTGTGGGAAATGTATTTATGGTCAATGCACGCCTTAATGTAGCATAGACCTATTTTAACACAGATTTTTAAGACCAATTAATCACTCGCAGGCCACATAAAATGACGTGGCGGGCCACATCTGGCCCCCGGGCCTTGAGTTTGACACGTGGTCTATTGCTTTACCTTCTGTGCCTTGTTTAAAGCCAAAATAGTTCCAACTGCGAGTTCGGTTTTTTGAGCAAAGTTAGCGGTGCCACTGATGACTCGCAACTCAAGCCCGGTGCTTCTGTCATGGTGAGTGCGTTGTCTCGTGTTTGTGACTGTAAATTGTGCGCGCGTCTGGGCGAGACAGAACTTTAGCTTGTTGTTTTTTCTGAAGCGAATTTCTATCGAAGCGGAGCTGTCTTCATGGAGTTCGTTCTTGCCGGCAGAAAGACACAAACAGCCAATCAGCTAACAGACGGGCGGACCCAGTGTATCATATCCCCGGACGTCACCAGTAACAGGCAAACAGCCAATCTTTCAGCAGCTGTGTAGTTTGCTTGCAGTAGTTGCAATGTGGGTTTGTTTACAAGGGAGTAGCATGCAGTGAGAAGTCGGGAGGCAGGGAGGAGAGTAGACACGGCCGCTATGGGTCAGTTACACTAGTCATGCAGAATTTCTAGTATCGTAGGAAGGAATTGGCACTGTGGAATTGGCACTGTGGTTTACCGTGGGTATCGTGCAACTCTTCCTTAAAACGTTTTTTGTTCTTAAAATCTTTCTTTCGCAGATGCCGTCTCATAATTATGGGACTGCAGTTGGCACCAGTGACAAGCTAAATTTGGGCAGAGGATCGTCCCGTGTCCCTGGCTCAGGGCCGGTGAAATTTTGTTGGGTCTACCACTTGACTTTTTTGTTCCATAACCCTCAGGATCTTTTAAGAAGTTTAAAATGACTGTCTTACTGTGTCCAACCTCAGCAGCAATGGCACGCTGCGAGAGGCCTTGATGATGCAGCCCAACAATCCAACCGCGTTCAAAGAGAGAAAGCTTAGTGAGAGGGCGCTAGCGGGCTCTGGGTGCGGGAGGCCTGGGCCTCTTTGACCGTAGCTTTGCCGCCATCTGCCCCCTGCGGGCTGACCCTGTGTGGGGGGGGGGGGGCTTCCGCCCCGCACCCCTCTGGCTGATGTAAATTCTTGCAATTTTTCAACTTGTCTTAAAATTTTGATCAGGATTGTATACAGTAAACAGGTCAACGACAGAATTAAAACAGAGCATTGATTTGCTGTTGCGGGAAGGTAGATGATGAAAACTGTATAGAATACTAGCAGCAGAGTAACAAAGTGCAGGAGTGCTGTATGTGTGCAGTGTTCAAGGATGCATTATGTTTAGCTGTTTGTATAAGTGAACTAAAGTGAATGAACCAAAAAAAAAAAACCCAAGTAAATCTTGGTTGTAATAACAAATATTGACTAGTTTTGACTTTTAATTTTCAATTAGTTTGTCAATCGTTTCATCAATTAGGGGATACTGGTTCTCAGGTAAAACATGGCTGTCAGATGGAGTATATTGGAAAATATACATCAACCACTTAAAAAAAGGCTCACCTTTGATTGTCTGATCGTGAAATTGATCTATAAAAATTCCAAATGACCAAGTTATTGTGAGTAGTTTCTTTCATGATATGGTCACATGATACGTATGTGATAAGGTCATATCACGTCCCATCCACAGTCTCATTGATTGTCTGTCCCAGACTGCACCAGATCCCATTTTTGCTTCACTGTCACACCTGGACTTGGTAGTAGATTCCCCTTGTTTTGTTGAAATGGACATAGCTAATGAGTTGCTAACAGCGTGGACTCTCACCCGATCATGGCAGGGGTCAGGGTAGTCGCACACATGCTGTGGAAAGACTGAGCGGATCAACAGTTTCACCTCCCCCGGGTAAACATAAGTGGGGTAACTCACACTTCCCTCTTTCACCCCGACCTTGTGGAACATCTGGAGTAAAAGTGAGAGGAGAGACAGAAGAGATTCTGAATTCCTGACAGGTTATGATGATTCCTACCTCTCTGAGCTGCTACACCCTCAAACCCCTTCTTATTTGTTTTTATTGTGTTTTATTGTTACCTTTACCAATGTTTTATGTCTTAATTTATTTTAGTTATTTTTGTGTTGTGCTTTTGTTTTTTTTTAGATGTATTATTAAGTGAGCTTTTATGTCTTTTATTTATTCAGTCTTTCAGTCTTGTGCTTTGGTTCACTGTGGTTGTTTGAAAGTGCTTAAAAAATAAAAGTTGGATTGAATTCACCATGTCAGTTCATGGAAATAAAAAGGATCAGGTTAACTGTGATCCATCGATAAATGATCAGGTGTGTAATATTTGGTGGTATCAGTTTATGATGCAAAAAAAAAAAAAATTTGGCAGCATTGCATTGTCCAGAATGTCTTGGTATATGCTGAAGCATTAAGATCACCCTTCATTGGAGATAAGGAGCCTAGTCCAAAGCCTGATTGAAACACCTGAATTCAATACTTAACCGGTGTGGCCAAATCCTTTTGTCCACATAGTGAATGTGATGTGTGTACATGAGTACTGACCAGTTTCGTCCGAATGAGTCTGTAGACCTTCTTCCTGCGGGCAGGGTCACTCCTGAGATGCTGGGCCCTGTGGATCAGTGATGCTATCCAGACAGGGAGTCTGAGGAATGGAACATGAAGCTTAGTAAAAAGGTTCTTTTTGTCAGGATGTAACTTTTAATTCAACATGTGACAATAGATGGGATTCCATATGGTTGTTTTTCCTGCACATTCTTCATTTGAACATAAAATAATCCTGACATATCACATCCATGTTTTTATACTTGAGAGAGGCTAAAGTTGGTCTGTGAATAAAGTAAATGTGAATGGATGCAATAAAAACAGAAAATGATCAAACAGAAACTGCTTGTGTTCTTCTATCACTGCTCAATATTAACATACTGTGTGTGGTTTGCCAGCTGAACAGCAGTAGAAAGAAAGCGCTCCAGTGGATTATCAACTTTGCCCAGAGGATCATTGGATTTCCTCTCCCCTCTAAACTGCCCGATATCTCAGAAGAGCCCAGGACATACTGAAAGAAGTCTCACCTTGGACACTCAACATTCAACTCATGCCCTCAGGCAGCCGATTCAGATCAATCAAAGCAAGGACAATTAGACTGAAAAACAGTTTTTACCCGAATGACAACACTGAATGCTGCAACAATTAATGCTGTTACAAGGGAATGTGCAATATGGAGTGCAATGTCTTATCTGTGTGCACTTGAAGTCTTAAAGTTGTGTTTATTTTATATTGTTTACATAGACATATTGATCTCTTGTTACTTGTTTTAAAGGTGCCATATGTAAGAATGTGGCCAAAAACAGTTACTACATTCAAATTCAAAATACTGAGGTCTTTTAGGTTTCGTTTTCTGACGTAACTGGCAACCCATGGTTGCTTGGCAGCTGAGACTCTACTGACTGCTGTGATTGGTAGACGGCGGTAGGTGGCGCCACATGCCAAAACATGATTTCACAGGTTTTTTTTTAATGCTAATATTTTGACTGTACTGTTGTTGGTGAGTTCAGTATGTTATATGAACATTATTCCTGAGTCTCTGAGAATTTTATAGACAGTTGCTTTAGATTTATTACATAATGCACCTTTAAGTGAATGTTTACACCAACCAATTTGCATCCAAACTCTTTCATATATTATCTAAATCAGGAAGGTAAATACAAAATAAATACTCTATAATCTGCAATAAAAATGTAGATTTAAAATGTTGTAAGTCATGTTGTAAGACATTCAACTACAAATACATACAGATTAGTAAATGTAATAGACTACTGCACAATCAATAAACGTAAAGCAATGGTGGTTTCACTAGATGCAGAAGCATTTAAGTAAATTCCTTCTTGTTACAATTAAAAAAAATGGACTCAAAGAAAACTTTTGGATCAAACTTTTACACAGTTCACCCAGTGCCTCTGTCAGGACAAAGGATCAAACTTCTCCAAGCTTCACCCTCCAGAGGGGCACCAGACAAGTTTGTCCACTGTCTCCGTCATGGTTTGCTGTGTTGATTGAACCACTCGCAGCAATTCGTGCAAACAAAAATTTTAAAAGTATTCAAACCACAATACATTACAAAATAAGCTTATATGCTGATGATGTAAATGTAAATGTAAATGTACTTTGTCTATACAGGCCTTTACAACAATCCTTTTGGTGATCCAAAGTGCTTTACAACAATTAAACAAATAAAGAGGAAACAAATAAGAATAGTTAAAAAGAGTAAAACAATAAAATAGCGCAAAATAAAATTAGATAGAATAAGATAAAAGATAAAAAAGATAAATAGTGTCACCATACTGCTCAGTATTAAAAGCCATCCTAAATAAATAGGTCTTTAGCCTTGATTTGAAGAGGCCCAGGTCAGAGATACGCATCTCGACAGGGAGTTTATTCCAGAGCCTGGGAGCAGCAATAGCAAAGGCTCAATCACCCCAGTGTTTATATTTTGACCTGGGCACTTCCAGCAACAGTTGGTTGTTTTACCTCAGAGCTCTACCCGGATCACAAAGAGTTAAAAGCTCATAAGATGGGGCAAGATCGTGAAGAGCTTTAGAAGCAAACATTAAAAGTTTTAAATCGATTCTAAAAGAGACTGGAAGCCAATGAAGAGCTTGAGAACAGGGTGATGTGCTCTCTTCTATTTGTGTTGGTTAAAAGACGGGCAGCAGCGCTTTGCACAAGTTGAAGGCAACTGAGAGAAGTCTGGGAGATGCCAACATACAGTGCAATGCAGTAGTCTAATCTAGAACTGATTAGTGCATGGATGGCTTTTTCAAGTTTGTGGCGGCTTAAAGACGTTTTAACTTTGGCCAGCAGATTACTTTTCCTTCAAAACTCACAAAGCTCAGCCATATCAGATTACTCAATAAATTGGACAAAATCCATTATCCAACCTATCAATTATGGCTTCAAACCATCACCATCCAGTCCTCTGAAATCAGGAAATTACTTTCTAGCAAATAAACTTCAGTATGTCCAAAAATGGATTAACCCAACCCAATGGACAGCCTGTGGCTGGACACTCTGTAAAGAAATTAAAATATCCGATCTGCCATTTATAGTGGTATGCAAAATTTTCATGATTTTCCTTTATAAATCATTGGTTGTTTGAATAAGAAATTTAAGTTAAAACTTATGTGCATAAGTTTAGGCACCAATTTTGTGCATCCTCCTTTTGCAGAAATAACAGCCTCTAAATGCTTCCTATAGCTTCCAATTAGAGTCTGGATTCTGGCGGAAGGTATTTTGGACCATTCTTCTTCACAAAACATCTCCAGTTCAGTCAGATTTAATGATTTCCGAGCATGGACAGACCCCTATAAATCACACCACAGATTTTTAATAATATTCAGGTCTGGGGACTGAGATGGCCATTCCAGAACGTTGCATTTGTTCCTCTGCATGAATGCCTGAGATTGTGAGCAGTGTTTAGGGTCGTTGTCTTGTTAAAAGATCCAGCCCCGGCACAACTTCTGCTGATATTGAGTGGAATTGATGCAACCCCAACTTTAACAAGATTCCCAGTCCCTGCACTGGCCACACAGCCCCACAGCATGATGGAACCGCCACCAAATTTTACTGTAGGTAGCAAGTGTTTTTCTTGGAATGCTGTGTTCTTTTTCTGCCATGTTTTGCCCAACTTACTCTATTTTAGTTTCATCACTCCACAGCATCTTATTCCAAAATGAAGCTGGCTTATCCAAATGTGCTTTAGAATAACTAAAGTGACTCTGTTTGTGACGTGTGCAGAGAAAAGTCTATTTCTGCATTACTCTTCCATACAGCATCTCCTTGTGTAAAGTGCGCTGAATACTTGAATGATGCACAGTGACACCATCTGCAGCAAGATGATGTTGTAGGTCTTTGGAGCTGGTCTGTGGGTTGATTGTGACTGTTCTCACCATCCTTCGCCTCTGCTTATCTGAGATTTTTCTTGGTCTGCCACTTCGGGCCTTAACTAGAACTGTGCCAGTGGTCTGAGAAAATGTGGATATAAATTAATTAATTAATTTTAATAATTTTGTTATTAATTTTCTTAAAATCATCAAAACGGGGCACCACTCCTCAAACCAAGGAGAATGACAGGTCCAGTTACTTGACGACCTTAAGATGGCTCTCGACTATCAGTTTATCATTAATTAATAATAATAAGCACATTAATATTAATTAGGATTAAATTTAGGAAGGGAAGGTGTGAGGTCGTACACTGGCTTCTTTCAATTCTTCCACATTTTCTATTTGGCCAGGTGGTTGCGCTGCTGCTCCGTGCAGAGTGCGACCACCTGGCCAAATAGATAAGCACAGATAACAAATAAAAATCATCAACAGTTGTGCGGATGGCCCCGCAGTTTAACACAGAAGAGAGAGACCACGGAGTGAAAACAATGAAAAGTGCGCTCTGCTCTTATGTGTCGTCACCGTGTTTTACTAAGATCTACTCGGAGTCTGCTTTGGATACGGAGACGTGCAGAGCGCAGGAGCGGCGAACGGCGCAGGAGAGGGAGAAGAGAACAGCGCAGGTAAAAAAGGGTCTGCACCAGACTACTACCACTTTTTTATTGATGTTGATTAATTTTACTTTTAAATGTGACCATTGCATGGCTTGTTTTAAGATCCACTGGCCAATTACTTAATTAGTATTTAATTTAAGTTAAAAAAAATAAGATATTATTTATTTTAATTTCAAGAGTGTCTTTTTGTAACACTCTATGGTTGGTGTTTAAATATTGTTAATACATGTCTAACAATAACACATAATAGTCATAATTTAAAATTTCCTGTCAACTTTAAAACATTTTTTTTTACAAAAACACCGTGGGCGACCGGTTGGCTGCCTGAGAGGCCCTACCCCAGGCTTAGCAGGATTTCTGGGCGAAACCCCTGAGCACCATAACTGCTCACATTAGTGAAATGCACCTGAGCAAGCACACTCTGCAGTTCTAGTTCTTCTTCACTTCTAGTTATATCTGTGCTTTAAATTATTATTTACAATGTAATATTTCCTTTGCTAGTCTGAATAGTTTTATAATCAGATATCGAAACCGTACCGTTACCGTGGCACCAAAACCATGATGCATACCAAACTGTGAGAAAACTGTACCGTTGTAATACTTACAAACCTTTATATCAGTTCAAAAATCAGAACATAGTATGGGGAAAGAGAATGACAGAGACAAACATTTTAACCGAGAAAGTCCACAAACGCCGCAGCAGCCTCCGGTGTGTCAAACCTCTTCTCTGTCCCGTTGACCGTCAACTTCAGCGTGGCAGGGTAAATCAAAGAGTAAACAATATCCATCTTCCTCAATCGGTCTTTCATGGCATCAAATGCCTCCTGACCACCGCTGCCGAGTAATCGTTAGAGAAAGAGATATGAGGTCCAGTGTGCGAACTGGTCTGGTTCCACTCCGAGATGACGGACTGCATTCATGACTTGGTGCTTGTCACTGAAGTTGTGAAACTAGAATTATGGGTCTTGGTCGTAGAGTCAGATTTTGGTACCAAGGAGTGGTGCGTGCGGTCCAGTTTAACCCGTCCTGTTTTGATTGTCAATTTAAGACAATCAGGCATCCGCTTTTCCATGTAACACAGAGGATCGGCTCCCTCTTTCAGCCAGACCAACTACCCTAACATTACATCTGCGCCCTCGATTGTCCAAGTCATCAACATGCTCCAACAAGCCTCTTACTTGTTTCTCCAAACTTGTGACTTTAGCCCGCAAAGATTCCGTTGTGGTCTCCATGCTAGCAACTCTGCCTTCCACCTCTATGACTCGGGTGTCTCGTGCCTGAATTTGGGTTGTTTGGTCTTATATAGCCTCAAGCACCGTGTTGGTGATGTTTTGGTGATGTTTTCAGATAGTTTATCCATTGCTCGGAAAATATCTGTGTCAGTGCTTCTGCTGTTAGCATCCTCACGTTCAGCCATGTTCTGGGCATGTTGTGGGCTATTATAAAGGAATAATTGTCCAGGCTCATTACAGAGTAGCTCCTACCGTTAAAAATGGCACTTTTGCAATGCAAATGTGAAAAATTATCGGATAATGGAAAAATATCGCCTGAGCCTCGTGGAACTATGTGCTTCCCCTACGACGCCATCAGACCACCCCATGATATCATGTTTAACAAGTGTCCATAAAGACTTTTCCACAACTATTTTTTCAATGTTCACGTTAAATTAAAACATAGTCTTTAATTACATGAAATTCTGCTGCAATACCGATCAATATAAAATCATTTGAAACCGTTTTAACATTTTTGATCTTACCCAAATGAAGAGCAGAGTTGGACATACTCATCCATGATCAGGCAGAAGTATCTGTGAAGAAACACACAAAACAGTTTGTCTGAGTGAGCATGGTTTATGGGTCAATGACATGACGTTCACATTTTTGTGTCCAAGTCCATTATTTAAAAAAAACAAACAAAAACATAATTTAATCTTTTCATGACATCTATCACTTTATTCTATAAAACCTATTCATTTTCATAAATTTTTCAGTAAATTCAAATACTTATATTATTTTATGTTTTGACTTCTCAAACCCCTAAGATATCAGGTGAGCAGCTGTCCGAGCAAGTGACCAGACTAAGAAAACTATTAAAGCTCACATATAGTGGTCCTGTTGCACATATATGTTAGTTATGGAGGTCTACTTACATACATTAACTTGTTTTTATGGTTACTTGTTTATTGATTTAAATCATTTTTTTATACACCACAAATTATTCTAAACCAGGGAATAAGGCCGCTGAGCCCCCATGTAATCGGCAAGTGCTCCCTTGTCCAGGTGCCAATTGAAACTCAAGTCAAATACGTCATTATTACGGTTACATTGTTCTTGTCAATAAATATTTTATATTTAGGGATGGAAATGCTGGAAAGTCTCTTTGCGCAAAAGTGAAACTTGGCGACATTCACTTCACACCAGACAACATTCTCTCTCTTTGAGAAGTTAATTAAAAAGATCAGCTCATCTGATGCATCTGTTATTCCCTTAATAACAGCGTTAAAGCGTCTTCTGCACAAAGATTGAGACCACGTAGTGAAAACAATGAAAAGTGCGCTCTGCTCTTAAGTCTGTGTTGCGTGTATGTTTTTTCCTCTGATCTGTGTCCTGCATCAGGTGCCACCCTCCCCTCCTGACTGGTCAGGCACACCTGCAGCACCTTGGCAATCAGGTGGATTGCTACAAAGCCGCAGGGATGGAAGCAGACGGGGCCAGTGGGCCAAGCCGCCAAATCGTGTCACTGTCGGTCATGAACCAGCGTGTGTGTGCGTACGCTGCTCGTCGTCATCATTATTATTGTTATTTATTTGGCTCCGGCCATTCACTTCCATAGGGAAGTTATTTTGTGTTACATTTTTGTCTTACTCATAAATAAATCGTCTAAAACGTACAAGTATTGCTGCTCCTTTCCTTCCGCGAAATACCCGGTTGTGTTGTGCTGTATTGTTACTCGCCTTTTCCCCTGGATGTAACAAGAGGGGACGTAACAGTCTGTCACCATGTTTTACTAAGATCTACTCAGATACTAAGATCTACTCAGATACCTACACTTCATCGTGACTGTACTCCATCCTCGTCATAAAGATCTTTGATTTTTATGTGAGGATAAAACTGCGTGTAGAGAGATGATCCAGTCTGCATTGAATAAGTTGAGCCCTGAGAGCCATGCGGCAAGGCGCAGGAGAGGGACCACGATGCGCAGGGGCAGTGCGCAGAAATAAAAGGGCCGTCTGTGTGCACCAGATTAGGCAGATGAGGGCGCACTACCACTTTTATTTTACTTGAAATGTTTACGTTTTTTGTAAAAAAAAAGTACAAGCACTTTTATTTGGAAATGTTTTATTTTGTTAATGTTTTAGTATGGTTTAAATGTTCAATTTCATCACTTTAAACACTTTATTTTTCTTTGTATATAATTGGGGTGAAAATAAAGAAAAGCATTTCTCTACACCTTATTGTCAAAATCATTCACATTATATGAAAGTTATTGAAAGCTATAAAAAGGTGACCTTTTGGCGATAAAGGCGACGCAATGAAAATGTGGGTGCACCTAAATTTTCTGCTGGTGCACCTAAAAAAGTTAGGCGCACCAGTGCAACCAATGCAAAAAGTTAGTCTGGAGCCCTGTGCCATCAGGAAGGAGATAAAGCAGGAAAGGTTAACAGACAAATTAATTAATGTGTTCGTCTAGATTTCAACCTACAAGAGCTGCCACGAATGGCTTCCTTAACCACTGGCTGTATCCTACCGGTAAGTTTCACTTTACGTTAGTTTTTTTTACTTGACTGGGTTTGTTTAGGTGCTACTGGTTAGTAGATGAGACTGAAAAACTCTGATCTATCCGGCTGCTTCAGCTAAGGTAACGTAAATGTAGGCTAACGTTAACTTATCGATGAGATGGGAGTTTGTCAGCCTCTCATCTGCTAACCGGTAGCCAGTAAACAAACCCAATCAAGTAAAAAAGCTAACATAAAGTGAAACCTACCGGTAGGATACAGCTACAACCAGTGGTTAAGGAAGCCGTTTGTGGCAGCTGTTATCAACGCCAAGCCGGCAGATCCTGTATCTGCGCTCGATTGTTCTTCCTTCATCCTTGAACTACCAGGATGTCTGTCACTCTAATTTGAATCTGAATTTTGAGAACTGAGTCTGAATTTTTGAGAAATGAATTTGAATTGTGAAAACTGAATGCGTAGATATATGGAGTGCTGAATTTGAAGAATTCAATTTCAAATTATACTATTCAGATTCAGTTTTTCAATGCAATTTTTCAAATTAAACAATACAAATTGAAATTATGTGATTCAAATTCAGTTTTTTACTGCAATTATTCAAGTTTAGCAATTCAAATACAAATATGAATGATTGAAATTCAGTTTATAGTGGCACATATTTCAGGCCATAGACACAATCTAAACTCTCTAAAGTTTTTTTTTAAAAGATTGAATTATGAAGAACTTTCAAACATCCAGTATCAGACATCAAGCGTATGACAAAGATCCCAGTTTAAAGTGAATATGTACAAAAACAGCTAAATACAAACATTTAAACATACTTAAGTAAAAATGATGACAAAAGGTTGGCTAAAGTCTGAGGTTTATATGAGTCACTTGTGTACACTATGGCTTGTAATTACCTTGAACAGACTTCACCTGCATCATAAATTAAATTGTGAAATATTCAGAGGACAGAGACAGGAGTGACCAAATTCATGGATCTGGAATTTTCTAAGTAGCATCAACAAGATTTTCAGTCACTGAATATTCTTATGTATATATCCATCTCAATATGAGCGACAAAAGTGTGAGAGTGACACAGTGCAACAATTCTGACTTTACTCTTTACTATAGACATTTATACTTGGCTGTTACCACAAGAAGAAGGACAATAATGCATTTTTCCCATCTATCTGATGAATGACAGGGGCCAAAAGGGCCATTTTGAATTTTGGCGTCCATTTTGGCGATTTGCACCATACTAAATGAGCAAACTACAAGTGCCAATATATACACCACACATCAAAGATGAAACCCTCATTATTAGTTCATATTTTTCCTCTTTTAGTATTTCTTTTTATTTAGTCCTAATGGTTTGACTGTTTTTTTTTTCTGTAAGTGAATGTGATAATCTACATTTGTCATTGAAGGTGGACTATTTGAAATAAAGTTTATCAAAAAAGAAGAGAAGTGTAACTTCAATAGCAGCTAACTCCAGTACTTAGCATCTACATTAGCGTACAGTTATGAAAGAAAGAAAGAAAGAAAGAAAGAAAGAAAGAAAGAAAGAAAGAAAGAAAGAAAGAAAGAAAGAAAGAAAGAAAGAAAGAAAGAAGGCTCGACTGTGTGTCATTTTCATTAACACAATTACACTGTTACCTAAATGTGTACTTCATTTCATTTCTCTAGTTAAATCAGCAGATGCTCGTGCGCCTACCTGGGCTGTTTTCTATGCTGTGACACCGCTCAATATTTCTCTCGCCAAAGTCTCCACAGCTCCCTCCTCTGAATCATGGATGTATAAATGAAGGGCCAGGTCGTACACAAGGGTAGGTGAGAACACAACAGCTGTCTACTGCGGTGCCTGAATAAATATAATGTTCACAGAAAAATCAAAAAGGCTTGTATTGCTACAGTCTGGACCAGGCAAATTTAAATTATGTTGTAAAAAGAGCAACTTGCATATTAATTTATAAATTGGAAGGTTGTGGGTTTGATACCTGTCTCTGCTAGTCCACGTCTGATGTGTCCTCGTTGCTCCAGGCAGGCAGCGTGTGAATTGTATTAAGTCTTAGAGCAAAATGGTATCTGATTTGATTGAAATAACCCTTTCAAAAACGATGTAGCGCCCTCTATGTAAGTGTAGATGATTATACCACATGGGGGCGCTGTAAAACAGCATTGTTACAGTTGTTGAGTGGAGTCGACTGCTTCTGTGTCAGAGCACTTTCTCTCTCTGTGTGAATTAGGAATAGGAAGAGCATTTGTCGTGGAAGTGTTCCCGAGTGTCAGTGAAGTGTCAGCGGTGCTGCAGCTATGTGTTATGGGTTATAGTATGAGAGAGTTTCGGGGCACCAGCCACTTCTCCAGCTCAGCTCTGAACTACTGTTTTTAAAGCTGTGCGAAAACTTTAATCCGAGCAACAGACACTGATGGAGAGCGTGGTCAGGAGCAGAGACTTTGCGGAGGAGGAGGAGGAGGAGCACGGCTCTGGCCGCAGAGATGGAGCGGAACCGGGCAGCGGAGTCCGGTCTGAGATGCTCATGTATCTCACCTGTCTGCCGGTGAGGTACCGGAGCGCCAAGTTCACCCTGGCGGCGTACCTGCTCTGCTGGGCTCTGCTCAGGTGGTACCAGGTGAGACTTAATCTTTTTCTGGCTGTGAAATCTTATAGTATACGTTCATCTTCATGAACAGACTTTATAAAACACACTGACAGACTGAAGGAGGGAAATTAAGCTGGAAAGATGTAGCCTATAGCTACCCATTTAAAATAGACTCTTAATGGCAGGGGTGTGTCAAATGCTTTGGGAGGCCCCAGGCAAAAGGGACTTCAGGGACCCTACATTGAAACAACATTTTTATTTTATTTTATTTTCAGTGTCTTGCCTCTACACTTTGATTACATGAAGTATGGTCTGCCTATTGCTGCTTTCTTTGTTGTTGCAATCTCCTGTGTAGAGAAGATTACAGTGGTGCCAACAGGGCCACATTTCACAGTACACACAAGAAAATAATGTTTGGCCCGAGCACACATAATGTGAGGACTCAGTGAGCAAAACGGATTAATTCCATTTATATGCTCATTTTCCCATTTTTGGTTCACCACAGAGGAATCGCAGACTTGTATTAACAACATTTATTAACAAATCACCTGTGGCAGAAACCATGAAACAGGAGAAAAAAAGCACATCCACTTCATTGGCTCAACAGTGTATACTTCAATAGAGATACACATCTAAGGAAAAAAGTTTTGTTTAGATGAGTGATGAACATGGTCATTATATGTCTGGATTGTTATCCAGAAACTTTATTTTGATATCACTTTTTGCAATTTGCAAGTCTAGTACTCAAGTGTTGCAGCTGTAAAAGTTTTCTTGCAATTTCAAAAGGTGTGAGAAAGTCTCCTTTCTGGTTACCACAATGTAAATAAATACATATATAACAAAACAAGCAGGGAAGAGGGTGGGTTTATGAGAATTTGTTGTTTAGCCCACAACTGAAAGACAGTTTTATATCTATTATAGCTGAGTGAAATGTGTATTGAACGATGCCCTCATTGCCAGCATCGTATTTATCAACAAACTGTATAGACAGCGACAATATGCAAAACCAAAAAGCTAGACAAGGCAATTTCCCTGTTTCATTTGATGTCTTCATGTCGATTCTGATGTGATGAATTCAAGTTCTCTCAAGGTCGAATCACATGTATGCTTTGTGTTAACACTTGACAGTGGACAGGCCGGATTTCGAGTGCTGGAGGGTTAAAAGAGCAGTGTGTGTTATGGCTCACTTTGTAGCAAGAGTTTAAGAGCTAATGTTGCTTAATTGTGGGTACTGGGATATGTAGACACACTCATGCACTGTATATACAGTATTATCATAAGCACAGACGTGTGTGACAGCAAGTCTGGATTACAGATTGAGATCATAAACTCATAACAACTATGTCACAGCAATGACAGCAGTGACATCATAACCTGAGTCTACAAGACTGTGGTGAACTCCAGACACTTACACTGTGTCTGTTGTCATGACTACATGGCTCATTCATCAAATTATTCATCCTGTGCATTGGGATGTACCTTATCAACATATAGAACATAAATATCTTTGGTACTGTATTACACTGGAGTCCAATCATATGTGCCATGTTTTATCATGTATTTTCCTCTGCATGGGAACGTCATTGACAAAATTGCCATCATGAAAAAGAAAAAAAGAGCATAACCTAGTGAATGGGACTATTAACTCCTCAAGGAATGTTTAATGACATTATAAATCAAGTTAGAAGAAGAAGAAGAAGCTAATTTCCCCATAGACTTCGATTCAAACAAACTTCTTTTTGCAACCACAGAATTTGCCCCATGGCAGCCCTCCCTAATCCTTCACTTCACTCTTTTCAAAAGACACTACTTTTTTGTTAAGTGGCTAAAATACCGTTTTTTCTTGTGTGTCGACTGGCAGCCATGTTTTCAGTAAAAGTGTGTCTCAGTTTGGTTCGTGGTGAAGGGGCTCTGTTTGCAGTTAGCACTGATTATGCGTCAGTAACTCATATAAATATGCTTCAACAAAAATCTGAACTATTACTTTCATTTCATCATTACCACATTTTAACCAACTTGTATTTACCAAATGCACATACACAAATGATAATGTTAGTCTGATATGTTAAAAACAAAAAACACCAGGTGGAATCACAGTTAGATATCCATTAATACATTTTATTTACGTGGTATAGTTCTTCTCCAAGAAAATAGTTACTTGATGTAGACTGTTACAGGATGTATGAGGTTTTAAATGTTGTCTTGACATGAACGTTGTAGTGCATCAAGCACATCTGTCATGACTCACACTGACTTGACTAAAACCATTATTAAGCTAAATGAGATGAGGGTGTGTCAAGAAAAAGCTTGATCCTCCAGGTGAAAAATGTGCATGGATCTGGCTAATGTTGTTGTGCATGCACTACTGACTGCAGGGACAAGCAAAGTCACGTCTTGAATCTGCCTGCAGGTTCATCTGTACTCACATCCAACCAGACCTCTCAGGTCATGGCTGTCTGTTTGCATACTTAACTGATTCTTGAGTTAGAATCAAAAAGGATTGTATTCTTCATTAAACTAAAGTATATCTCTTTTCTTTTTTTTTTCTTATGTTGTAGAACATGGGTGTCAAACTCTGGCCCGCGGGCCAAATTTGGCCCGCCATGTAATTTCATTTGGCCCTTGAGGCTTAGAGCTGGCCCGCTGGTATTATCATACACTTATCTATGTGAGCAACTTTTCTCCTCAATGAAGATGACGTAAACGTCTCACAGGATACGTCTGACTGATGAACACCTTCGTTTGATAATGAAGGTTGCCTTAGCTCAAAGACTGAACCCCGACATTAATGAACTAGCATCCAAGAAAAGATGCCAGGTATCTGTCTTGGGCACATCAGATTAGATCAGTGTGTCGCAAACTGAGCAGTAAAAAGGCCTGAATGGTTGATTTATTCATTGTTATTTTATTTTCAAATGTATTAGCTTGTGGAAAAAGTTAATGTTGATATTTACCTCAGAAGGCTGCAAATAGAAAAGAGGCATTAAATGTTTTATTGAAATTTTATTTAATATGCCATTGATGTTTTTTCGTTTGTTTTTTGAAAGTTGATTTTGCACTTTTAAGTTATATAAGCGTTGCTTGTTCCATATTCAGTGTTAAAGCAAATCAGTGTGGCAAACTGAGCAATAATTAACGTTTTATTCATGCACTTTCTCTTGCTACTTCAAGGCTTGAATGTTTGATTCATTCATTATTGTTATTTTATTTTCAAATTTATTATTAGCCTGTGGAAAAAGTTTATTTGGATATTTACCTCAGAAGGCTGCAAATAGAAAAGAGGCATTACATTTTTATTTTTATTTTATTTAATATGCCATTGATGTTTTTTCGTTTGTTTTTTGAAAGTTGATTTTTCACTATTAAGTTATATAAGCGTTGCTTGTTCCATATTCAGTGTTAAAGCAAATCAGTGTGGCAAACTGAGCAATAATTAACGTTTTATTCATGCACTTTCTCTTGCTACTTCAAGGCTTGAATGTTTGATTCATTCATTATTGTTATTTTATTTTCAAATTTATTATTAGCCTGTGGAAAAAGTTTATTTGGATATTTACCTCAGAAGGCTGCAAATAGAAAAGAGGCATTACATTTTTATCCATCCATTATCTAGCGCTTATCCTGTATTTAGGGTGCATTCAATTTTTATTTAAATTGTATTTGATATGCCATTGATATTTTTTAATCATTATTATTATTATTTGAAACTCGATTTTGCATGTCACTATAAAGTTATATAAGCCTTGCTTGTTCAATATTCAATGCAAAACTTGTTTGGGTCCCTATTAAAAGGTTAATTTGTTCAACCTTGGCCCGCGGCTTTGTTCAGTTTTAAATTTTGGCCCACTCTGTATTTGAGTTTGACACCCCTGTTGTAGAACAACACAGGTCTCACCATGCTAATGCAAATGAACATTATTGAAAATATTTGAAAAAAAAACCAAAAAACATTCATTTTTGCTTCTTTTTAATATTGTCAGGAATATTTTTTCTGTCTTCATGCATATTTATGCTTCAAATTATCATTATTCTATCTACCTTTACAAATCCACTGTTGGGCGACCACATCCACAGTACTACTGAGTTTTTCGAACACAATATTGAACAATATTGTAAGATGCTATTGGCCAAAGGGAGACCAGTGAAAGAAATGAGCCTTCAGTCACGTGGCTAATATCAGATTTGGCAGACATGTTTTCAAATAGAATGAGTGTCTATGTCACAGGCTAACTAACAGTACTGTTAGTGGTGACTGTTTGTCAGTACCTTATAGAAAGGGGTGCAACGGATCACAAAACTCACGGTTCGGATCGTGTCACGGTTTCTGAGTCAAGGATCGGATCATTTTTTGGATCAAAAACAACACAAAAAGTATATCAAGACAAATATAACTTTGCTTCCAGTTTGTTTCTTCTTTTTTTAACGTGTTCACACCATAAAATAAAAACTTAACTCAAGATGTCCATCCAATGTTTAAATTAATAAAGTTCAAAATGAGATAATAATCCTGCTTCTTTAAAACATGGATAGTAAATTTAAATAAAACTTGTGTCCACAACATCAAAAAATAAAACAGAAAGCTAAGCAGGTTTCTCGCATTATCTGTGGTGACTGGGTTGTTGCTTTTTGGCCTCTCCAGCTTCCATTCTGCTACTGCTCTTGTCAGTACCTGTTCCGGTGTTACTCCCGTAGAGGGGTCGTGTCTGCAGCACTGGGCTCCTAATGTCCCACTCCGCTGTAATGAAGTGAGCAGTCACAGCCATGTAGTTTTACGTGGCTCTGGAGGTCCACCCGTCTGCGGTTAGGACAGCGGATGCCTCCGATAATTCCTCGACAATCTTTTTTTATTTTATTTTTCATAAAGATCGGGGACGATCTTCATAGTGAACTGGGTGGGGGAGGGTATTTCATACCGTGGCTCAAGCACCTTTATCATATTTTTGGCAGAGTATGGCCTCATATGTTCAGCTATAAACACCCCAATAGTGTCAGTAATGGCTTTCGCCCGGTCTGAGCCTGGGGGAAAGAGCTGCTTAAATGCAGCGAGGAGAACTTTTTTTCGCTCCCGTTTGGCTCGCCATGCTTTCACAATTGTTTTCGTAGACTGTAGGCTAAAGAAAGAGATTAAAAATGCGAGTTTCAGACTAAAACACAGCCAATCCGTGGTTCACGTACGGCCGAACAGTGGGGGGTGAGCCGTACGGATCACGGATCAGCTGTGATCCGTTGCACTACTACTTATAGAGCCACACCAAAAAACCTGGACTGTCTCTTAAACTGGGGTGCGGCCTGTAGCACAGCACACCAGTCAGGTTCACAAGGACACACAAACAAGAGACCAAGGGCAGACTCAGAAGGAGCTAAATATCACAGCATGTCTAAGTATGTCTCATGTGCCTGTAGCCATGTGGTGGGTCTTATTGGTTACCATAGCAACGCAGATAAAAACAAGAAAGTATGGTGTGTGCATGTTTTTATAGATTATTCTATTTGTAAATATCATATACTTATACTTATATATACTACTATACTATGAAAACACAAACTTCGGTCTGTGTGCTAGTTTGTCAAACAGTTTTCAAGATAGTGGTTAGGGTGAGCAGATGCCAACAAAGTAAATGAAGGACAATGTGAAAACACAAAAAAATCGAGTGTTTTCCTCAATGAGATCTCAAGATGAACAACTCTTGCCGCAGTAAAACCAGATCTGTTCAATGGTTATACTTACGCTGCCTGCAGCGAGAATCCGCTGTTCATAAACACAACTGACCCTCGTTTTTTTCCAAAATAGGCCATAGTTTGAGTGTAGAGGAGGACACACTGATGTTCTCCAGGACTGAAGAAGTAGGTTGACTCACTTCTCTTCAGGTTCAATGACCCAATTAACTCCACACGGCAGGTAAACATATGGACAGTCACCTCTTGCCTTCTTATGCTGACCCTGATAATTCTTCCTGGTACAGTTACACTGTGGCTCACACACTCACACTGACGTCACAATACATCGTGCACCTTCTGCACCTACAGTTCTGAAGAATAGGACTCGGATTTGAGTACTGATTTTCAGGACTTTCTGCAATGACTGTGGAGTGCTCCCCGTGTGCTGGCAACCAGCTTAAGACACGGATGGTCTTGCTGTCTGAAAACATAACTTCTTGTGAGGACACAAGGAAACAAAAGTTTACGTTTTTTAAATTGTAGTATAGAGCTCCAGACGTCATGTGACGTCTGTTTTAATGAGCAACCTGTCACAACCTGTGACAGGTGCGCCTGCAGAAAAAGGCTGCTGCAACTGCAGGAAGGGAGACTGATGCTGTTACTCCCACTGTTAAAGTATAACTGAACCATGTGTATATAGTTATAGTATTTGTTACAGTTAATTGTAAAGCAGAGGTCTCAGTGGGCCCATGGTCATTTGAGTTTGTGTTAAAGTATTGAAAATTATACATGTTGGGATACAAATCGGTGAATCTACTGCCTCTGTCTGGTCAAACATCAGGTACGGCATTCACATTTTGCCATTGGCTATTTTAGTCCATGCTTTCATCCCTGGTACACTCTTATGTGACTCTCTTGTGTAATCAGCGAGAGTCTTGTTATCCCAGACTCCTCCCCCTTTTAAATTGTAGATAGCATTAGCTTACTAGCAGCCTTCTCTATTGGAAAACCCAGGCAAGGCCCAATATTAACATTACCTCCCTACCTGTTAATTACCTAACCAGCGAGTCACCATCTCCATTTACTAGACCACACTACATCACTGTGGACATCGGTTACAGATGTCATACATTTTTCAATAGAATTATCTGTATCTGTTGTGAATCCAGGCTGACCACAGCTTTCCATTGATTTGCTTGATAACATCAGTTGAGTATTCTTGCGAAGATGAATCCATGTCTGTCATCAATGAAATGTTTTCCTTTTTCTGTTTTCAGAAACTGAGATGCCAGTCTGCAGCTACACAGGTAAGAAGGAAGCTTGAATCTTCACTTTTTGTGATTGCGAGCATTTACAGCGCTGACCTGTGATGCTAAGGTACTGCTCAGTAGCAGGGTCATCGGGGTCAAGCTGAGAGGATCTCTGCTGTGTCTTGTCGAGTACTTTTTGAACATTTTGAAAAATGTCGATCAGTGTTCCCCAAACATGGGAATGATGATGTTCTCAAATGCCAAATGTTTTATCCACTAACCAAAATCAATAATATTCAGGTCTGGGGACTGAGATGGCCATTCTAGAACGTTGTATTTGTTCCTCTGCATGAATGCCTTAGTAGATTTTGAGAAGTGTTTAGGGTCATTGTCTTGTTGAAAGATCCAGCCCCGGCACAACTTCAATTTTGTCACTGATTCTTGGACATTGTTCTCCAGAATCTGCTGATATTGAGTGGAATCCATGCGACCCCAACTTTAACAAGCTTTCCAGTCCCTGCACTGGCCACACAGCCCTACAGCATGATGGAACCACCACCAAATTTTACTGTAGGTAGCAAGGGTTTTTATTGGAATGCTGTGTTCTTTTTCCACCATGCATAACGCCCCTTGTTTTGCCCAAATAACTCTAGTTTCATCAGTCCACAGCACCTTATTCCAAATGTGCGTTAGCATTCCTCAAGTGACTCCGTTTGTGACGGGTGCAGAGAAAAGGCTTTTTCTGCATTACTCTTCCATACAGTATCTCCTTGTGTAAAGTGCGCTGAATAGTTGAACGATGCACAGTGACACCATCTGCAGCAAGATGATGTTGTAGGTCTGTGGAGCTGGTCTGTGGGTTGACTGTGACTGTTCTCACCATCCTTCACCTCTGCTGAAATGAGATTTTTCTTGGTCTGCCACTTCAGACCTTAACTAGAACTGTGCCTGTGGTCTTCCAATTCCTCACAATGTTCCTCACAGTTGAAACTGAGATCTTAAATCTGAGATAGCTTTCTGTATCCTTCCCCTAAACCATGATGTTGAACAATCATGGTTTTCAGGTCATTTGAGAGTTGTTTTGAGGCTCCCATGTTGCCACTCTTCAGAGAAGATGCAAAGAGGCGAAACACTTACAATTGACCTCCTTAAATACCCTTTCTCTTGTATTCGGCGGCGCATATTCGTTTTCCACTCTTAAGGGTGGTTTCAGATTTTTGCGTTTTTAAGCCACAAAAAATCTGTTGTCGTTTTTACCCGCAAGCGTCCTCGTGTAAATGGGGCCATAGACTCCTTTGTTAATTTTGTTTTTACACCTGACAGTTCTGCTGACTCATGTCTTTAGGAAGGCTATTCCACAGAGCATCATCAGCTGCTGTTTCATTAAAAATGGACAGTGGTCTGTGGTCAGCACTTGAGTTTCAGATGGTGCAGGGAGATAATGGTGAATGAAGATGATGATGACGAGCTGTGTGGCCTCTGTTGGTTAAACCGTCATAACTTATTTTATGCTGCTGTGTTTTCACATCATTGTTGTGAACAGACATTTAAATCATATATGCACAGCAGGTTTAAAGACAGTGAAAAAACTGAGAACTTGTTATTTTATAAAACGCCCATCCAGATGATTCATTGAGTATCACACTATTTTACAGTTTAATTCAGTAATCGGTAAATAATCAATTGATTGTTGTCTGCATCTTCCTGCTGACCAAATAAAGATGCACTACATGGTGAGGGTTTTAAACTTGACAAACAAATCTCCCTCTCCCTCCCTCCAAAAAAATTGGAAAGAGTAATGTTTTTATAACTGCCATATGGCTCGTTTACTCATAATCATAAATAAATAACGGCCCTGTTCCACTAGCTACCAGTTTTGTTTTAAGATTGATTTTAAAATCTTGTTTTTAAAACCTTAACTCATTCACTGCCAGCCATTTTCAGAGCAGAGTCCCATACTGCCAGCCGTTTTCGAGCATTTTGACCCATCTTTCGAGACCCACAAAATATATGTATATGTGTATATGTAAACAGTGAAACTACCAAAAGAAAGAATAGGCTTTCTTCTTTCAGCTGGAAAAAAGGTTTGTTTCTACCTTTTTCCGTTCTTTAGTAATCGGCATTAGAAAATAACACGCTTTTCTATAGCTTACAGTCTACGAAACAAGCTTTCTGTGAAAAGCAGCATTTCAAGCAGATCAGTGACTTTGGGGCTAATATTTTTTTTGCTTTAGTGACACCTCAAACATCTGAACAGTGTTTTCCTTCTATAAAACAACAAATACAACACTCATAAAGGGCTTTTGATGGCAAAACAATATTTACAAATTTACTTTATATCAACAATTTTTACATCTGACAAAAAACCTTACTAGTATGTATGTATGTTCATGTGTGTTTGTGTGTGTGTGTATTCTCAACATTCAGAAAGGGCTTTTGATGGCTAAACAATAACTTATTTATTGAGCTGCCATTTCTCCCTCCTCAGTCCTCATCTCTGGTTTTCTTCTCATGATCTATACTGATCACTCATCCAAAAAGAGCAGTGCTGCCACCTACATGGTAGTCAATATGGTAGTCAATGTTGGCATTACACTTAGTTTACAGCCAGCTCTTGCTGAAAGTCCCCTAGACTAAAATGAAGTCCAGTGGCGACAAAGCCTTTGCGGTAGCAGCACGTGATGCAATGTAGTATTCCATTGTTTGCTGCTATTATGCACTGTATTGTTTTATCTTGATTTTATTGATGTGGTTCTGTACATCACTTTGGTCAACCTTCACACATATTTCACATATTTCTGTTCTTAGAAACTTTATAAATCCTGCTAATTTACTAGAGAGAGTTGGTTGGTCAGTGTCACACAACAGCTGATGATTGGATGTGGCATATGCAACAAAAAAAAACATAATGTGCAACTTAAATAAATAAATGACGCTGCAGCTGCTGAGAGACAGTGTTTTCTCATGCAAATCCTTTGCATTAACCTTTCTGAAGTAGACATTGTTTTGTTTTACCTCAGTGCTTCTACTCAGTAAACAGAAATGCTGATCTTTAGAGAGAGTAGACAGTCAAACTGTTGTGTAGCAGTGCAGTATGTATTTTGTACTGTTTTGCATTGTGTATTAAATGTAGTTTTATTATGTGTCTAAGCTAGCAGGTGTTTTTCAGTCTGCCCGAGCCACATTTGACTGAACCTGACCCAATTGCGAGGGAATATTAGTCCGACCCAGCCTAGGAGTTTTGTCCAAGCCCGACAAATACCTGACACGGTTTTGGCACTTTTCCATTATATAGTTTGAGCACCACTCTACTTTATTCGACTCCGATTGGTATCAGGCACGTTTTCTATTACTTCATAGTACCTCCTCAATGTGGGCGGGGTCATCAAAGCATGGCTGCACAATGTCGTTTACACAAATACACAAACTAGTGACGAACAAAGCAGTTCTTTTCAGTGTACTGAATCATTCAAATCAATTAGCTAACACAGTCACTGAATTGAGATATGGCTGAACAGGTTATGATTCGGCTCACGATTGCTGGCTTACAGCAGTGCTGTCACTAAATACACCTAAATAACACCTTGTAAGTTATCGCCAGCACTTGAGTATAATATAATTTCGACTCACCATTAGTACAATTGGTTCTTCTTTATTAACTCTACACTAACTGTAATGGCTGATATTTACATAATCCAACCATTGTTGTTTGAGTTGTTGAGGGGGGACAGGATCCTGTGTGTTGCATTCAATTTACTTTTATAAAAAGTAAACTCTGGTTCTACACAGTAACACTATAGGTCAATCAATTATCAGTTCCTACATATGATCACTTATTTTTTACTTGTTCTACTATTTATTAAATGTTTCAACCATATTTTTCAACAAATCAATATTAAACACCCACTTTTACAACCACACATATAATTTACTACATGTTTTACTGGAAGAGGTTGAAATGACCATGAAATTACTAAACACAACCCGAGCCCGACAAACATTGCTCGATTGATTTCTTTCAGGGTGAAAAAGCTTTGAAGTTGTTGTTGTGTTATTTATTTGTCTTTTAAGCAATATTTTGAGCTTTTTGAATTGTGGTTCGGTGCTGACTATATCTGCTGTGTGCATCCACGTCTCACGCCAAACCAGCGTGAGATGTGGATGAAAACATGGCAGCCAGTGGGGACACAAGGAAAAACTGATTTTAGTCAACCGATTTATTCTTTAATCCCTGCTGCTGATTAGGGATGTATGTTGGTATTAGTTATTGCTATGTTAATTGATGCTTGTTATCTTATTATTAATGGTTATGTGACAAGATTGAGGCACTTTTGCATTCTCTGGTACTGAAGAGTTGATAGCAGAGCAAAATAAAGCAGGTTGAAGAAAGACTCAGCTGCTTTTCACAGTAAAGCTTGTGATGTTAAACCATTTTTTATCAAATACAATGAAATGCTTGAACAGCTAAAATGGTCTGGGTGTGTCAGTACACCACAGTTATGTTTCTTTTCTTTTTTTCTCTGAGCACCAATGTTTGTAGTCAAAAATAGTGTGGTCAGGATAAACCTCAGACCTAGAAACTACAGCTGATCCACCAAGTCTGCACAGACAGGCTTTTCTCTTTTCCAGTGGCAGTTTCTCACTGTGCTCTGTTGTAGTCAGTGCATTTGTGCTTGAAAGCCTCTCAAAGGGCTTTGAGCATGTAAATCTGCCAGGACAACACTGGTGCCAAACCTCCGCCCTCTCTGTGGGTCCTTTTACTAAGCCAGTGTGAGGGAGAGCAGTGTCTTTCAGTCTGTGTCTGACCATAACTCATGAGAGTAGATTTCAGTGTTCAGTGTAGAACTTCAGCTTTTCTTAAGACACTGCTTGCTGTTGAGCCCAGAGTTTATTATTATTATTATTATTCATACATGATAATATTATGTCATTTTTGAGAACTCCCACTACATCACCACACAGTATTGCAGAACAATAAGGTTCTTGATTTGAATCACAGTTGAACCATGGCCTTTCTGTTTGCATGCAGATTTGGGTTGGGTTAAAGTGATTGTTCAAGATATTTTGAAGTGTGATTGTATGAGGCACTGACACATGGTCAGCATTGGCCATGCTGTGTGTACCTCCTGTGCTCAGAACCTGCTTGAGACACATTAAAAACAATATTTTTCAAAAGTCTTATCGATGCCCGCTAAACTCTACAAATATCTTAAAATAATCTTTGTCACTTTATCTCACCATTAGCCTTTTTGGACTGGAAACTAATGTTTGTGTTGCTTAGTGAACTGCTCACTCTCTTTACCAAAGTCCATGGAGGAAATTTCTTCACGTGTGTGATTTTGTGGCTTTATGTTTTAAATTCTTCAGTTAAATTTGACACAAACTTGCAAAATGAGGTAGCAGAAGAGCAGAGCTTAAACACTGATTTTCTCTATGGACTTTGGTGTGTGAGAGTTAACATTGTACAAACTTAAATATCCATTCAGTCTGCTGCCTCATGATGAGATAACATGGTGAACATATTCTTTAAGATACAGAAGACTTAAGCAGGTATAGATTTATCACGTTAGCCTTCTGTTAATGAGAGAGCATTGCATTTTCAAGCAGGCTCTTGTTGCAGGGGGAAGCACATAGTGCAGTCAGTGCTGACTATGATCAGTATCTCATACAACCACACTAAAAAAGACCTAAACTATTACTTTAAGGGTTGATTATAGCAATTTTTTATCATATTTTTATAATATACAGATCCTTTTCTTCCTGATGAGAGAAGTTTCTTATTGGTGGTATTACAGTCTGTTTCTCTCTCTCTCTCCCTCCCTCTCTCATGCATTTCTTCAGCTTTTCTTTGGTGCAGTTGAGGCCCCTTTCTCTGTGTGAATGTGGGAAAAGCTGTGAAGAGTTCAGGTCCATTGACTCTTTTTATGTGACAGCAGGTTATGTAATAGTGCTGTCTTGTTGAAATACATTAGACTTGAGTGGGGAGGTTCAAACGAAAACCTTAAAACCCCATTCCAATTCATAATATGCGTTTGTTCATGCACGTTTGCCTCCACAGTGGGAAAAGACAATCACAAACAGCACATACATAATGGCTCAGCCCTAAAACAATAAAGTATATGAAAGCTGCATGTGGTAATTCTGATTCTATACCATCGATGGCAAATAATAAATAATTTATTTATATAATAAATATATAAATATAAATAAAAAAGTTTTATTCTACAGTGGCAATTATTATAATTATTATTATTCTTTTATTCATTTTTCCATCACTGTCAACTCCCATTTGAAAGACTTTTTGTTGAGCAAGTATTTTTCACAAGAGTCTCTGGAAAACTTCGCCTTTAACCTTTCACTTGTTCACAGACAGATTCAATTTCCCTGACTCTCTTTTTTGAGTCCCTGCTCGAAAATGAGACAGAGTAAATCTCTGCAGTTACAAGCTCTATTATCTTGGTATCAAATTAAAGATAACACTTGTGAGATTCCAGAGGGAATCCGACAAGGAGACGATAGGCAGGGATCAAACCCAGAAAATGAGTCAACGAGGCAAACAAATCCGACAAGGGGCAGGCAAAACAGGAAGGTCCACAGGTCAGAAGCAGGTTCAGGCAATATCAAGGCAGAGAGCCTATAACGCTGGACTACTAGGGTTTGTAGCGAGACAATCTGGCAGAGGGCAAGGAAAAGTGGCCAGTGTATATGGGAGCAGAGTGATGAGCTGATCAGGTGTGTGAGAGGGGGTTGAGCAGATCAAGTGACTGGGAGTGACAGGAGGAGGGAGTGACAGGGTCTGAAATGACAGGGGAGTTAGTGATCATGATTAAACAGACAATGAAATATTATTATTCAGGTTGAAACTGTGTCAGTGACTCTGCAGCATGATCAGATACGCAGCACCATAGCTCTGGCTTACATTCGCCAATGTGATTGACAGCTTGTTTTAATCCTCTATATACCAATAGAATCAGGCCCCGGTCTCCAAATGCGTGTGAATCGCTTCAATGTGTACGCTGTTTTCTGCTCCAGCTGGTTTGATCCATGAGTGTTTAAACTGTGTTTAGTGAACATAAGAATGTTTTTTATGAGCTTTTAGCCGAGTTTCTGACCTTTCTGTGGGTATGCAGCATGCCTGTGTTTATTAAAGTTAGACGACTTTTAAGAGCATCAGGGAAGAAGAGGTTAAAAAATATTTCATTTTAGTCTTCACCTTATTTGTAAAAACTGATTCAAATGAACTGTGTCAACTTATGCTGTCATCATGAATATTGTATGGGCAATAATATTATTATGCCACATACAAAATGATCTATACAGATAGTAATGCTATCAGTTCCAGGACCCTCACAACAAACAAACAAAAAAACCAGCAACAACAAAAAAGGAAATCTGCTTGGGGAGGTAAGCATGTCACGGTTCGGGGCATGTGTGTTCTGTTTGGCCCATTCGGTTCATGATGATGACATCCATCCCAACTAAAAAGAATAGAGATGGAGATAATATTTGTGACAGACAGACACATGTAAAATGAATGAAAAATTATGCCAGCAACCCAGTCATTTTATTTTGTATGAGCCGAGTTGGAGGCGTGGAGTGTGGAGTGCTGCAGGTCAGTTGTAGAAATGGTGAGAAAAGACAAAGCCAAATCATATTTTCTATCACTTATCTTTCATAACCATTCACACGCTGCCGGCACAGCTATCAATGAGCAATGTGGGGTTCAGTGTAGGGCTGCAACTAACGATTATATTTGTGTCGACTAATCTATCGATTATTTTTCGATTAGTCGACTAATCACGATTATCTTCGTAACACAACATTTATCACAGTTAAATACCTTAAACAAATTATCCCAGATTTCTTACAGCTTAAATATTGAATTAATATGCTCCAAATCACATAGTTGATAAGTGAAAGAGGTTTAAATTTCATTAGACACGCTAGTATCGACAGGGGCTGAAATTAAAGGGATATTTCACCGCTGGGAAGTTGAATGTCTATTAAAAATGGGTCATCTATGGAGTAGAAATGTTAAATAATATTTGAAGAAAGTGCCTTCTTGACCGAGAAAAAAAAATGTTTTTCGCTCATGTACACAAACGACAACAACTCCCAGAATGCTCCACTCACTTCCGACTCCAAGTCTCGCAGCAGCACTGACTCGCTTCCGTTACCACAGGGACGCGCAGAGTGAGTTGTGTAAAGTTTATACAGCTCACGCCTTGATGAATTAGTTGGCGAATACATTACGGATTTGCAAATTACAGTTTTTTTTCTCTATGGTGCTAAATTGTACCGGGACGTGCAGTAAAAACAACGAAAGGACAAGCAGTAAGTTCCCATTATTTGCGGGTCAGAGATTCAGAGCGGTGAAAGCTTCAAGTCGGCTATGCGAAGCTATGCTAAGCTTCTTCACCGAAGGCAAACCTGTGAACTCAAGAGGATTTACGATCTCCATTTCGAGCAGGAAGACGTCACAGAGAGGTACGACTGATGCTGATATTCCATTCTATTTCTGCTCATAGTATATGATGTGATATAGTTGTCGGCAGTGAAGCTACAACTTTGTAAAGATAGACAATTACACACACGTTATATACACGTAAACTGTTAGCAAAGTAAAGTCGACTTGCTTTCGCTGGAGAATAATGTCAGTGTTATTCAAATGTTTTATTGTTATTCATGTTTGTTCAAGACGCCTATATAGACAACATTATAATGTTCACAGCTCACCCAGTTGGTATATTTTGCTAAAAGGATTGTTTTCCTGGAAAAAAAGGTAAAATCTTCGTTCATATTTTATGTGTAAATGTATTCCTTGTCCTTTACAGTTGAAGCATGGATTAATCAAGTCTTGGAGAAACTCTTCACAGCATCCAGCTCTGCTCCTCTTCACCACTGTGACTCCTCCAGCTGTCCCACATCAGATTCTGACACCGCTCTACATGTTTCATTATTTATTTTTTGTTTGCATATTGTGTTAGACATGCGTTTAGATTTGGATCCTTGTTTATTTTAATTTGTACTCTTGAATATGATGGTAAAACAGTTTCCTTTGTGAATAATAAAGTTATTTTTTCTCCTTCACACCCTGCATGCATTTGTACACCTGTGTAAAGTAAAGACTTCAGGAAGGAGGCAGAATAGTGACTGATTTTGTTATATTACTATACTAGACAAGTTAGATTTACACAATTTACACGCTTTCCAGCGTTTAACAGGTGCTGTTCCACCGTGTTGTAGCTGTGTTTCGGCCGCCAAATTATAGGTGCATCCCTAAATATAACATCTTTATTGACAAGAACGATGTAACCGTAATAATGACGCACTTGATAGTGTGACTTGGGTTTGGACCTGGATAAGCGTGGGGGAACGTGCGCTCTTGTTCCCCGGTATAGAAAAAGCCGTGGTGTATAAAAAAAATCTATTTTAAATAAATAAACAAGCAACGCAAAGCCTGGCGGGGACAGGTAAAGCCTGGCGCACTAGGCTTATAATTCACTGGGGGAAACCCTGGCTCTGCAGCGAAGCGAACAGAATGTTGCAGCAGGCGAAGTAATTTATTTTTTAAAATACCGAATATTAACTTATCCGTATCGATTCGGAATCGTTCTAGAGAGAATCACGTTGCATCGAAGAATCTATTATTTTTCCCACCCCTAGCTACCATGGTATGAACATAACGTGTTCTACTGGTTTATTTTCAGAGAAATTTTCAAGCCCCTTCGTCTGTTTCCACCATCATTCACGCATTCTTCTTCTCTGCTTCCTTGCAGGATATAAACAGCGAGCAATACTGCCCCCAGCACTTCCTGTAGCTAGTTGCGGATAGCTCGAGTGTGTGTTTGGTCATGTTTGTTTGCACTGCAGTTACAGATGAGCATGAATCGGCCGGTGTGTGATTTACAACAGCAATAACACGACGTGTCAACACTTAAATTTTATCGTCAAATTTTTGTAGTCGACTAATCGTTGCAGCCCTAGTTTAGTGTCTTGCCAAAGAACACATCGGCATGTAGACTAGAAGCAGGTTTATTCCCCAAAAAACATACCATAAAACCATTGAAATTTTAAAAAGTAATACTGTGATTAAATGTTTTGGTCATACCGATACATTGATACAGTTGATACTGATACAAAGATGCCACCATAAGTAGTCTCAGCAAAGCTTGTACTGTGCTTATGTTGTCAGACTGATTTGTGTCAGGCTCTGGCGCATTAAGCTGCCTGTCAGGTTTGTTGACATAATCAAAGAACCATAGTGCTGAGTAAAAGCTTTCTAGTAACAACAAGATCATTCTACTACACACACATAAGCATGCGCACACATGCACGTAAACACATGCAAAATAATGGGAATTTTCACACATAGTCACACATTCTAACCACCGGTGGCAGGCAGTGGCTCAAATTAGGTTATTTTTCTTCTTTTGTCTTTTCTGTTGCTTCATTTTTGGCAAAGACTCTGTCAGACTGAGAGCAGCCTGCGACCCCCTCCCCCTCACAGAACACACTCATCAGTAAACTGGTGTCATCACAGTTTTAAGGTCATCACATTCTGGAAGGGGTAGGAGGAGGAGGTGGGAGATAAGTTTTGTGCGACCATCCGGTTATTATCACGCAATTGTAAAGTGGACGCAGGAGAGATATTCAGGAATTTGTTTCATTTCACAACCAGCTGAGCTGAAAGGTGGGTAACACCATTAACACCATTATCACTAACGTTAAAATACAGTGGTGTAAATAGGCCAAGCAAAGTCAGCAGCGGACTTTTCACAGGAGCCATATTTATTCCCAATAGGGCTGAACCATTTTAGGAATTCGAACACGATTTTCTGGGGGAGCTTGGGGAGCACATATACAATATAACTAGGGATGCACCGAAATGAAAATTGTTGGCCAAAACCAAAAATCAGGAAATAAATGATTATTCTATACCAGTGTTTTTTTTGCTTTTTTAAATCAAATTTTATTATTATGAGCAATTTCTCTAGATTTATACATTACACGGGGGCGCACTGCCCTTGTTCCCCGGTTTAGAAAAAAAACCCTTCGGCTAATTTTGATCGCATTGAGCAAAGTTACAGGGGGAAACAGGGAAGGAAAAAATAGAGCATGTATATTTTGGATTTGTTGTTAAAACAGATGCTATAGATGAAGTTTGAGTAGAGATGTTCAGTCAGCACTGCAGCTTTGAGGTTGCACTAAGGACGCTCATTTAGGCTTCTTGGAAAAATGAGGTTATAAAAGTAACCCTTAAGCTCTGTTAGCAGTAACAGCAATGTTTACTCGCAGCTATTTTTTTGCGAAATTTAGAAAGGTTACCTGACATTTTTGACCCCCTTGTCTGATTTTGAGAGTAAATAACATGATGATGCAACATCATTTGTATATACTATACATATATACTGTTTGACGTCGACAGCTTTGTCATTATGGCATGGTAATGCTAGTGAATTGTGCTGAATTGTTCAAGCTCGAACCCATTAATACCGCTTGAGGTGCTAGTTATTATTTTTCCCAAAAGTATATCACTTATTTCAAGGCCTGAACATACCCGAAAACTCATTTCTGCAACTGCATCAGACCTGGTGTAAATTCACATCTGAAAGTAGTTCGGGCCAAGTGCGTAAAAAATTGGAAGTGGGCGGGGCTTATGAAAATGAAACCAATGCTACAAGATCTATCTAGTCCTACAGTTTTTGAGCGTTCACCTTCAAACTTGGTGAGGTCACTGTGGACCAGTTGAGGATCGAAATTGATCAAAAGGTTTTTTCAAATGTCGCATGGCGTACGTACGGAGCCCTGTTAGGGTCAGGTTTGGAAAAAATTAAGATCATCTGTAAATTGTTCCCTCAGTTTAGTAATCTGTTCCCTCAGTTTTACTTAAAGTGTCCCTACTTTGACACTTGACAAACTGTTAACAGCGATAGTCCAGTGGGTAAGTAGGTGGACTTATGTCGGCAAAGTCTTAGGATTGTTGTTTGCGTATTAAGATATGGCATATTTATAGCTTGGCAGCGACACTTCTGCGGACACTGTGCGCACAGAGCAGCGTTACCTCGACCTGACCTGATGAAATGTTCCAATTCTGTTACCATTGACATTTGAATGTGTCACTGAAAGTTTGTCTCATATATTAGAAAGCTTTCAATGAGTTTGACTCACAATATAATTACAGTATGCCCACATAATGTCCTGTGTGTGCCTGGATTTTCTCCAGGTTCTTTCCTCTCACAGTCCAAAAATATGCCATATGGGGATTAGGTAAATTGGACACTTTAAATTGACTGTAGGTGTGAGTGTGAGAGTGGATGGTTGTCTCCATGTGGTCCAGTGATGGACAGGTGATCTGTCCAAGATGTACCCGTCTTTCGTCCCATATCAGCTCAGATAGTTAGGGCCCTATGAAATCCGTTTTATTTTTTTCCAAATTCCGTTTTATTTTTTTCCAAATTCCGTTTTTTCCGTTTTAATTTTTTAGAATTCCGTTTTTTCCGTTTTATTTTTTTTATTCTTTTTTTATTTTTTTACCTTTTATACTTACTTTACCACCATAGAATGTGTGCTTTTTGTGTCAGTGAATAAAATGTCCACTGAAATGCAACTTTCTTCTTGAATCCACTGACTTCTCAATTGTTCAATTGTTTTGACTTAAGTTAAATCCTAATTAAGTAAATGCCAGTGAATCTTAAAACAAGCCATGCAATGCTGGTCACATTTAAAAGTAAAATAATTAACATAAATAAAAATGTGGTAGTGCCCCCTGGTGCAGACGGATTTCTGCGCACCGCCCCTGCGCTGTACTGTTCTCCCTCTCCTGCGCCATGCGCTTCTCCGTATCCGTCTGGATCATTTCTCTACACGCAATATTACCCCTACAACTCTGCAATTAAGGGAATAACAGATGCATCAGATGAGCCGTTGTCTTTAGTTAACTGTTCAAAGAGAGAGAATGTTCTCTGCTGTGAAGTGAAAGTCGCGGGGAGTTCATAAGTTTCACTTTTGCGCAGAGACTTTCCAGCATTTAACAGGCGATGTTCCACAGTTTACTCGCCGTATTTCGGCCGCCGAATTATCGGCGCATTCCTAAATATAACATCTTTATTGACAATAAAAATATAACCGTAATAATCGCGTATTTGATGGTGTGACTTGAGTTTCAATCGGCACCTGGACAAGGGGACGCTCGCCGGTTACATGCGCACTTGTTCCGCGGTTTAGAAAAAAAAAGTGTATATAAAGTAAATAAACAAGCAACACGCACTGGGGGAAACCCTGGCCGGGTGAGTGTTTGTGAGGAGATGCACGGGTGGTGCCACGAATGAGCGTTCCCCGGAACATTTCTCCAGACAAACGTTCCTTCTCCTCACGATGACAGCATTTCAGTCACATTATGTCAATTTCCGCGATATTCCGCGTTTAACATTAGATTCCGTTTTTATTGGCCAATTCCGCGATTCCGTCCGTGATTCCGTTAACACGGAAATCATAGGGCCCTAGATAGTGACCCTCATGTGGAGGATGAAGCAGTAGAAGATGGGTGGGAACAAATCACATGGTGGCCTAAAACTTTTATACAGTATTGTATGATTGCACTGCAAAGCAGACACAAAATGCAGATCGGAGAGACAGATTTGTTGCTAAATAATTATTTAAGTAAGCAATTTAGTGTGTCATTTGATGTTGTGAAACTGTTATATTTTATTAGTTTGAGAACAAAAAAGAAAACTTGAAAAGTATATTACCCATTGGCTGTGCTGGTTTCTAAAGATTGGTAACAGAATTGTCCCTTTAAAAACCCATATTGGTTGACCAGTAGACCAAATGTTCTGGAGGGACACTTTCTTATGGCAATGTAACAAAGTAAGTTGTGTAAATAGAAGGGATTTTAAAAGCATCTAAAAACCATGAACTTTCCCTTTTGGATCTTGAACTAAATACCACTTTACTACTTGTAAGTCTGTTGTGTTGTATACCAGGACAAGAACCGAGTGTTACTTTCTACTGATTGTAAAGCAGAGCTTGTTTCAACAGATTCCTCCACCACTGCCAATGTAGATATAACTATACACCATATTACTCAAACAATGATCTGTCCCAACAGATCACTGATCACTTATCACTATACATCACTCAGGTCATGAAAAATGACCCAAATCTGCTGTCTGTAATTACAGTTGTCTTTTTGCATGTTGTGTCAGGTTGGATTTGGACTGCTTTAGGGATATTCACACTCATTCTGATTCCAATGTGATGTTGTGAAGAACCAGCTGATGACATGCAACACAACACCAAACAAGCAAGTAGCCTAATTTCCGACAGTGTGAACACACTTTCAAATGGAAGGTCTAGGGTTCCTTTCTCGCTCCACTCGTCTACATGCCAATTTATACCTAGGTAAAACCCTTGCTCCTGATCAATGTGCTGGCACCGTGTAAATGGGTATGAAAGACATGTCATAGAAAAAGATCTGCATATATGTGTGCTGTGTAAATGTATGATAGAATGGACGAATGGCAAAACTGTAGTGTAAAGCAGCTTTCAGTGGTCATCAAAACTAGAAAAGTGCTGTAGACCATTTAAAATGTCATTGTAGCAACTAAAGTATATCTTTCTTTCAAAAGAAGGAACTGTTAACTCAGGCTGAAACCTTTCGCTGTACAGTCCAGTTCAGTATTTTCTAAAGAACCAAATGCCTCAAAAACGATCTGTCCTGGGCTCTTGGACCACAGCCGTCTTTTTCTTCCACTGAACTCCTCACAGGAAGCATGGCAGCCATTTATTTTAGGACTTCTGGGAAGAGAAGGACCAGGCTGCCAAACAAGAGCCTGAGTCATGGCTGCAGCTCAATAGGAATCTGATGTGATTTCACTGATGCTGCTGCACACATTCTAATCAACTTTTTTATATTTACCTGTTCAACATGTTACATGGGTTACATCATGACTTCTCATCAAGACACATGATGATGAGATAGTGTGATCTGTGACAACTACACTTACTAGAAGTCCTAATTGAGCACTCTTAGAGCTGGCACCACATATACAGCAGGTCTATTCAACTAGTGGACTGCTACTCTGTAAATGAAGCTGACTTTATGATAAAATTCACCTATGAGCTATTTTGAGAAGAGAGAAGAACTGAGTCTCAACGGCTCTCATCTAATTTGGGTGCATCTGTACGTCAAGTGTATCACGATGTTGTTCGCTAAGCTAAAGCAAATAGAGTAAATGGACAGAGAAATATTTATTTACTTTACTGGCAAATACAAGCACCAAACTGGTATGTTTATTGTGTAATCATGACTGCATTTCTGCGCTAAAAGAGCGCATTAACTTAAAGACGCACAAGTAAAATCATGGCTTGTTTTCTGGAGGGCAGAGAGAATTTACCGAATGGTTCGGTAAATTACCAAATATCTTCGCACCCCTAGTGACTTGTAAAGCAGTTGTTTTCAGTGTCACTGAATCAGTAGTAGTAGTAGTAGTTAATTAAAACTATTTGTTCAGTACTGATCTACAATTCGGCATTGTTCGGCTTGATTTTTGTGTCAGACGTCTCTTCCTGTGACTAGTCTGAAGATGTCTGACGATGTCAGATACTAAAAAAAGTACCTGGTACCAGGTACTATGCTATTGGAAACGCCGGTCGAAACACACCAAAGGTAGTTTCCCCCTTCGCACTATTTGATTGTGGTGCATTCTCACCTGCCCATGGACTTTGGTGCAGGAGAGTGAGGGTTTAACATACTTCACTTTTCAGTTTGAAAAACCTGTCTAACAACAAAATAATGTGGTAAGCTCATTAGGCCCAGAACAGGCACAGCAACGTCTTTTGCTAATGTGTCAGCGTCTCATTCAACCACAAATCCTGAAATAATATTTTGGTTTTTATGAAACAAATCTGTGAATAAATAATTGTAATTGCAATTTGTCACCTGCACATCTAGTCCATTGTACGTTACAGTTCTATCTTCATGCTCCGTAGACCATATGTGAGATGGTTTTCAGAGGTTTCTCTTACAGCAGAGGGTAATATATGACTTTGCCATAGATTGTTTCCTGCATCCATAATGAAACAGCTGACTTCACCTTATCACACCTCAGTCTGTCTGAGAGCCTTGTTTGTGTGCTGTTTGAGCAGGATGTTTTTATGCACAACACCACAGCAAAGACACCGGGGGAACAAAAAATAATTGTTTAAATAATTGTTAAATTCAAAAATGTCATGTCAGTGTTTGTTCATTGGCAGCAGTGGTCAGTAAGGAGGTCATTCATTCATTCATTCATTCATTCATTCACCATCTACCACTTTATCCTCCTCATGAGGGGTGTGAGGCCGGGTACACCATGACTGGAGCATGGAGGTTATAACCACAGAAAAAAGGAGAAAAGAGATATGGAATGGAGGATGATGAGTCTTCAGTAATGAGCAGAGGCTCTGAGGGGATTAATTAATGAATTAATGAAGTTTAATTGCATTCGGGTGTTTTTAGCAGCACAGGCCCACTGACCCTTTGTTTCCACTCTGTGCACTTGGTTACAGGACAATGTAGTCAATCATATATTTTGCACTGATCACTGAATTGGTTAGTAGACAGATAAAAATGTAAAATCATCAACTCGTTTATGGCAGAAGAATATTTGTTACACAGTTGGTGAATTATGTGTTTGAAAAAGCTTGAAATGCATCAGCACAAAATGTGTTGTTAACAAATTCATAGTTTTGAAATGTTCATCATCCCATGTCCATTTACAACAGGATATTTGGTCCAAACAAGCTCAAGCAGATTATCAGTTAGAGTGTGTGTCCTGACTGCTTGTCCAGGTCACACCAGGGTTAAGATTGATCAAGTGATGGTGGAAAGAAACTACACATTTGCAGCTTAAAAGAGAGTCAGCAGCACTAAGTACAAAAGACAGTCTGTGCATTAGCTGCCTCCAAGTGGCAGTAATGAAAAATACACCACACATTAACAACATAGTATGTGTTTTGCATTAAAAGTACAGCAAGTGCAACAAAGGCACAAGTGAATTTGCCAGTGATTTATACAGTATGCATGAACAGGCACACACACACACGAACGCACACACACACACACACACTGAGTACTTTTATTTAACCCAGCTAGTCTCCCCTCCAGAGGACACTACCATGGAAACATGGCACAAAGAGAGGGAGCACTGAAAACAGGCCACAGTTGTCTTATACAGCAGCGGCCCCCAACCTTTTTTGCTCCACAGACCGGTTTAATGTCGGGCAATATTTTCCCGGACCGGCCCCCTAACGCTCTCTGGTCGCTATGGTAAGATACACAAAACAGCTTTGCGAGTGGGCACGCACTGCATGTAAACGTCCCATTAATGTTGATATATTTGTTTCAATCACTGAATGAAGCCTGTCATATTTGGAACAAGAGTCGGGGCCTTAAATTGCTTGCACAAAATTATTGATCAGTACTCAATCAGTATGCGGCGAGAGCGTGGGTAGGAGAGAGAGAGTAAAGAGTATGAGTGAGTGAGGTCTGCGGTCTTGGCCATTAGTTCATTTACTTATTTTTGTGTAGGTGTGTAGGCTGAATACGTCGCACAAGTAAGCGAGTTTTGTGACCCACTCTTTGTCACTGAAATATGCTGCCAGCGGGGACTTCTTTTCTGAGAGAAATCTCTGCAGAGGCTCTCGTAATTCAAATTTTACATGATAAGGGGACAGATGATCAACAAGAGGGGGGACAAGACATACAAGATATACAAGATATAAGTGTTGTAGCATGAATGAGTGTGTAAATGGTTTAATGTCAGATATATATAGGGTTGCCAATTTAGTTTTTTCAATTTTTCTTAATTGGTATTTGAACAACTTCGAATAATCAATAGTTAGTTGCGACGATGGTGGCAGAGTCGCAGAGCAAGTTATCTTTCAACTGAAATATTAATCGTTACAATCGTCTTGCCGTTTTGTCTCTGGGCAAGACACTTAACACTTAGACACCGACTGTGTGTGAATGCATAGGAAAGCTGTGTGATCGAGAAAGCGATAAACATAGATGTGCTGTATGATTGAGTGTGTGAATGGATGAATGGCAAAACTGTAGTCTAAAGAAGCTTTGAGTGGTCAAGACTAGAGAAGCGCTGTACAAATACAGACCTTTTACCATTTACTCAGTAATAAATAATAGAAATGTATGTTGTTTTCCGAGTTTATAATTAAAATGTTTTACAAATGTATACAGACATTACCTGTATAACCTGAGGATAGCCCTTGCTTTCCACCAGTGTTTCCAAGCTGCCAAGTCGACGTCCGCTTATTGCTGCATACCTGCTCAGCTCACTTACTGTACATAAAGTGATATCAGGTGCAGCAGTATTGGAAACCTTTGAAGAACACAAATATGGGTACACAAGGGCAGCAAAAGACGAGGTACCCATTACAGGTTACAGGTAAATGTCCCCGTGCTATATACACTCATGGACGACCTCTCATCCAGTACTATTACTTGCTCACGACTCAGAACTAATTGTAATAAAAAAAAATAACATCATGGAAACCAGCCTTTACTGAGTACTAACACACTCTTGGAATATGTCATGATAAAATTTGATTTTTTTATGAACATATGCTGATTTAACTTCAGTTACAACCTGTTGTATATTGCCATGGAAAACTACTGAAAAAGGATGGAGAGGAGAATAAAGAGAACTAATCAGATCCCTTTGGTGAGTTCCCACAGTTTGGAAATTTGGGTAGCATCTCTCTTTTATGTCTGTGTGTGTTTGTCTGGTTCAGGCTGTTAGATTGGGTAAGGAGGGCAGGAATCTCTCAGGCTGATCAACACCTCGCTTAGGGTTAGGGTTACCCCATTTCCGTGCAGTGATTTTCTTTGTTTGTGTCGTAGAGACTAGAGCTGCAACTAACGATTATTTTCGTAATCGATTAATCTGTCGATTATTTTCTCGATTAATCGATGAATCGTTTGGTCCATAAAATGTGAGAAATTGTTAAAAAAACGTTTATCAGTGTTTGTCAAAGCTGGAAACGACGATGTTCTCGGAAGTCTTGTTTTGTCCACAAACCAAAATGATTCAGTTTTAATGATTTCTTTGTTTATGTGGAGCAAAGAAACAAAGAAAATATTCACATTTAAGAAGCTAAAACAATCAGAAATCTCGTTTTAAGCATGAAAAAAGCTTAGAACCGATTATCGATTAGCAAATTAGTTGGCGATTAATTTAGTAATCGATTAATAATCGATTAATCGATTAATCGTTTCAGCTCTAGTAGAGAGTGAAATGAAACCCTCAGCAGCCTGCAGTTTACACCTTACCTGTTGTTAATGCTCAATGATAGCTGACTTTCACAATGTTCCAGGATGTCTGCGTGCTTCTGGCTCACTGGTTTTGAAGTAATGGTATCATGATTGGTGAATTTGTGATCCTGAGCTAAATCTGGACCAAGACTGAAGTGACAGAATTAACCCACATAATTGTACAAAGGTAGGTAGCAGTGGATGAACAACATCTGTGTGAGATAAAATTGCAATTTTTTGGCAATGCAATCGTGCAGGGGAGTCCGTAGTGTACAAAGAGCAGTGGCGTGGCCACTGGGGGGCTGGGGGTGGCACCGGCTACCCCTGGAATATGATTGTCCACCCTGCCTGCCCCCCCACCAGAGCTGCCATTCAAGTTTGTCCGATCGACATTCAAAGAATATAATATAAATATAAAATCTTTCTGCTTCAAATCTCTAGACAGAATCCAGAAAGTTGCTGGACAGGATCAGGTAATCAGACAGAGACAGATAGTGATAGAGACGGAGAGTGAGAGATTGACAGAGAGACACAGAAAGAGAGAGGGAAAAGCGGAGCGGAGCTAGCTTAGCATAATGAATTGAAGTCTATGGGAAACATTAGCCTGTGCCGTCAAAGGTGAAAAAAAAAAAACATCACAGCAACCCCAAGATAGACTAATGGACTATAAAGACACACTGTGTGCAAATAATGTGTGTGTGTGTGTGTGTGCGTGCGTCTGTCGCCTTACAAACAAAAGTTTAGGGCTGTAATCAACCAAAGAAACTCTTGGTCGACTAAAGCCCTAAAATTTCGACCAAAAATCGACTAATCGACGGGGGGTACTTTGCGGGTGTGGCTTTTATTTTGAAAAGACCCGCAGCCGCGGCTGGAGTTCAACAGAGTCTGAAGGCTCTGACAGCATTTTGCATTACATTCATCTGTGCAATACCATAGCCTGTGATATCTGAAAATAACTAGTAATATTAGCACTTACTATTAGAGACACAAATAGACCGCGGGACGCTGCCACTGTTGCGGGCAGGTGCGCCTGCAGTTATAAAACCAATCAACGATTATTAGACTAAAACATTGAAATATGCTAATAATTCTGATATGTTCATACTCAAAACGGACTGTGCAACCTTAGCTTACCGTTTTTAAACGATATGTCATGTTTGTAGTAGAGCTGTGAAAAACTGTTGCTTGCAAAGTTTGCATTCCACTTTTTGACCGTCATCTACTTTTGAAAAATGCTGCCACACTGCTGATGTCTTTGACATGGATGTGACAGGAGGACTGACTGTAGCAATAAAATGAAAAGCTCAAAATTCACGTCTAATTAATGGCAACACTAATCTGTCTGTCGCTCATGAGCCACGGAGCGACAACAACCCACTGGGCTGGACTAAACCAAAATAGTGGAAAACAAGGGGGGTGTTCTCTGAAGACAGGCTGTTACCTGTGAAGCACGGGTGCTGTAAAACACCCCTATTGCAAAAAACAAATTAGTCGACAAATCACAATTTTGGTCGAGCCAGAGCATTAGTCACCAATTAGTCGACCAGTCGACTTTGACTTTACAGCGCTACAAAAGTTACAAGCTGCTTCATAAAATACAAGTGTGGAGGATTTTCTAGAGTGGATGATAGCCATTTAGCGTTAGCTTGTTTTAAGTCTTCAAAAAGATTTATTTCATACACATGTGTCACACCTTTATCACAATAAAGAAAATTGCCACAATTGGGCTGGACTGGAATGGGCAATTTTAATTTTAATCTATCCATAGCCCATAGCATAATACGTTTCAATGAACTGAACAGTTCCACAATGTCAAGAAAGGCAGCAGGATGTCTTTAAATTTAATCACATTTCTGTCTCTGTAAGTTAACGAGAGGTAGATACCAGTGAAACACTGTTTCTACTGTTTATCATGATAAGACTGTGGTGCATTTAAAAAATAAATAATAATAATAATAATAATTTCAGTGTGCCACCCTTCCACAGTCTGTGCCCCTAGCTTGCGTGTCAGGGCAGGCGAGTGCAGTCACTCACTCACTGACCCGTGAACGTACTGCACTCAGGGAGGATGTGAGTCACGTAGCAGGGCACTGGGTGCCTGCTAAGCACTGAACGATTTGGTGAACAAATCTTTTGAACAAATCATTTTAATGAACGGATTCTAGGGATTCAGTACACTCAAATGAACTGCCCATCCCATCACTAGTATTCATGAGTATAGTAAAATTCTCTCTCAAGACTCACCATTAACAATAATCAGTGAACTCTTGTGAAACTGTAACCGCTTATAATATAAGCCAATCATTGTGGTTTAATTTGAGTTGTGTAGAAAAAGTGATAGCTTCTTTAGCCTATGTTTTGCATTTGATGTGCCATCGTAAAAAAAAGGAAGAGACAGAAGTACAGTCGCAGACTGCAGGATAAGGAATTACACTGACATTCAACCTGCATTTAAATGGGTGCATAAAAATGACAACTGCGCTGGTTGGAAACCGGCAATAACACCTGAACTGTGCATTGTGCCACAATCACAATCACAAGGTCAATCACTTATCACTTAACCTTGTTCTTGTTGTTGTTAACGACACAATGTGTGCGTATCACAGCAGATTGCGTATTCTTGAAGTTCTGAATAATTAAGTGACCGATGTAAGTGGAGATGGTTTGCTGCTGCTGCTGGGCTCCAGTAAATCATTGTCAAGTCTTTGTTTCCTGTGTGTAACCACTTTCATATTAATTCACCATTAAGACTTATCTTTGGAAACTAAATCACATCATCGATAACAAAGTTAGTGCATTATGTATGGAGAATGTAGGCAGGATTTTAGTTGTAACTGATCAACAATTCCATAATTACCTTTGAGCATGATTTAAATCAATTGCTCTAGCAGAGAAATGAAATTCGATTCAAGCCTCTCTCTACAGCATAATAATAATTATATAATAAATAATACAATATAAAACATTTTACTTTGAATTCTGGTCAACTATCAAAGACATATGTACCATTTTTATAGTCTCTTTGACCTATTTTCAAAAAAAAAAAAAAAATGGAACCAGTGTATTGAATCTATTCCCTTCCTCCTCCTCACTACATGAAGGAGTTCCCTTCCAACTGGATTTTAGTGTTTTCAAAATACACAATACTGGTAAATGATCATGGGAGCTCAGTTATTTTCACGTCAGTAGCCAAAGTATTTTCTAGTGCCCCCTACAGTTGTGATGAACCTGTAATTTAAGTAGAACTGTAAATGCAGCTTTCTTTTGTTGGCAGTCTTGAAGTTTTCCTAAGAAGGTTATGGGTGGGAATCACAGGGTACCTCACAATATGACCATTATATCCATGATACCGATATCATGATACAATGATTCTGTAATAGTCAATATTGCAAGACAATCATATAGCGATACATCACAATATCTGTCTAATTAAAGAAACAAAAAGTCTGTGTAAAGTGAAAGTGCAGGATTTCTCTATTTAACATAGAGAACAAAGTGCATAATAGTCTATGCATTGAGCGTGGATGGAGCATCTCTTAATTTAGCTTTTTCTATGTCATTATCCCGCTGTAAACTCCCTCTTATACAGCCAGGTAACTTCTGCTGCCATGAGGAAACATCAAGTAGTGCCTTAAAGCTATGCTTACCTTTCTTCCATGTCTCACAGCCCTTAGTAAACATTTTAACATGAACAACTCCGCCTCCCTCAGTCCCCCCCTCCAGGGCAGAACGGCGGCGGTCATGTGAATGCTCAATTCATTAGCAGCCTGCAGCCGGAGCGATGAGGTTGTCTTTGCTCTGGTTCCGCAGGCTGGGACTGCAGAGGTTACTGTGCTATTTTAATAGCTGTGCTGGAGTATCAATTCTTGTATTGCACATGGAAGAATAAAGATATGTCACCGATACAGTGATATTTTGATATATATATTTTTTTTAAACAAATATTTTGTAGTTTAAGGCAATTTTTTATCTCTGTAAGTTTGTTCTTCTGTTAGCAACTTCTGGTATATAGTTTTTGATGGATCGATCAGATTTATTTTTATGGCTATCATCCAAGTATGTTACCCTTAAAGTTTGGTAAGAATCTTCCTATTGATGACATCAAAATCATAACATTTTGCAGACATGTTGTGATGTCGGTTCCCAGTACAATAGACAGAGGAAAGACCTGTTGATAATGACATTTTACATACTACCAACATGATTAAATAAAACTGACACCGCTCATTGTATTTTTAGTTTCTAGACTAAAACAGACTAAATCTGAATACATTATTAACATATTGCAGATCCAGATGTAAATTGAATCCATATCTGATCCAGATTACAGATTTGACCTAATATAAATGTGACACTGTCCCATTCAACAAATTCAGATGCATATATCTCAGCAACATTTTAACAGATGAGGATCAGTTTTATCATGCTTTTGTAAGATGGTAATGACTATTAGCAGGTAAGTTCTATAAAGATCCAGAAAGTCTTCTGGATCCAGAGGATCAAAATGTAAACATTTAAGGTGCCAGTGTTTCAGTTTTGCCAGTGATCTGCACTCTTTGAGTTTACCCCTCACTACCCCTATGGTACAATTCCGTAGTGTGAGTGTGTAAGACAGATTTTCAAGACAAAGACACATACATTAGCAAGCAAAACAAGGCATTAGTGTGGGCGCATGTGCAGTTGCAAATGCAGTATAAAGATAATGTAGCAAATAGGAACAACTTCATTTGGAGAGCATTTTGTTAAGGGGCTAAAAGCAGTTTTAACCAACCCTTTAACATAGCTGACAGCATATTTTCACTGGGAGTGAATTGCCTTGTCTCAGACTGGTCCTTAACATAGTCTGCGCTAATTATGTGTCAGTACCTCATATAACCACACATAACGCTATTATCCCTTCAATGTCCTTTGAATTTTTTATTTCGTCTCATTACCAGCATGAAAGAGCTTGAGTATGTTCTGATGTAGTTTATACAACCCCAGGGATTACTATCACCATCACCACCACCTCCCCTCCTTTACTCCATGTAGAGATCAGGTTCCTCTTCTTGCTCTTTGCTGAGATGCAAGACTGTCGGCAACAATCTGGGTATGACCTCAGAGAGCAGAGAGAGGAGGAGGGGCAATGATGAAGTGATGGAGACAGACGAAGAGGAAAGTGAGAAGGGATGAATAGTTCTCGGTTTGCCATAAGACACAGCTCGAGGTAAGGTCTGTCTGTGAATGAGTGGTGTTGGGAGATTTAAGCTTTTAAAACTGATGTTAAGCAATTCAAACAGCAGCATGTTTGTGGCTGTGCATGTGTGGAAACTCAGTGGAGCCCAGCAGGCACAATAGAGAGCTGTCCCTGAGGCCCTGACACATCAGTGTGGCTATTGCACCCACGTCCACATTCCCTCCATGCTGGGTGTGGGTTGATGTCAAGAAGAAACACTTTTTCTGTTGAGTGTTGGAGCAGTGAGGGAGCAGACGGGAAGATGATCTACAGACTCATCTGAAAGCAGGTATCCTGCACGTGTGCCAGTGTTATTAATTGCAAGTGTTTGTAGATGTTTCTGTTTAAAGGTTAAAGAAAAGCTAGTGGTCGTGTTTTGTCTTGGTTTAGTTAACATAATACAAATATGGAGAGCAATCCATTCTTGTGAGATTCTGTTTCTCTGAAATTAAATTCACAGAAATTCAAAGTTCTACAGCTCTGCATAAGTCTTAAAATATTTTGTTTTATTTTATTTATGTAAAATCATACAGTGTCTAAAAATAACCATAATTTGAATACATATTACACACTCCATGAGATTGTTGGCATTTTTACACTATAAAAAATACTATATAACTAACCATTTTTTTTTTTGCCAGTTTTATTGTTCTTGGGACAGTACCTCGGATCAAGTGGGGCACCATAAAACTTTGTGCTGATCAATAAGGCTGCAATGATAAATAAGTTACTAAATTAATACATTTAACTATTTTTATAATCAATGAATGATAGTTTTCTTTGCTATAACAATATAACAAACAAATCATCAACTGAATAATTTATTCATTCACATAACTAATTATACTGATGTTAAAAAATATGAACACTAACATAGTAACTTTAATTAGGCACCACTTTTCAAAAGAAGGGAAAATATATTCAATTCACTGAACCATTCATTCTTGTACAACCCGTCTATTTTGTATTGTATATTTAAAGTCAGTGTAAATCAACTCAAATTTGCTAATATATGAGACCAACATTCAATCATATTCCAATCCAAATGTCAATGATTACAGGATTTGACAGGCATAAAAACACCAAAGCTAGTGGTGCACCAATACTTCTGCACAGTGCTGTTGATTTACAGTGGTATGCAAAAGTTTGGGCACCCCTGTAAATGTTCATGATTTTCCTTTATAAATCATTGGTTGTTTGGATAAGAACTTTCAGTTAAATATATCATATAGGAGACAGACACAGTGATATTTCAGAGGTGAAATAAAGTTTATTTGATTTACAGAAAGCATGCAAGAATTATTATTAATGTTAGGCATGTGCATAAGTTTAGGCACCTTTAGCCAATACCTATTTTTCCACAGTATACACCAAATGCATTCTAAATCAAGACATTTTACATTTACATTTAGGGCATTTGGCAGACGCTTTTGTCCAAAGCGACTTACAATAAGTACATTTGTCACAAGAAAGGAACTTTCCATAAGTGCTATGATACAAGTGCTGAAGGTAGGAACCTATTAGTACTTTAGGTTAGTGCTATGTAGGGTCGAGGTGAAGTCTGAACAAGTGAGTCTTGAGTCTTTTGCGAAAGATGACGAGCGAATCTGCTGTCGTGACGTTGGTCGGAAGTTTGTTCCACCACTGAGGTGCCAGAGCAGAAAAGAGTCGGGACATCGTTGAGCGGCCTTTGTTTGTTCTCAGGGATGGTGGTACCAGACGGCCAGCTGATGTAGTAGAGCGAAGTGCTCGAGCTGGGGTGTGTGGTCTGATCAGTGTTTGGAGGTAGACTGGTGCAGTTTGGTTGATGGCTTTGAAGGCCAGCACCATGGTCTTAAATCTAATGCGGGCCGCAACAGGAAGCCAGTGGAGGACACGGAGGAGGGGGGTCACATTGGAGAATTTGGGTAGATTGAAAACGAGGCGCACTGCAGCGTTCTGGATACGTTGCAACGGTTTAGTCGCAGAGGCAGGGAGTCCAGCCAATAGCGAGTTTCAGTAGTCAAGGCGAGAGATGACCAGGGATTGAAGCAGGAGTTGCGTTGCTTCCTTTGTGAGGAGGGGCCGGATCCTTCGGATGTTGTAGAGGGCAAATCTGCAGGATCGGGCTACCGCGATGATGTTGGGGGTGCAGGAAAGTCCGTCGTCGAGGATTACACCCAGATTCTTTGCAGTTGATGATGGCGATACAGTGACGTCTTCAACAGTGACCAACAGGTCCATGTGAAGACAGTTTTTTCCCGGGATGAAGAGAAGTTCAGTTTTACTAGGGTTGAGCTTTAGATGATGAGCAGTTGTCCAAGTGGAAATGTCTGCCAGACATTCCGAGATGCGCGTGGCAACATGGGTTTAGGAGGATGGGGGGAAGGAGAGGAACAGCTGGGTGTCATCAGCATAACAGTGTAAGAGAAACCATGTAATGTGATTGCAGAGCCTAGTGATCTGGTGTATAGTGAAAACAGAAGCGGTCCTAGTACTGAGCCTTGAGGGACACCAGTATCCAGGGAGCAGGGTTTGGACAAGGAGCCTTTCCACGTGACCTGAAAGGTGCGTTCTGTCAGGTATGATGTGAACCAGGTTAGGGCAGAGCCGGTAACGGCAAGTTTGGCCAGAGTGCAGAGGAGGATTTGGTGGTTGACTGTGTCAAACGCAGAGGATAAGTTGAGGAGGATGAGGACCGGAGAGGGACGAGGCTCTGGCGGCCCGGAGCGACTCAGTCACTGTGAGGAGGGCCGTCTCAGTGGAGTGAGCCGTCCTGAAGCCTGACTGATTAGGGTCAAGGAGGTCGTTTTGTGAAAGGTAAGAAGACAGTTGGTTGAAGACAGCACGTTCCAGGGTTTTTGAGAGGAATGAGAGAAGAGATACAGGTCTGTAGTTTTGAGTATCGGCAGGGTCTAGAGTGGGTTTCTTTAGGAGTGGCTTTACTGTAGCTGTCTTGAAAGGAGCTGGAATACGGCCAGCAGTGAGGGAGGAGTTGATCAGGGTGGTGAGGAAAGGCAAGATGTCAATCTTTGACAGGTAGAAGGCAGATTTGGCTGCTGAAACCGTTGACGAGAAGTCAGCCAGGAGGGTGGTGATAGTGAGAAAGGTCATCTGGATGATGTGATTTTTACCATTTTCTCTCTGCCGTTCGTAACACCGTTCTTTTGGTTCGTAGCATTTCAGACAGCCAAGGAGGGGGGGGGGGATGATCTATTCGGTCGTGAGGTGAGGGGACAGAGTGTTTAAGAGGAAGAGAGGGAGAACAACAGAGTGGAGGAGGCTTCCTCGGTGGACAGCTGAGAGAACTGTTCTGTGGACGGCAGCAAGGAAAGAACAGTTGCGGAGAGAATAGAGGGAGAGAGGGATTTTAGATTGCGGCGGGTAGTGATCATGCGACGTGTAGGGGCAGGGACAGCAGCGGACTTCAAGGGGAGAGAAAAACCAACAAAGTGGTGGTCCGACACAGTGAGCGGGGTAACAGAGAGTGCCGAGGTACTACAGGACCTTGTGAAGACAAGGTCCAGTTGGTTCCCGGACCGGTGGGTGGGTGGAGAGGGGGAAAGTGTGAGGTCAAATGTGGAAAAGAAGCTGATGAATTCAGATGAGCGCAGCTTCTCTGGGGGGATGTTGAAGTCGCCCAAGACGACAAGTGGTGTGCCATCGTCAGGGGAGCAGCTTAGGAGTGCGTCCATCTCATCATAGAAGTCGCAGAGAGGACCAGGAGGGCGATAGATCACCACAATGTTGAGTTTGAAGGGAAGGGTGACAAGAATGAATTAAATTAGTCCCTTAGTCCCCTGTTTATTTCACAAGATTTAATACCTCACTTCATGTTATCCCACTCATTAAACAGTTACTTATTAAAGAAAACAAATAATAAGGATTAAAGTTAATTTAAAAGTTATTATATAACTATTATACTGATTATACAGTTGTGGTAATATAGATTATACAGGGTTTGCGTACAGGTTATTGTGACTTCGGAAGGAGAAACTATAATAACTGGATTATATAAACATATTGCTTTGATACTAATGTGTGTTTTGTTTTAACTTAAAATCAATGAAACATATAGGAATAGGAATAAATATTATAATAAATATTCTGCAGATGCAAGACTGGAATAATAACAACATGGTGCCTATGAGTGAACGGATTACTGTGTGACTCATTCACTCACTGCTAAGCCTTTAAGCTTCTTTGAAAATCTCAGCTGTAAGTAATTAGCAGAAAATAACACAACCACTCTGTGAACAGAGCATGTCTGGTTTAATAACAATCAGTGTTTGTCTGGGCCTAACCAGACAATTATGATTCCATTTTTTTTCTCCTGAATCTTCCACTTGGTTGTTGCTTTGGTGATGCATGTTATGGTATTCTTTTGAAGCTACACTAATGAGAAGAGACCATTTATCCATAGTCTCTTTCCAGGATGACTTAGTCCACCTAAGATTTAAAGTTTCTTCTCTGCAGTCATGTCAGCAGTGAAGAGAGGAGCATTTGCTCATACTGCCATGACAGTGACTGAGTGATCAGTAAGTCCTGCCTAAGCTCTGGACTGAGGAGGGTGATTAAAACCGCTAAGTACATACAATTATTCCAAATTTTGTTGTTTCAAATCAAATATAGATACATTAATTACTTTCTTTCTTTCATTCCCAAACTCAATAAAGCCTGATTCCAATTTCATATAGTATTTTGCCCATCAAAACCTTTAATCACAAATGTTTCCATTATTCTACAAATGGTTAATGGTCTGTATTTATATATTTATTTTCTTGATGATCACTTAAATCTGCTTTACACAACATTCACCTAATCTATGTGCTCACATAACTTTCATTATCCACACACTGTATGTGTGTGGATAATGACTTGAGGTCAAGTGGCTTCCCCAAGGACGCATGTAGACTAGCGGTGCCCGGAACCAAATTCACAACCACCTTCCAGTTGAAAGACAACTCGCCCTACCAATGAGCTACAGGTCACCACTCTAGCCTCCACCATGTACGGGATGCATTCCAGCGTGAATGTGTACTCAGTCAGGAGGAGGACATCAAATACCATATTTATTGTATTACTTGTTTTTTAAATTTCATTGTAAATATATATGGCAATTCCAAGTTTCATTACAAAACACAATTATTTGTAATGTCCACTACAGTACATTCTTAGCCGACCAGAGGGGTGTAGCCCATACTTTTGGAATATGTGGTTTATTGAATTATACCAATCAGACAATACTCTTTTATTCTGAAAATGTCATAACTATCATTGTATTAAATACGAGTGGCTTTGTCAAAATATGGAGTACAGAAAGTGCCAAAATTAAATAAATAAATCTGTCATTAATTCATTACATGTGTCATTAATTCATTAAATGTGTTATTAAATGTGTCATTAATTAATTAACGCAGTACTGGAAATAAAGTGCCGTGTTCAACGCAGACGGAGTCCCGTAGTTGTTGTGCTGTTGCTGAACGAGGTAATCAAGTTAAGGAGTTAGCGGTCCCTTTACCACGGTTCGGGGATCTGCCGGCTTGACGTTGGAAACAGCCGCCACGAACGGCTTTCTTAACCACTGGCTGTAGCTGTATCCTACCGGTAAGTTTCACTTTACGTTCACTTTACGGGCTTAAACAAACCCAGTAAAGTAAACAAACTAAAGTAAAGTGAAAATTACTGGTAGGATAAAGCTGCAGCCGGTGGTTACAAGAGTGCATGGCTGTTCGTGGCAGCTCTTTTAGGTCAAGATAAACACATTATTAATAAATTTGTCTCTTCAATTGGAACAGCAATAACTTCCTTGTTGTTCATTAAGGGTCAGCTGACATTCAAAGTTAGAATAAAGAAAACATTCATATTAGACTTTCAAACTGTCAGGTCAAAACGTTTATATTGGAAAAGAAATATAACAAATCTATCGAGCACACCAAATATCAAATGACGGAACCCTCTGAGCCAGCGGATCATTGATGCTGGGAAAGCACTGCCGCACTTTTACCATTAGAGCCGGGAGCGCGGCTACGTAATTCTAACATAGACGCTGGTAAAAGCGGATACGTCAATTTTCGGGGGGTATAAGAATTCCTCATGACGCTGCTTTGAAATTTCTTCGAGCAAACATGGAGGAATTTGACAGCGGAGTTTCTCGTCTTCGATTTATGGTTAAGACAATATTATGTTTGAAGATGACGAGATCGCAGATGACGTCGATGAATTTGAAGGTTTTGTAAGTGACGGAAGGCGGAGAATTACCAGATCGACGTAATCGACGGAGTGTTTACAACCGCGCACCAGGCTGGATTTACCTGCAGATGCCACGCTGCTGTAAGCTCTATCACCGTCACATGTGAAGCAGACTGTTAAGCCCAATTTATACTCCTGCATAAAGTGCTCTGCGTAGGTTACGCAGAGACTCTGCATCGACGCAGAGCCTGTTGGGGAGCCTCTGCGACGTCTTCGACTGCACAAAATATTTTTTAAGTGTCCGTCACTCCGTCAAGGGACAACGGAGACGGCAAGAGCTGCGATTGGTCCTCAGGACAGGCCGAGCTAAGTTGCTCTGTGCCGGCTCACAGTGCGCACCGAGTGTCCACAGACGTGGGGCTGATCCCCGCCAACAACGCCGCTGCCAAACTATAAATACGTCATATCTTAATACACAAACCACACGTTTAGACTCTAAATGGCCAATTTCTCGCCTCAAATTATCTTAAAACTGCGTTCCGTCACACAGAAAAGTGAGAAACGGCCACTGTTTCAACAACAACAGTCTTTCTCTCTCGGACACCATTGCTCACTGTAGCCAGAAGCACAACAACCTTGCGCAGCGACCCCTACTGATCGGGCGGGAAATTGCAGCACGTATCCGTCACCACGACGCAGAAGTATGAAGGCTCGAGGCGTCTCCGTGGTGACGCAGTCGAATAACGGATTACGCAGTCGGAGAAGTATAATGTGGCCTTTACAGTCATTACATGCTGTTCTTGTTCTTCACAGTCCATCAGGACTAAATCAAGGCACTGACACAAGTAGATATTACTTTATTTTCTTACTGTTTTTTAATGGTAAATAGTTATTCACTTTACTTTTAAATTTTTTTTGTATCTAAATCAACTCAATTTCCCATGAAAGCCACAGGTGTAAGCTCTCAAATACTTTTTGAATTGTGTTCCCATCTGCCTAGCTCATTTAGTAGGCATTGAAGCTCAGGTTTTAGAGGTATTTTTTTCCAGGTGCTTCAGGCCTTAACGGGTTAAATAGTGAAATAATTATATATGTGTATGTGTATGTAGAATTGGTATTTTAATTAATTAATGACACATTTAAGTAACTAATGACACCTTTAAGTAATTAATGACACATTGACGTATGTATTTAATGGTGTATTTATATATTTAATTTTGGCACTTTCTGTCCAGGACCATGAAATAATTAATTAAATAGTGAAATAATGATATATGTTTGTTTTACATAAAATGAATTGGTATTTTAATTAGTGCTGTCAGTTAAATGCGTTATTAACGGCGTTAACGAGAACCCATTTTAACGCTAGACCAGAAACAAAACAGCAGACACGCTGCGCGAGCCGACCAAAGAGTAGTCGGCTTAAACGTTACGTTTTGAGTGGATGGCGAGCGCTGTGCGCTTCTCCGCGTGAAGACCGCTAGCTCCTTCAGTTCGGATTAGCTCGTTACGGCAACAACACATTAAACCACGGGACTTCGTCTGCGTTGAAGAACGGCACTTTATTCACAGCACAGCCTCTGTTATTATTGTGCGGCTCTTACTATAAGAGGAATAACTGAATGTATACACACAGTTCACATTACATCCTGCTTCACATACGCACCTCTCTGACGTCACACGCAACACACAGTACACGAACGTCTACAGCACACACACACACACCAGGTACTGTAACATAGAAGAGACTAGGATTAGTTTGTGTCTGACAGGGTGGTTCGGGTCTGTAGAATAAGATGTGTTATAATAATTCATCTAAAATTATATTTTGACACACATTTTGGCTTGAACAAATATTGTCTCCCATGATTTGAAATTGCAGTAAGCTGTATTGTGATTTAGATACGTTTCGAATAATTGTTCACCCTTACACTACAGTATATGCCAATGTTGTTTTCAATTTAAAAAAACCAAAAACATTTGCATAAAGCAAGCTGATCCACTTTTCTATGTTGATAAGAGTTTTAAAATGAGGTAAAAAGAAATGGTACAAAAATAAATCAAGGGCAATTTAGAATAGATAATAATGTGCGATTAATCGCGAGTTAACTATGACATTAATGTGATTAATCGCGATTAAATATTTTAATTGTTTAACAGCACTAATTTGAAATTGTTAATGACACATTTAATAACACATTTAATTAATTCATGACACATTTAATTAATTCATGACACAATTAATTAATTCATGATTTATTTCTTTTTTATTTAATTTTGGCACTTTTCATACTCATACTTCATACAAAAATAGTTCAATGATGAATCGTGCATTTGTGAGGTACAGTACAATTATCCTTATCCTAAATTAATTCTAATAAATGCATTGACCTGTGATTGCTGCTCTAAAATATATTGTCTCCATGACTTGACTGTAGAATAAAATGGGAGTTTACTATTGGATTGCAAGTAACAAATACATGAAATTGAAAATAATTTTCTGGTCACATATGGCAGTTGAAAACAATGCTTTTTGTGTACAACCATTGAGCTACTACTGTATTTGTTATCCTAATTTTTAGTTGCATTACAGCAACTTGGACTTGAGCTGACTTCTTGTATTTATAGCAGCTTGGTGCCTTTTTTTTGTTATTGAGACAGAGAGCTCACTGTGTACGAGCTGCTTTGAGGCTATAGATTAAACTAAACATACTGTAGCAGAAACACATCTTTAACATGAGAAAAAGGATGTTCTTGTGTTGTTTTTTTAAGGAGAAGGTGAGGTGTGGATCTGTAATTTAAGACTCTTAACAGACATGACTTGGTGATAATAGAAGATAAACACAGAGACAAAGCGAGTGCTCAGGGAAGCTGCAGCCATAGAAAGCCTGGAAAGATGATACGATAAGATAAGATAGTCCTTTATTCGTCCCACAGTGGGGAAATTCACAGTGTACAAAATAAAGATATTAACACTAAGTGTTGAGTCTTATGGTCACTTTGTAAAAAAAATAATGTAAAAATAATGGGTCTAAATAATTTAATTTAAATTCATGTATAATGGAGATAAGTTGTTCAAGCTTTATAATTGTTCAGGTATTTCTGGCCATAGTGTAATTCAGATATATCCATCTATAGTATGGCTGCATGTCTATGTTCTAATGTCATGCTTGAGCGTATGCGCAAGTACCACGGTTAACTTATAATATCTGACGAGTTCCTCATTTTATCTGGACCATTGTCAGGAGCACACAGCCCGTTGGTATGTAGTTGATAATGTGACGTGATAACACTGCATATTGATATTTGTGTTTCTCTGTCAAGCGCTGCCGGCTGTGATGTAGTGGAACTGTAACTTTAGTTAACATTTGGCTATTAGTGTTAGCTCGGGTTGAAACCTTAGATATTTAGCGCACTTGGTGGCTGACATTAATGATAAGAGTATGGTTCATGGTAGGTTTGATGTGTTATGTGTTTGAGTGACATAATTAGTGTCGCGATATGATACATCCCGTTGAATGTGCGTTTGCAAATCACGTGCACGGTAGTGTCGCTTTGCGCATGCTCAGTAGGAGCGGGGCATTCTGGGAAATGTAGTCTTTTGAGCTATCTCCGCTATAATGAATGTGAATTGCATTTTAGACTGCTGGAGGTTATTTCTTTAAATAATAATGTTCAAATAATATGTTGTTATTATTTATATTTTCAGGTTTATGACTGTGTAGCTGTGTATACACGTGTACCTGAGAGAAGATGTGTATGGTGTACAACTGAAAAATAAAACAGAAAAACACGAGTTATACCATCGTGTGCTGCCTGAACAGCCTTTTCGGAGGGCTGACAACCAAAAGTCCGAACACTAAGACTATATAAAAAATTAAATAGAGTAGAATGAATAGTGTACATAACAAATAATTTTCAGAATTTATGGACTAGATATTTACACTAGACAGAGATTTAGCATTCTCCTCTCTCCCACCAACTCCACTGGGTCAAGGGGACATCCAAGAACAGAGCTGGCTTTTTCAATCAGTCTGTCCAGCCTGTTCTTGTCCACAGCTGCTCCAGCAGACCACTCCATAGAAGATGGCTGATGCCACTACTGAGTCGTAGAAGGTCTTAAGAAGTTCACCCTGCACTCCAAAAGACCTCAGTCTCCTCAACAGGTAGAGTCTGCTCTGACACTTCCTGAAGAGCGCAGCAGTATGATCAGACCAGTCCAGTTTATTATTAATGTGAACACCCAGGTATTTTTAAGATGTAACTATCTCAATGTCCATTTCCTGGATGTTCACGGGTGACGGAGGAGAGTGTCGTCTCCTGCGGAAGTCCACCACCGGTTCCTTAGTTTTCCCCACATTGATCTGGAGGCGGTTCCGCAGGGACCAGTCCACAAAGTCCTGCACAAGTTCTCTGTACTCTCTGTCGTCATCATATGGGATGAGGCCAACATTTGCAGAGTCACCAGAGAACTTCTGCAGGTGACAGTAGGAGGAGCTGTAGGAGAAGTCTGCAGTGTACAGGGTGAAGAGGAACCTAGCCAGAACCTATCCCTGTGGGGAGCCTGTACTGCAGACAGCCATGTCAGACACACAATCCCGATTCCTCACATACTGGGGTCGATCAGTCAGATAATCCACAATCCAGCATGTGAGGTGAGGATCAACTCCTGCATGCTCCAGCTTGTCCTTCAGAAATGCTGGCTGTATGGTGTTGAAAGCACTGGAGAAATCAAAAAACATGATCCTCACAGTGCTCCCAGACTTCTCCAGGTGAGAAAGAGATGATAAACTGAGACACTGAAGAGTAAGTAAAACTCTGGCTTATTTATTGCTGTGTGTATACAGGGTGGATTTTGAAAGGGAGTACAGCCTGTTGAGGTCATAAACACATCCTCAAAGCAGGTTTATTTTTAATTTTATCTGCTAAGAAACAGGGTCACACAGCAGGTATTAGGACTGCATCCTTACAGTGAAAAGATGCTTCACAACCCAGTCTGAAAGAGGGCCTTTCTGTAAGGGGTTTGCATGTTCTCCCTGTGTACATGTCGGTTTTCTCCGGATTTTCGGGTTTTCTCCCACAGTCCAAAAACATGCAGAGTTTAATTAAACACTGAATTCACCGTATGTGTGAATTTGAGAGAATGCATACTAGTTCAGATTCAGTGGCCTTTGAGTGACATCTTAGGCCCAATTTACATTACACTTTTCACGACAGTGGCAAAATTTCATGCCGTCGCGGGGTCTTGAGACACACCGCCCAGGAATCTTTACTTGCGCGACTGTATGATCATAGCCGGCCTCCCGCTTCCGCTGTTGCATTTTTACGTAGGCCATTTTGTTCCTGGATGACTCCAGCTTCTTCTGGATCTCATCCTCCGACCAGATACTGATCAAGCACTTGGTTTCGGAGGTGCTCCACGTACAGCGTCCAGCTCCCTCCTTCACCCCCGCCATTTTTTTTGGAACAAAAGTCCTGTGGTATATGCTAATTAGCGCACACTATATGCTAATCGCTTAAACCCGATATCTGACTTTAGATAGCTGCCGATACTCCGATACTATTCCGATATGTATGCTCTGTTTGCTTTAATATTATATTATCATTGTTTTTGTCATCATTTTGATTATAAGGCTTTAATAAACTCCTTTATACAGGCAAGTATGATATGTACAACTTTTACAACGTTTACAGCGACTTTACAGACCCCAGGCGACACACACACACACACACACACACACAGTGAGCGCATATCAGCGCACACACAAACGGAGTCACAGACACACACACATAAACGGAGTCACAGACGAGCTGTGAATGTTCAATCTCCAAACACAACGCGATGCCGGCGTTTTAAATAAATAAATACCGTCTCCGTGTTCATCATTGATTTCACCGGACATTTTGGCCGGTGATATTTTTTTTTTTCGCCAGCCAAATTCACGTGACAACGGCCAAAAACCGGCACATATACCGGCTAACGTGAACTCTGGCTTGAAGGAGTGTGGTTTTCTCTGTTTTTATGCCGCTGTCAGTACTGTCAGCGAGCAGGCGTTTAAAACGGTGACGGCTGGGATTACGTCGGCTGCAGGTTGCGGAGCTGAACTTCCTGGTTAACTCCTGGTCAATCATGCTCGCCTGCTAGCTGGCTGTAAACTGTGGAATGGATTTCCTGAACGGAGTCGTGCATCATTACTCCGCGTCTCATCAAGACACGCCTCGGTTCAGGAAACCCATTCCCCTTTTTGCAGCCACCTAGCAGAGCAGTCAGGGAATCACTTGTGGAGACATTTCAGCAGACACACACACACAGACCGATTAGAAATTTCCAATACAACAATAGAGATTTCCGATCCGTCAATTAAGTCTGTATCGGAACCCGATACCAATACTGGATCGGATCGGCCCCATCCCTACTTTATACGCACTTTGAAGTTGTCTGGGACTCCCGCTGAGTTTTCGTCGACCACTTTGCAGTTGTCGGGAGAAAATTTGAAGACAGCGGGACTACGACGGGGGGAATTCTCTTTACACGGGGTTCCAACTGTCGCCAGTCCGGCTGTCACGAAAAGCGTAATGTAAAGTGGGTCTTATTCAGTCATCACTGTGGTATCCTTAATCCAGTTTTAATCCTGGATATTTGTCAGGAGTGCTTTTAATATGCTCACATGGATCATGAGATACAGTCTTAAGGATTTTTTACGTTTATTTGGTTGACTATTTCTCATGGTTAAAATCAGTACATTCCCACTATACATTGGTGTTTTTCAAAGGATTTGTAGCCTGGCAGTGGCTGCATGAGGATCAGCTTCAAGGTTCCTATTAAAATTTTACTGAACTGACTGTTATTACAGTGATGATCATTATCTCACCCTATTCTTTTTTTCTGTCTCAACAGCCCCAGGAAGCTCTTGAAGAATACTCCCACCCCTTGGAGGAATTAGGCTCAGCAGAGGGGGATGTTGCTGCTGATTCCTTGGAGAGGTACGAAAGAACCCTAGGAGGCGGTGACACATCTGATGAGTATTTTGATTCTCACTCATGGCACAGCGACACCCTTTCAGATTTAACTCCAGATGGGGAAGAGTGTCTGGTTGCCCTGTTCGAGCTGGAGGACGCATACGATGGTCACAGAGCAACGGGCAGCAGCTTCCACAGTGGACAGAATAAAGCCCGCAGGAGGGAGTTGGTGACAGCAAAAAACAGTCATGGAAATAAAGCGTATCTTGGACAAACTGGTTGTAGCAGAAGAAAAAGCCCAGAGAACTATTTCGACTCTAAAATTTCCCTCGCGCCCAGCACCAGAGATCTTTGCTCATCCCATTCACATCAAGAGAAAATAAAACTTGACTTGCAACAACAATCCAGTTTGCAGACTGCTTGCACAGAAACTCAACTCAACAGTTACGCAGAGCCATACAGTTCACATGTACTGGGCCAACACAACATAAAGGGAAATACTCCACCAGACAAACAGGAAGTCAAGTTGCTGGCAAAAATTGAAGAGGACAATCCCAACAGACTGAATGATTCTGCAGAGGCTAAAACATGCCTGACATACACAGATACAACCAAGGACAAGGTTGTGGAGACACAACAACAAGAGCTATTAGAAAGTTGTAATGTACAGGATGTAGAAGAATATAATATCAAACTGTTTGGCACTCATACGGTTGAGAAAAACACAGGTTTAACAAGACCCATCAGTGACTTTATTGATAGACATCACAGACAGAGAGAAACTTTAGAAAAACATAGTATAATCAATGATGACACGGGCAGTCTACCTGTTAGTGTACAGAGCAAAGACAAAAAAAGCTTGTGTGAGAGTGTGGGGGCATGTTGTTACCAAACTCATCAGAAAATAGAGATTAATTGTAAAAACAATACATGCATAACATACGGACATTTCACAGGTGTAATAAATGCACAAAAATCTAGCTGTATTTGTACACCAGCACATTCTAATTCTGAGAATAAATACAAAGACTCTGAGTCAGGGTTGGCACATGGTACAGAGCCATATAGTGAATCAAATAACTCAAACGCAGAACTTGCAGAGACATTCAAAACACAAACCAATGTAGCTGCACACAAGGTAGACATTAGCTGTTCACAATCTCATTGTGAGGAAAGCCCCAACAGAGGCACATCAGAGAGCCACCCTCAGGTTTGTTGCAATGCAACACCCAAGGACAAGGTGAGGGTGTCAGGTGTCAGCTTCCAGGCAGAGCAGTGTGGGTCTGCTGGCACTGTTACAGAGGGGACAATTTCACAAGGGACAGTGAATAAAATCTGTTCCTCTGTCACTTTTTCCCAAGAAACCTCAGCCTCTCACTCATTGGGCATCTGTAATACTGAGCAGACTGTTACAAAGGTTTCAAAAGAATCTACTTGGAGGGATCTAGATAAAAGACAACCACTAACGTTAAAACAATGGCAAGGTCCAGGTGAAATTCAGGATGTAAATCATAACTTAGATCAGAGGGGCGCTACAATAAAAAAAACATTTCATAGCCAGTGTCTTTCAAAAGACAAATGTCTGACAAAGGCACATTCAGACTCTATAGAACCAGGGCCTGACTCAACTCAGATTCACTCTGACACTGGTAAGGAGTCTGGGGAATACTTGCATCCTCACACATTCTTCAATAATCAGCTTTTTCTATCTGGCAACCAAGGAGCAGAGGAGACCTCCCCTCTGTTATCAGATAAGTTTACAGGAGGAAGTGGGAGGTTAGGATCATCCTGCTCTCTTCTATGGCAAACTGAGGAATGGAAGCAGGAGGACAGTCATGTTGTTTTTGACCAGAAAGACACTGTGGAAACACTGAGTAAAGTCAATCTTCCACAATTCGGCACAAGTAGGATTTCTGAACACAGGGAGCAGAGAGTAATTCCAGAAGCAAGTGTCATTGATCACAATACCTTATTTTTGTCTCAGCATCTGCCTAACACTAACCCTAACATAATAGAAATATCAACACATCCAGCCGCTAGTGAGTCCATACAGGTTGGTAATGGAGAAGGACCAAGTCGAAGTCCAGAGACGATTTCCAAACAAACCTCTGTCAGTGTAGTTTCAAGGCATAGTAAGCAATTTCAGCTGGATCTCCCTGAACCTCTGTGTAGCTTGAGAACTTCTCTTCTCTCAGACTCAAACAATAACACCAAGGCGAGTATTAAAAGGGTTCAAAGAGAGGAGGGTGTTGGCTGTGTCTCAGGTGTAGCCCAGAACAGCTACGAAGGTAATGAACAAACAATTTGCCCTCTCATTGAGCCATCAAAAGGTTTGACCCAGGACCATGTGGCAAATGTAGACAAGCCTCAGCACAATTCTGCACTGGTCCACAGATCCAACTGGAGCAGTGAGGATTTAAAATATTGTCAAGGTAAAGACCTTTGCAACCATTTCTATTCAAGACATGTTCCTGCTGATGAGATAGAACAACTAACAACATACGAAAGAACAGAAGATAACAAGGTTTTAAGTAGACTTTGGCTCAAGTGTGCTAATGCAGATGAAGCCCTTAGGCCCATACATTTAGACGTGTACAGTGAATTTAAAGAAGACAAGCATTTAGGGGATTACAGCTTACCTACTACAACAATAGACAGCTTATCTGAATCATGGGAGCAAAATACACTGGCTGAAAAGTGCAGAGAGCACCCACAGGTGAGTCTGCCAACTCCACAGCAGGAGGTGAAGGTAGCAACATATTCACACCCCAATAACAACTTTAACTTGCTTACTATTAGAAGTTTAGAGCCAATTTGGGAATCAGAGCATCCAGTGGAAAACTGTGGCAATTTAAAAATCAAAACAAAAAAAGACCAGGAAATAATGAGGCCTGCTGAGGCCTGCTGCATCTCCAGTCCAACAGATCCACAGCACCAAGCTGAGCAAAATAACACATTTGCAAACCCTGCTGAGTTAGAGGCTGAAGTGAACACAGCCACACCTGTCCTATGCAGCAATAGTGAAAAGCATTGTAGACCTATGACTGTTGCATATGATGGTGTGTCTTCTGTCAGTGGCAACTGCAGTGAGTATGAGGATGCCCACTTTTCTATTTCAGACACAAATGCAGATCTTGATGGAATGATCAAGAGGAAAACAAAATGTAGCCAAACAGGAAATAGAGGCTCTAAGTTTTCTGTCTTTGCAAAAATGCCTTCTTTTAGGATGGCTAAGGGTGCAAAGGGCAGCAAAAGTGAGGAGGTAACACAGGAGTCATTGGATGGAGGAGAGTGCCCTATGCCCGAGCAAGGGCCAGGGATAGACAACTTAGATGATGAGGTTTTTGAGAAAGACCAGACATTCCAACAGGAAATTTCCCCAGTGGGAAGCAACACAGAAAAAGAACACTGTGGGTTTTTACACGCAACTCCAAACACCTACCATGTCCATCATGTAGTCAGTCAAAGTAGTGGCCACGTTGGTAATGGTGGAACAAGCCCAGATATTGCCCTTTTTGAGCAAGTTGATTCACCTAATAGACAGTCCTACAAGAGGAGCAAGAGTAATGACAGTTTAAACATCCGCATGCGCTTTGCACAAGCACACAAGACGCTTTCAAGTCTTTTTGAGTCCTTCTCCATTGATAAGAAGAATGAGGAGCAGGCGTCTGTGGACATTGATATGGAATCCAGTAAAGTCAAACAATCCTGGAGGAAGTTAAAAAAGGCCAAGGAGGCAGAGCTGCTTAAAAATACTCAGACAGTGTCTGATGGAGAATGTAACAGCATCCCTTCAGGACAAGCCTGTGGGAACTTTGTGTCTTCCCCACTCCTGGACCGGTCCAGCAATTCAGGGTCACTGTCCTCCATTAGAAACCTACCCCACACTGATCCCATCTCCAAACGTGGATTTGAAGGAAGTGGAAATGAATACCCACTTGGCTGCAAATCTGAAGGTCAGAGAAGAAAGTGTTCATCAAATGCTGCACCTGGCCGAGCTATATTTTTTGATGACTCTCCAGTCTTACAAACCAACCACATCAGCCTGGGTTCATCATTGAGCCCCAGTTCATCTGCTTCCTTTACTCATCAGCATTCACCTTCCTGGAGTAGGTTTCACTCAGTGGCCTGTGAGGGCATGCCTGAAAGCCCCCTACGGCCAATGATCCCTAAACCGAACAGCCCTAGGTCAGCAGCTCAACGTGAATTGTTTCACTTCCCTTACTCATCAAGGGCCAGTTCTGTGTGCCGTCAGTCAGTCAGTGTGGAAGGCCTGACCAACCCCCCTGAGAGACCCAAGACCCTAAAACCTTCCACAAGCCCACTAGGTGTCAGCCTCAGCCTTCTGGATACTGCTGAGCACAGAACAGAAAGCCAGTCATACATCAACCTGTATGCCATTGGCTTCAGTGATTCAGAGGTAAGAAGAAATCAGCTCTGTGTTAAAAGTATTAATTCTTAATCTAAAAGGCAATGTCAGAGTAAATATGTAGCTCAACAAGGTTACACCTCCCTCGGAATATAAGGGGACATATTATGCAAAAACAACTTTTTAATCATTTTAATACTTTAATACTTATATTTGGGACTCTGGTGGTCCTATGAGTAGGCAAAGTGTGAAAAAAGATGTCTCACTCGTGTTTTTGTGGTCCGCCACTGTCTTAGTACAGGAGATAAGGAGGAGAGAAACATTCCTGGAATTGTTGTCTCGCGGAGCTCCGCTTTGTCCATAAAACACGAGTGCAGGCGAGGGAAATAGCATCCGGAAGAGCTGAAGTATGTGTAGTCACTATTTTGTCATGAGTTTCTCTCTTTGTCACAATGGTGTTTGACTGGGGGAATCTTTGACGCTTGTGTTTGTGCCAGAAAATCAAAAAAGGTATCCAAAGGAGTAGTTGAAAAATAGATGGTCTTTTATTGTAACCAAAATTATTAGTACAGAGTTTAACTGATAAATAAAGTATAAGGCAGACTGGATATTTGTTAAATCCTATAGAGCACAAAAAGGACGATCCAGCAGGAAGCAGCAAGGTCAAAAAGCTGTGTGCTCCCAGTCAGCCTCACCTCCACCACGTCACCTTCCTATTTAATGGCCTTTTTTTTCCCTGTAGAGGGCACAGATTCTCCAAACATTATTATAATTAATTCATTATTGAAACGAAAAGGTTAAAAATGGCTCCTACACAACCGGCCCCAATTGTATTTGTAAACAAAACAATTATAGATTAAATCAAAATAGGAGCCTTAAATTCATTATTTTGCTTTTGAATTAAATATGAAATAGAAAACATAGAATACTAGACCATAGTCGTCTGGATTCTTTAGATGTTATCTTCGTCTCCTTCGCACATCAGGCATAACTTTGTGATTTGCCTCTCTAAGATGTTGTTCTGGGTCTTGAGTTTCACTGAGCGCACTAGTCCTTTTTGGTCAGGGAAAACTTCAATTATTCTTCCCAGAATCCAAGAACCTCTTGGGGAAGTTGGATCGACCACCGATACAATATCTCCACATTGAAAGTTCCTTCTTTTGGTGTTCCACTTTTGACGCTCTTGGAGCAGCGGCAGGTATTCTAGTGTCCAACGTCTCCAAAAGAGGTTTGCAAAGTATTGAACCTGCCTCCAGCAGTGTCTGGTGTACTGGTCGTTCTTATCAAATACACCAGGTGGAAGAGTTGGTTTGGATTTGAGTAGCAGGAGATCATTCGGTGTGAGTGGGTGCAGGTCTTGAGGGTCGGTGGTGACTGTTCTTATAGGGCGACTGTTTAAAATTGCCTCTACTTCACACAAGACTGTCAGGAGCCCCTCGTCATCTAGGGTTTGCTGTTTAAGAACAGAACAGAGGACTTGTCTGGTGGATCTTATTAGCCTTTCTCATATGCCTCCATGATGGGATGCGCCTGGTGGGCTAAACGTCCACTTTATACCTTTTTCTCTGAGTGTTTTCTGTATTTTGTCCTGGTTTACTGCAGCGAAGGCCTTCTGCAGTTCCTTTTTCGCACCAACAAAGTTGGTTCCATTGACTGCCTGTAAGTGCTTCACTTGTCCCCTCCTACAAATGAAGCGTCTTAAAGCGTTGATACATGAGCTTGTGTCCAAGGAACTGGCCACTTCGATATGAACAGCTCTGCTGGTCATGCAAGTGAATAGCACGCCATACCTCTTTACCAGTGCTCTTCCACGCTTAATTTGGAAAGGACCAAAGTAGTCCACCCCAGTGTTAGTCAGGTTGAAGTCTTTCCTGTGGTAGATCAGACATCTTTTGTTCTCCAACTCTGGCTCTGTATCTTCTGCATACAACACATTTGGTCTGGAATTTTTCTGGCAGCTGAATTAGCATTTATTATCCAATATTTTTTACGGAGTTCAGACAACATATGATTTCTCCCCCCGTGTCCAGTTGTCTTGTCCACATGTCTTAAAATAAGTGTGGCTATATGTGAGTTCTTTGGAATTATGGCAGGAAACTTTCTTTCTTCCCCTATGGTTGTTTTGTTCAACCTGCCTCCTACTCTTACCAGGTCATCCTTTACATGTGGGTCAAGTTTGTACAGGGCACTTTTCTTCTTCAACCCAGGAGTCTTTGAGGTGAGTATGTTTATTTCATCTGGAAAGAGCTGCATTTGAGTGAATTGGACAATGGCAGTTTCAGCTTTCTTTAAATCCTCAATACTTATTTGCTGTCCACTCAGTGTGAAGTATTTTATCTTGCTTCTTGTGACTACTTTACTCTCACTCAGTTTTCTTTTTTGCACCAGTGTTTTTAAAGTTTCCTTGAGTTTCAGGTACCATGCAACTGCAAGCCGGAGTTTTGTCCAGTCAGAAAAATGAGTCATCAGCTTTTGTGTTGCGTTTTCTTCCTTTGTACAGGTTGCATTCACTGTGTGTGTTCTTTTTACTTCAGGGTCATCCAGGGGTAGTGGACTGTTTTCTTTGAAGTTGGCAAACTGCTTCTGTTGTTCCTGTACCTCTTTCCATAGAATGTCTGGACCATGGAGCCATCGCTTGTTGTGGATGAATTTGTCTGCACTTTGACCTCTTGTTGCATCGTCTGCAGGGTTAGACTTGGAATCAATGTACTTCCACTGAGATAACTTTGTGGCATCTCTTATTGCTGCAACTCGATTGGCCACAAATGTCTTGAATCTGGAATGTTCATTTGATATGTACTTTAGTACAGACTGGCTGTCTGTCCAGAACATGGAATGGTCTATGCAGCTGTAAGCTTGATCTCAGCAGCTTGTCCATCCTCACAGCTAGGACTGCAGCAGTGAGTTCCAGCTTTGGGATTGTTACTCCTTTGAGAGGAGCTACACGCCCTTTTCCCATGATGAAAGTGACATGGACATTGTTGTTGCCATTGACCAGCCTCACCTTACAGTTCCATAGTCTTGATCGCTTGCATCAGTAAAGTGATGTAACTGTGCATGCATTATTGGTCCAAATTCATTACTCTTCACTACTCTTAATTTCCCTTTCTTTGGGTGATAAACACCATGGTGAGGTAGGTACCACACCTTCTCATCTTTTCTTGTCAGCTGCCCCTCTGGCACCCTTTCTGCATTTCCATTACTGATCATGCCAGTCATGAATGTGACATATTCTCCTTTGAATGACGGGTTCCTATTGAATTTCTTTTTCAGGCTCTGCAAACGTTGCTCTGCAATGCAACGGTTGTTGGGAAGCACAGCGTTATCTTTTCTGAAAGGTAACTTAAGACTGTAATGTCCATTCACAAGTGTGGCCGATTCATCTGCTATTTTCAGAAAACGCCTGTCCTCAATGGACATTTCCTTCACTTCCTCAGACAACCTTTCACTGAAATCAGTGTTATACTGGGCAAACAGCATCTCATGCAGGTTATGCACTGATATTCTGTTGACTGTATGAGAGGGAATGACATTGCTAGAACCTGTTCCTAACGGGCCATTCACTACCCATCCAAGCAATGTTCTCATAGCATATGGGCCGTCTCCCACACTGTTCACAATTTGCCACGGCTCTATGGCTTTAGGTGCATTTTTGCCAATCAGCAAATCAATGCCTGCATCAATGGTGGAAATTTGGACATCTCTAAGGTAAGGCCACTTTGACAGAGTTCTCTGGTTGGGTATGTTACTCTTTGACACAGGAATCTTTGCTTGTGTGTATGTCTCTGGCAGCGGTATGAACACATTGGTGTGAAGTCCACTTACTTCAAGTCCAGTGATGACATTGGTAGACACAGTTCTCTCCTGGCCTATTGTGCGCAACAAGATGTTGGTTCTTTTCCCTTGTACATTTAGTTGGTGCATTCATTTATCTGTACAAAATGGGGCAGAACTGCCAGGGTCAAGAAATGCATAAGTCTGTATTGCTGTGTTGCCTTTGTTTACTTTTACCTTCACAGGCACAATGGACATTAGACACTGTTCTTCACCGGCCCCAGTATGGCTGCACTCTTTAAGAGAGACCTGTCCTGTGTTCACCTTTCTTGGTTCTTCATTGGCCACTCCTCTAGTTGTTTCTGTTCCTTTGTTCTTGCAAATAGTGCATTAGTGATGCTGGGTGCACTCCTTGCTCATATGGCCTGTTACAAGACACGCAAAGCAAATTCCGCTTTCTTTCAAAAATGAGATTTTGTCAGTGTGACGTTTCCTTTTGAACCACAAACATCTTCCCAGTAGATGTTTTCCTGAGCAAAACAGACAGAATGGCTTCTGTTGGACTGTTAAAGCACTATTCCTCTGTTTGAGAGAAGTAGGACTGACCTGATCAACGATTGTTGCGTTGGTTGTGAAGCTTTTGTCAGTGAATTTGGTTTTCACAGATATTGATTGTGTGGGCCTTGGTCTTGGTGAAGGATCTCGTATATCCCCAAAGACAGGATCCATCAAGATTTTGACTTGCCTTTCAATGAATTCAACTAAGGCTCTGAATGTGACTCTGCGCTTGGTTGTTTCTTGAAATTGGCACACTTCAACTCGCCATCTCTCCCTTAATCTGTAAGGCAATTTGCTGACCAATAGTTTCAGATTGGCATTGCCATCTATGGCATTCAAACAACCTCTGAGATACAGAGCATAGGACTTCAGAGTTTGGGAATCTTCAGCTCTAATGGGGTTCCATGACAATCCTTTATTAATATATGCACTGGATATCTGATACTCATTTCCAAAGTGCTCTTGGAGCAATTCTTTGGCCTTTGCAAAGCCTCTGGCTGGATCTAAGAAGAGACAAGTTTTAACCAGCTCTCTAGACTGACCAGACTTTATTGCTCTAGATAGTACAGTTTATCCTTTGCAAGCTCAATTTTGCGCTCAATAATATGCTCAAATGAAGTGATAAAAGATCTGTACTCAATTGGACCATTATTATATACCTTCATCTCCTTTCGTGGCATAAATGATTTGTCCTGTTGCTTTATCAATGAAACTGTGATGTCATTTTGCCTCTGTAGAATGTTGTAGAGCTGAGCAGTATCCTGTGGGATACCAATGGGAGGTTCACGAGGAGCCACAGGTGTGTCACTTGCCGGCTGTTGAGCGAGGCCGTGTTTGGTAAGAGGTCACACGGGGTTGTGGGGGCTCATTCCTCTGTGAATGAGAGGGGCGCAGCTGCGTTGGTTGGGCAGGGTACATGTACAGAGACTGATCTGGCCAGAGGGACTGTCGCACCGATGGAAGAAAGTAGGGCTCTTTTTGGGCATGAAGTTGCATTGGTTGAGGTGGGAGGGCATGAGTTTTAAGTCTGACATATGCATCTTGAATTCCTTTTGTATGAACATTTTCTATCTTTGGTTCACTCTCCTTTCCTATGAGTTCCTTTGTCTTTTGTAATTTGAGTGTTTTATCTAAATGCTCATTCATTCCATCTCCCACTGAGACATTGCTTTCACTTTTACTTAATATATTAAGTTTGTCAGTAGCAGCATCCAATTCAGTTCTGAGGGCTAACATTTCCTTTTGCTTCCTCAAAGTTTCCTGTCTTTTAGTCAATTCGGCCTCCTCATCCTCTATGCAATGTTTTTCTTTAAGACCCGTTAATTGAATTTCTAGCGCAGCCTTTTCTGCTGCCGCACGTCCTAACGCGGAGGAGGCTACGGAGATCTTTGAACTCGCATCTTCTGCTTTCTTGCCGAGAGTTGCAGAAACACTGTCATCTGGGCCTATTTCACTTTCTTCTTCTTTCTTTCCGTGTGCATAAAGCCATTCTTCCACGTCCTCAACGAATATCCTATTAGTTTCTCTCTTCGGTTTATACCACACGTCACTATCCAATTCGCGATCCTTCTCATTTAATACGTTCTGATACTCCTTATGTCTAGCTTCAAAATCATACATCAACTCTTCATATTTATCCAATTGTTCCATGACTTCATTAACTCGTGTTTCTTCTTTCAGCATCATGTCTTTCATAAAGTTCATTTTGCGTGTAAGCAGTCCAAGCTTTATCTTTCGTGCATTACGCAAATCGCTCTCAGTTTTGTGAACGTTCTCCATATTGGGAGGGGTTTCCTCTTGATTATCCATTGTGTCCAAAAAATATTCACCAAATCTAAGTATCCTTTCCAAAACATATTATTTCACGTCTTCAAAAACTAGACTTTTCATTATCACTTTAAATCCCAAAAGGTGCGCGCATTAACAAGCAACGCTTCTCAGATGTTCTGTTGATTCAAAAACAGTCCAAAATTCAAATGAGATTTATATCTAACGAAATCATCCAATATTGGGTTCCTTAATCCTTAATTTCTTGTGATTTAGTAACTTAAAGTAGCAGCGGCCTACCACTTCTTCGGCGTCTTTTGCATGCGGCGTCGGTTTTCCTTTGTTCCTTTGCAGCCTGTTCCTTGCGCAGCTTCGGAACTCCAATTCAAGTAATCTACAAGGTTTTTCAAGATCCAGAAGCGAGCTTTTTGACTAATGTAGTGACTATTTTGTCCTGAGTTTCTTTCTTTGTCAATGGTGTTTGACTGGGGGAATCGTTGAAAGCTTGTGTTTGTGCCAGAAAATCAAAAAAGGTATCCAAAGGAGTAGTTGAAAAATAGATGGTCTTTTATTGTAACCAAAATTATTAGTACAGAGTTTAACTGATAAATAAAATGTATAAGGCAGACTGGGTATTTGTTAAATCCTATAGAGCACAAAAAGGGCGATCCAGCAGGAAGCAGCAAGGTCAAAAAGCTGTGTGCTCCCAGTCAGCCACACCTCCACCACGTCACTTTCCTATATATTGGCCTTTTTTTTCCTGTAGAGGGCACAGATTCTCCAAAATCGCACATAGAGCATACATTATTATAATTAATTCATTATTGAAACGAAAAAGGTTAAAAATGGCTCCTACAGTATGCGAAGTGCTCTATTCTTTTGCTGCACAGTGCAGCATAGTTCTACACAAACTTCCAGCATCAGAGGATTTACTGTCGAGTTAAACATGTTATATATGATGGCAATGTACTGGCTAGAGTCGTCAAATGGTTGCTTTTCCAAATGCTAACTGCTGTTAGCATCTGGAGCCTCAGTGATGCTGACGAGACAGAAACTCAAAACTGACCAAAGCATATCACAGACATGTTCATTAGGACATCAGGGAGCTAGGTTAACTTGGAGAAATAGGGTATACAATGTCTCCTTTAATGTTCACCTCTAGCTTACACTAAACTGCTAGAAACAAAGAAAGAAAGAAAGAAAGAAAGAAACAAAAAAACAGTTTATCTGAAGTGAGTGGTGATTGTGTGTGCTAGTGTGTGTCTGTCTGTGTCCCTCATTGTTGGGACAGTGAACAAGTCACTCTTTCTTTGTGTAGGGGATGGAGTGAAATAGCAGTGCCAACTCTTTCTCCTTCGCTGCCTCCATCTAATCATTGCCATTTCTCCAATCCAGCATTCCTTGTAATATACAAGAAGAACAGGTTAACTACAGGACTACTACTATTGTGGCTTGTATACCACGATACAAAATAGAATGTATAGTGCCCATAAAATAGGCTAATGTAATGTTAAGCACTGACTTTGCCATATATTGGCACTTGGAATCAGCCGGAGACATTGAACCGTACCCTCAACGTAAACTTCGCTGCTAGCAGGGACATAAGGAAAATCCTATTTTATCAACTTCACAAAAGGCTCAGCTAATACCCCATTCTCAATGGTTCAGAGGCCCATTTTCTCCTGGATTTTTCTTTTCACCATTGGGGAAGTGTTTAAAAAGCCCATATTATACCCTATTACCCCAAGTTAAACTAGGTCCTGATGCCCTAATGAACATGTCTGTGTCATGCTTTAGTCAAAATATCATAAGGATGAAGCACAATAGCAGTTCAATAACTCTGCCAAAACAGCCCTTTTCAGAATGCCTGGTTTTGTGCCTGGTCATTTACATGTGAATGAGACCCAGGTAAACACACATCCACTGCTTCCAGGGGAGTGTCGATGCCGGGATGCTCATGTTACCATGACAACAGTTGAACGCGAACCGTGGGAGGGAAATGGCTGGTGGAGGAAGACGACGTCCGTCACATTGAAGCCTAAATGTTTGCAGTTAACTGATATGTTCCTACCTTTGTTACCTTTCTGCAGTGCTTTCAAACGCGTGCTCTTCATATTATTGATCCACACATGTCACTCGCTAACTGCAGCGGCACGTAACTGGTGCGTTCAAGGTGTTTTTCTAGCATAGGAATTTACATACACGATCAACAACAAAGGGCTTGTGAAGCTAACCACATTTAGCCTTAGCTGGCGTTAAACGAACAATGACAAAGTAAACATACCTTTTTAGAAGTTATTACTGTTTGTTAGGCCGGAGGCCATGTCTCTGCTCGTGCTAGCAGCGAAGCATACAAACATGATACTTGATAAGCATATGAACCTAAAGCCAATTTCCCCGAGCACAAACACACCTAAGTACATTTCACGAGTCAGCCTACTGCACTGACACGGTGAAGACTTTCATTGCTTGCGTTAGGGGAACAATGACAAACTAAGCATGTTTTTCTAAAGAATACTTACAGTTAGTTCCACTGTAGTCTCCCCACGGACAGTTGATCCTGCTCCACGTCTTCTGCTCAGTCCAGAATTGTACTGACCGAGTGACAAACACACGTTTGCCTATACTTACACTAAGTGGAACCACTAAAACATGACTGAGTCTTGTTTTTTCACATTTTGGGGACTGGTATGGCTCCCTGAGTCCCAAATATAAGTACTAAAATGATTAAAAAGTTGATTTAGCACAATATGGGCCCTTTAAGGCTGTTAACATTAGTGTAGTGCCTTTTTTTTTTTTATAAAGACTTGGGACAGCCCTCAGCATCATTTATTTCATCAATAATATTATCTAAATAATTGATTTAATTTAATTTAAAACACAACCGTGATATTATCACTGACGGTGTTTTTTTCCCTCCCTCGTCTCTTTTGTTTTTGGCACATTTGACACTTCACAATCCATGCACGTGTGATGCAGGGGTAAAAAACAAAAACAAAACATACGACAACCTAGTTTCAAATAGTTAATTTCTGTATGAAATAGGATTGAGTGAAAACTGAAGGTTGTAAACTGCTCATTCTTCTGCACCAAAGTCCACAGAGAAAATTTTAGCACACAAACTACTGGTCTTTAGCTGCCTCAAGTTTTTGCCACTGAGGTAAATTTGAAAGAGGAATTTCAAACACCAAAGACAAAATAACTTGTTGACTTCATAGGTAGTGACCAGTTATTAGAAAATGTGCAGGGTGCACAGCAAAGTCAGTGCTGACTTGATACAGACACATCTCCAGAAACTGGAACTATTACTTTAATGAAAGTGTCAAGTACATGATGCTTAAGTTGTTTCACTGTCCTTTCACATTTCATGTCATATAAACATTTCAGTTGAGTTGTTGACTGTATACCCTGTTATGTATTCAAAGTTACAATCGTAGCTACAGCTGTGCACTGCATAACTGTGGATGTAACAGGAGTAGAAAATGTAACTAACCAGTTAACTATCCACTCAAAAGGTCACACAAAACGATGGTCGACCTGCCAGCCAGTCCAGAACAAGAAAGCATTTGGACGTAGAGGGCGAAGGGAAATCCTCACTGGTTCTTGGTGGGCTAAGGACTGGCCACTGGGTGGATGTCGGTCCTCATAAAAGTGGTCATCAGCGAAACTGTTCAGATGACCTTTGGATTGAAAAACAAAAGAAGTATAAATGCAAATTGGCACGAGCCAGCAGAGGAAGCCTGGGACAGCTCAACACTCTGACATCAGAAAACATGGACAAAGTAAGATGTGGTCACACTGTTGTAAGATGAAATGGGATCCACAAAAACAGAACCCCCCCCCCCCCCCCCCATCTGTTCTCACCTTACTTTCTGTTTCATGCATGGCCTAATCAATGTCCACTTCGCTCGCTTTTTAATGCAAGTCAGTTCCTGTTGTACTTCTTTCTCTTCATATCCTCTCATTTATTAATCTCAAATTATTAATATTCTCATACTTGTTCATCATCAGCAGACACTCAAATAGTGATATAGTGATATATCAGTGACTGAAACTGCTTCCTTTGCCACAGACTGATAATGGAGTCACCTCAGGACTCATCAAGGCTTTCAGAGGAATGCCACTCAAGGCCCACTGCTTCTCACAGAGCACTCCCATTGGACTTGACTGCCCGGGCTGGAGGAGACACATCTCCTACACCTGTAAGTGGCCACTTCTTTCACAAGTTTTGACACTGTATTCCTCCTTCTTTCTTCTCCACATTCACCTAGGGTTTTCTGAACACGTCACGTTAACTTCGGATTTAAACCAAAAAACTACGGTAAATGTGAGCAAAGGATTTCAAGCTGTAACAAAGTAACACTTTTGAACTTACTGATAGAGAGAGCAGTGGAAATCATCAGTGGGTGAATTGTATTATATTTGGTGAGGATTTTGTTAAGTGGCTAAAATCAATTTTTTCTTTTTTTTTGTAATTTTTATTTTCGTTGACTTTTCGTCACAGATTCACAACCATTATGCAGAGTAATACAATACAAACATGTCTGAGTCAACATTTTAAGAAAGATAAACAAAACCTGAACTTGAATAACAAAAAAAACGAACAAAACATTACAACAAAAACACAGAACAAACAAAATATATCCATAAATATCATAGATAATTAATAAGATGCACATTCTTGACATTCATTCAAATTCATCACAAAGCAATGTTACGACAAGGACTTACACATCTAAAAAGGTACATGGGGGAGCTCACCAATATTAAACATCATGATCATCAATTTCCAGTCATTTCCATATAAGGGGACCACTTTCACAAATAAATATAAATGAGTCGTTCAAAAGAAGCTAGCTTGGATAACTCAGCTCTCCATTCCTTGAAACTAATCTTCTCTTTTGACTTCCAGTGTCTTAAAATTACCTATTGCAAGGATTAGTTTCACCCATGAGCATGTTGGGATACGCCAACCCTCCTCTGCAAAATATCCAGCATAATGTTCTCTCTAAGCTTTACCTTCAGTGCTGTATTGATACATTGGATAACAGCCACCCCGAGGCTATGTTCACCATATCACTTTCATAAAGCATTTGCATCCGTGTGCCCCTTTCCTTCTCACCTCTCCAGTACTTATCACTCTCCCTAAGCCCCAGCCTAGACATTTTTGCTGGAGTCCAGTAATTCCTATTCAATATTCTGAATGATATAAGTCGTGACTGCATCTCGGGCTATAGTGTACCAGGACCTGATTGTGATTTCATCCCAGACCTCCCTGTCAATACGTGCTCCAAGATCCTTTTCCCATGTCAGTTTAATACTTTCATAGTTTGTGGGTTGGTATATTCTAAATATATCATCAAATCTAGATGCCCTTCCTTTAAAGGTGAAGTAAGTAGTTTATAGTGCCATCTAGAGGAGAGGCTGAAATTTACAACAAAGAACTGCTCCTCTGCTCACCCCCTCCCTTCCCTGACCGCTATGGTATCCTCAGCTGGTCAAATGTCGTCCTCGTTGTCTTTCTCCGTGTCAGCAGATGAGGTTCGTGAGGCGAGGGAGAGGGCGAGCTACCGCGGCCGTAGCAGACTAAGCGGAGAGAGTGGAGGCGGGACTTCCGCTACAAGTAAAGAGATGCTTGTTTTGTTCTCTCGCGTTTGTCCTTACAGGCTCCATTAGAAACATGGTGTCTCGCTGCTAACAGTGGCTATGCAACCACGGCCCGCGACCATGTTATTTTACATGACTTTTTGAAACACTACGAAAATGAAACAAAAACTATTATACAGCGACTAGACAATGCAGGAGCACATAATATGTATAAAAAAGTTGATTTTGGGTTATATAAACCCATAAATACTACACATTGTCCCTTTAAGCCTGATCGCCATATTTCAAAATCAGTTTTTTCTTGTACCTCATACAAACACACTGCAATTAACCCAGATTGCCCCTTTACTATTTGTGTTTTCATAATGCATTTTGCTATATTTAATTGTGTAATGATGGAGATCTTCTCTGCTATGTGTAACTGGCATGAAACACAGACATACCGGTTTTCCTTTGTGTTGAATTTGTTCCAGTTATGATGAAAACTGAGTCACAGTTTTATGTTTTGCTCTAACAGTAAAGGACACAGTTCACATCATGGATATGCAGGTTTTGTGCGACTTGGATTACTGTTTATCACACAAGACAAACATCTTTAACAAGTCCATAATTTACTTTACTACACATGAGGCTGTTAATCACACTGAACCACTGCAGTTCCTAATTGAACCTGCAGGCTGCAGTAATTTCCCACTTAAACTCAGAGCTCAGTCCCACAGAGTTAAACAAATAACATCAGATTCTACAGACAATGGAGGTTTGGCATTAATTGGACACAGTGTTTAGACTCAGTAACATATAATGACAAAGCGAAGTATTAAAGACCCTTATTTTAAGTATGTGTTTGTCCCTTGGCAGCAGCTACAGCTTTGAGTCTCATCCATTAAGTTGCTACAGATTTTGGAGTTTATCTGCAGACATTTTCAGTTTTTCAGCTTCAGAGGGTTTTCGTGGCTTTGTTACTTTACTTTAAACAAACTTGTGATAATGGTAAAAATTAAATTCTTAACATGGCACCGATAGCACTTAATCTAATATTTTGGTAACAACAAGTAACAAATATAGATTTACAATTGTAAATAACATAATTTTAAGTCATGACGTCCTGGAATTCCAGGCTCTCCCTCGTGGTATTTGTATTTCACTCACTCATCACTCAATCATCTTCCACCACGTTATCCTCTACATGAGGGTCTCGGGGGTGCTAGTGCCAATTCAAGCCTGACGTACGGTGAAAGGTGGGGTACACCCTTTCACATATGTTTAAGTTGTTCATGTAAAATATTCATGAGTTTCATAATTGATGATTAGTGTGAGTGCTTTTTACTGTGATCTGCTTCATCTGTATTTGGTGTTTCCTAATGTTTTCCATTAAGGTGTTGGTGCTTGATACTCAGACCTGAGAAGTGATTTGTAATTTTGAGCAGTAGCAAATGTTGCCTTTGCTGACCTCGACTGCCTAAAATTACTAGTTACAGCTCATTAAAGCTCATTTGTCAACCTATAACAATGCCAGATTTCTGTGTTGTGGTTCAGGAGATTAAGTTGTCCAGAAAAATGCTCTGTTCACTGTGGATGACATGAAAACAAACACATGATAGAGTGCTTGTGTGTGGTGTTCTTTGTGTTAAATAGATGCTGCACATTAGTTGGCTTTCCATACGGTGGTGAGGCAAATGACATTGTTGAGCAGCAGAAATCCCCCTACAGGACCCCCACTGATGTCAGCATAAAGAGAGAGGTTGAGAGAGAGAGAAAGAGAGAGAGAGAGAGAGAGGTTGACAGTGTGTGAGGAAATGTGAGGAAATGAAACAGCGTGCAAATGGGTAGAGATCCAGAGAAACAGAAGCAGGGAGGGAGAAGGCAGGATCTGAATGAGAGACCATCCAGAACAAAGAGGTAACGGGATGAGTGCGTGTGAGAGAAAAAGAGAGATACAGAGAGTGAGAGATAGAGGTACTGTTCCAGCACTCTTCTTCTGTGCATGGGAGGAGGAAGCAGCAAGTTGACAGCTGAAGCTTACCTCAGCAAATAGTGCAGCAGATATCAGCCTGGAGACCACCTCCTCCTCCTCCTACTCCTATTACTCCTCCCTTTACTCCTTCTCTGCATTCTTTCCCTGCCTTAGGAATAAATCACCTGCTCAGGGTCTTTGCTTCCTCTTCATTCCCACTTACTTCTTCAGTCTCCACTTCCTTTCCCCCCATTCTCGTGGTGCATCCAGATTGGGATGCGGACACAGCAGGGCTTGGAGGGGGGCGTGCCCCTGCCCACGGGCAGCTGTGGCAGTAGCGGCAGCTCAGGTTTGTCGCCAGGCTCGGACTCTGACGGAGGAAGCCCCACAGGCGGAGGAGTTGACAGCATGGTGGATGGAAGTCTTGGGGTGGGTGGATGTAGAGGTGGAGGAGGAGGTAGTTTAAGCGGCACTCTGAGGGGGGTCCTGTCTCACTATTGGAGCTTAGAGAGTCTGCATTCTACCACAGGTAAGTGCCACAACACACACACACACACACACACACACACACACACACACACACACACACACACACACACACACACACACACACAACAGACGCAGACACATACATGATGCGGTTGTGAGACAAATCTGCCTCTAAATCTCTACATTTCCATTTTGTCATGCATATGGATGCTGTGAGTTCAGTGAATGTGAGCAAATGTGCAGACTGACAGTGCCTGATGTTACTGTGTGTTATCCAGGGTTGGATTGGATTTGCAGTGTGTGCCTGTTTGTATGCGTGCAAACAGTGTCAGCTGACACTGTCAGCGGGTGATGTGTTTGGGTGTGATGGCTGCCAGTCGTACATAAATCACCTTCAATCTTTCACTGCAAGATTTCTTATGGTGTGTTGTGTATTTGCTTGGTTTCCAAGATTGTACTCATGGTGGTTCTCAGGTATCAGGAATCTGACACAGCCTGGGCTACATTTTTTAGAAGTGAGTGCAGAGAGCATTTTTTGTGCTTGTTTGTTTTTAATTTTGGCTGGTTGTTTGAACATAAGTGTACAGAGATAGGAGAGAGAAGGGAGGAAATGAATGCCACACAGGTTGAGTGGCAGTCTAAGCAAATACTGTATGGAACACCCATCTCTTTTCACTGTCTCACATTGAGGAGTATAACATTTTTGGATTTATTTATCATTATAGTAAGGATAAGTGAATAAAATACTCAAAATGTAGATAGATATAAATTATGAATTTAAAACACTTAATGAAATTATTAATGGCATATTTTACTTTTGTGACTTAAAATAATTGAGCGATTGATGACATTTTAATTACACAGTCCTCAGAAAGATTACATTTCTCTAATAAATTCCAGAGAGGCTGTCTGGGAGATCAGTTTTGCAGAAAAGCTATTTATACTTTAAAAAATGAAATCCAGCTTCCAAATAAAATCATCACTCTGCTGTCATTGGTCAGTTCGTGCAGTGCTGCCTTTTTGATCAGCCATGTTTTCTCAGCTGAAAAAGAAAAGTCCACTCCCTGCTCTTTACAACCGTTTCCAGGTAGCAATATGAAAATATGAAATAAACATAAAACCGAAACATTGTTTAACTGTGGTTTTATGGCTGTATTTTATTAAAGGAGATTTATGTAATATATGTACAGTAGTACCATCAGTGATAAAAAAAAAAAAATTGAATTGAACCTGAACCTGAGCTGAACCTGATTCAAACCTGACACACATCCTGTCCAAGCCCGACACAGTCAAAGTAAACCGAAGCATACTCTGAATGTCACAATGGTTGTAGCCTATGTATGGTTATGGCAAAAAAAAGGCACTGAACATGTAACCAGGGTACGATACCAGACAAAGTATCACTGTTCCGGTAGTATCACGATACCGCTGTCTTTTTTTTATTATTATTATTTTTATGAACTGCAATGTATTTGTACGTTATAAATACTTATTAATTACATATAATGTTGTTTGGTGCATGATAGACTAAATAATACTGATGAAGTAAGAATTAGACTGAATGGTTTTAGTTCATAACTGGGTACAAGAACAAAAGCATAGAAGCAATTCAAAAAAATCAAATAAATGAAGTTAGAATGTTGAATGGTTGAAATTAAATAATCTTTCAGTTCCCTTTATACATTAATGTATGTTTAACTAATATAAATAATCAACTTAGGATAACAAATCCACTGTCTTTAAAAAAAAAAAAAAAAATCTATTTGACAATAATGCTTCTTCTCCAACATAATGAACCGTAGAGGACAAAACACAATAAAAAGGAACCGATTCCCTGTGAAAACCAAATGTTTTATGCATTTTCTATGTGCTTTATGCTTTGACATCCTTTAACTTTTCATTCCTCAGCCTGTACACGGAGCCTATAGCCTAATATTAGCCAATGAGAAAATAAACAGGGCATACTAACCTGGGGCCTGTTGTACAAAAGTAGGATTCAGATATCCAGGATAAATAAGTTGCAGTTGGTTGCACAAAGACAAAGCCAGGATGAGCAGAAAACGGATTCATCAAGCCAGGTGAAACAAATCCTGGATAAGTGCACGCACACGGCTTCCTCAAATAGACCTTGCTGTCGATCGCAGATTCTCAGATTCCCCATGACAACTGCGGCGTTCTTTTCCTCCATAAGTAGTGTGGAAATAAATGTTAATTCCTCTGATAATGAGTTGAAATTGTGAGTGAAAATGTGTAAATGTTACTTCCTTTAGATTGTAAAATGCACTTTATGTTTGTGTGTGCGCGAGTGTGTGTGCGTAGATTAAACATGACTGGGCCAAAGCGGACATGGCAGTAAGTCAAAATTAAATACAAGAACATCCTGCAGAATGATGATTTTTTTCTTTCTTTTTTTCTTTTACTTGATGTGGACAGCACAACTACATTGGACAAAGCAGATGCAGATTTGTCCTGCATTCATTTCAATGTGCAGACATGTGGGGGGTATTATATACAGACCTTTGAATGTGTGCTTTCTGTCTGTAGAGACAGAGTTCAGTTTTGAAATGAGCTGATTTACTTGCTTTGATTTATCCTTATTCAATAAAGCATGTGTTAGCATCATGTTACTCTTCGATGTATTTTTATTGTGTGTATAAATATACAATTATTATTAATCATTTTTAATGAATTAATTATTATAATCAATGGTCACAAATGTTTAGATAATGACAGTGGGTATAGTGGAATGTGAAAACATTGTGTAGTGGGCAGTGGAATAACTATTGGTTTCCATTTGTGGTGACTTGCGGCTGAGATGAGGGATTTAGAGAGATTTAATAAATCCTGGAACTTAGCCTGCGCCAGACCAGTCCATGGTAACGTATCTCATAACATATCCTGCTTTCCCCTAACCTGCTTTTTAACAACCGGATAACAGATAAATTAAGCCAGGATAAGCAACATAGCACACATAAACCTGTGTGAAGACACTGCAGGTGTTTTATGAGGCTGGAGGTGTTCCATCCTTTGGCTCCTATGCTTGGTGGCAGCGCATGCACAGTGGACGGCCATCGTCTATTGCTTTACCGTCTGTGCCTTGTTAAAAGCTTAAATAGTTTCAACTGTAAACTTTTGGAGTTTGAGCAAAGTTAGCGGTGCCACTGACTCACCGCTCAGGCCCGGTGCTTCTGCCATGGTGAATGTGTTGTCTCAAGTCTATGACTGTAAATCGTGCGCTCGTCTGGGTGAGACAGAACTTTAGCTTGTTGTTTGTTCTATTGAAGCGGCACTGTCTTCATGCAGTTCGTTCTTGCCGGCAGAAACATGATAACAGACGGGCGGACCCAGCTTGCGGAAACAGCCTATCATATCCCCGGACGTCACCAGTAACAGGCAAACAGCCAATCATTCAGCAGCTGTGTAGTTCGCTTGCAGTAGTTGCAACGTGGGTTTGTTTACAAGGGAGTAGCATGCAGTGAGAAGTCGGGAGGCCGGGAGGAGAGTAGACGCGGCCACTATGTAGCGGAAACTGGCACCGGTATATTATGTAGAATTTCTAGTATCGTAGGAACCGTTCCAAATTGGCACCACAGTGTACCGTGGGTATCGTGCAACTCTAATGTACATTTTTTAGATTAACACACAGGCATACACACACTACTCTTTTTGCTTTAATCTCTTGTGTTATTATCATGCCCCTCTGTTGCATCTAGCTTGCTTGCACTCACTGGCCTGACTTGTCATCCATTTTTTTCTGTTGTCATCACGTGACTGCTCTTACTGCAGCAGTGTGATGAAGGGACGAGCACTGAGGAAGCGACATAGTCCATTAGATCAAGACTTTGCTGTGAAATGCTGTGTGACATGGCAGCAGAGCAGAGACATTGAGACATATAAGCTAAAGGCATTTAGGCAACATAGCTGCCTCTTTGAAATTGCAACACATCAGCTTCATACTTAGTCCCAGTTAATGTTGATGCAGCGGCTTTGTCTGTCAGACTGTGAGTGTTTTTATGTGGGTGTACTTTTTTTTTTTACATTTTTGCTGGTCCTCACAAATTAGCAGGGCTTTTCGAGGGTAAGACTTTGTTTTCAGGTTAGAATTAGGTTTAGGTTAAGTTAAGTAATTTTGGGTTAGGCATTAAGTTGTGATGGTTAAGGTGAAGGTTAGGGTAAGGGGCTAGAGAGTGCATTATGTCTGTGAGTGTCCTCACTGAGAATGCTATTCAATAATGTTTGTAGATGTGTATTATTGTGCACATAATATGTGAGGGCCAAACCTATAGACCATCAGAAGTGAGGACATTTTGTCAGGTTCTCACAATTTTAAAGGGGTTTTTGAGGGTTAAGACTTGATTTTAGTGTTAGGGTAAGAATTTGGTTTGGGTTAAGGTTAGGTTAATGGTTAGAGTTAGGCATTTAATTGTGGTGGATAGAGTTAGGGTGAGGGGCTAGGGAATGCATTGTATCTATGAGTGTGAGTCACAATGCTTGTGTGTGTTAAGCTGAAACTTGTAAAGATGAAAGTGTGTAGATGTAGAGAGGAGGGGAGGAAGAGTGAAGATGAACAACAGAGTTGGAGGATGATTAAATATAGCTCTGCTTATTCCCATTGGAACATTAGCAAGTGTTCGTTTGGTCAGAAACAGATGAGCGACCACTAGTGCTGGCACACCATTGGATTTACATACAGTTCAATCACCTATAGAGCACAGAACATTTCCACACACATCCTACATAGGGGTTAATGCCGGTATAAGGAGCCATGTGTGTGCATTCCGCTAGTGGTCTCCACTAGCGGAATGCACACACAGAGTCAGAAACAGGAAGGAGTGGAAGCAACTGACACAGGAAGCTAACATGGTCCCCGACCCTCAAGCATGAGGATGGGACTAGACAAGACATGAAAATTACCTGTGTGTGCACAGGACATCTAATGAAGTGTATGTTTTATATATGTGGCCCGCCACAGCCAAAGAGGGCGCAAGTCTGCCCAGCGCAAAAAAGTTGCGAAGTGACGGATTCACGTTTTTTTCAAAATTGTTCAACTTGAATTTTGTAAGAAGCCACTACAAGCTTCAAATCACAGTGGGTGGGTCTTAAAACCGTAAACTTTGTAGTTGAATGAAGGTTGTTTGATCGCTGTGAATGATTCCTAGTTTGGGTGTGGTGATCTCACATTCCAGAGCTTTTGTTATTTTTTGGCCAATCAGCTGTCGGTCACGGAGAATACACATGGCTAATTAAATTGCACGCACACAGAGAGAGAGAAAGAGAGAGAATATAGAACTTTCTTGCAGTTATTGAGCTTGTGCAGTGTGAAATCAAAGCATGATTGTCATCAAAGCAGTCGTCATCAAAGCTTTGTTGACTAAAGCACTTCTTGTATAGAGACAGACACAGATCTCACTTCTGCTATGCGAGTGGACACGTTAGCATTTTAAGATAGCGATCTTACGTGTTAGCATAAACGTTAGCAGACTTCACTGTCACAAAAACAACAAACAGGTGGATTATTCAGCGGCCGAAAGAGAGCAGGACACACAGTAGATGATGACGTGACGCCAGCACCGCTCTATCTTCTTATGGGTGAGTTTTCATTAACGTGGTTAATCTACGTAGTGTTAGTGTTCAGTCACATAAAGGGACGTTTTTTCTTTTAATAATCCACAGTGCGTTTTAGAACGTTATGTGGCTGCATTGTTATTAACTTGCTAGAAACGTGCTGATGTGCTTGAATCATGTGTGAATGACACAGCTTTGTAGATGAAGTATTGACTGTGATGCTAATGATTTAGCAACAACCTGAGAGTTAGCACATCATCAGCTCATTCAGGAACAGACTGATCCATCCACACTACACCACAGAGCCACTTCAATGTATTTCATTAGTGCCTGCGGCGACAAGGCAGTTTGATTTGATATTAGAAATATGTGTCTTATCTCTGATCCTTCTCTCTTTAGTATATATAGTATATTTTGTTTTCATGAAACAGATGATGGAAATACAGCGGTATGCAAAAGTTTGCACCCCTGTAAATGTTCATGATTTTCCTTTATAAATCATTGGTTGTTTGGATAAGAAATTTCAGTTAAATATATCATATAGGAGACAAACAGTGATATTTGAGAAGTGAAATATATGATTTACAGAAAGTCTGCAATATCAGCAGATTCTGCAGAACAATGTCCAGGAATCAGTGACAAAGTTGAAGTTGTGCCAGGGCTGGACCTTTCAACAAGACAACAACCCTAAACACTGCTCAAAATCTACTAAGGCATTCATTCTACTGCACGTCTGTCCATCCAGGGAGTGGATCATTCACCTGTGGTTCTCCCTAAGGTTTCTACCCTTTTTCCCTGTTACAAGGGTTTTTTCCCTGGTAGTTTTTCCTTACCCTGGTCTAAGGACAGAGGATGTTACCAACCCTGTGAAGTCCCGTGAGACAAACTATGTTTTGTAAACTGTGGGCTATACAAATAAAGATCGACCAAAATTGTGATTGGTCGACTAAATTTTTTTTTTTTTTTTTTATGGTGAATTTCATTAGGAGGAAAGTACCACATGCTAATAGGGGTGTTTTACAGCACCCGTGCTTCACAGGTAACAGCCAGTGTCATGTTAGGCTACAGTCAGTCCTCCTGTCACATCCATGTCAAAGACATCAGCAGTGTGGCAGCATTTTTCAAAAATAGATAACATAATAAAAAAGTGGAATGCAAACTTTGCAAGCAACAGCTTTTCACAGCTCTACTACAAACACGACATATCATTTCAAAACAGTAAGCTAAGGTTGCTCCGTCCGTTTTGAGTATGAATATATCAGAATTATTAGCATATTTCAATGTTTTAGTTTAATAATCGTTGATTGGTTTTATAACTGCAGGCGCACCTGCGCGCAGCAGCAGCGTCCCCCCATCAAACCATCAAACCTGACTGAACTGGAGATGTTTTGTAAAGAAGAATGGTCAAAAATTCCTTCCGCCAGAATCCAGACTCTAATTGGAAGCTATCGGAAGCATTTAGAGGCTGTTATTTCTGCAAAAGGAGGATGCAAAACATTTTCTTTTCCTAAACTTATGCACATGCCTAATTTTGTTTAAATAATTCTTGCTCACTTTGTGTAAATCATATTAACTTTATTTCACTTCTCAAATATCACTGTTTGTCTCCTATATGATATATTTAACTGAAATGTCTTTTTCAAACAACCAATGATTTATAAAGGAAAATCATAAAAATTTAAAGGGGTGCCCAAACATTTGCATACCACTGTATGACTACACGAGTGTAAGGACAAGAAATGATAACAGAATAAGCCACCCCCCCCCCCCTTCCTATATTTAAGTTATTTCATTTCAAATCTTAAGAAGATATTATGTCCAGTTTTTTTTATGTATTGTATATGTATTGTTCTGTGTATCAGTGTAGCTCACAACAATCATATCTGTGCTCATACAGAGAGGTGTGGTTTCACTGACAGCTTAGACCAGGAGGGGGTTGTGCTATGTAAATGTGATGATTCTGTCTCTTGGCTCTCAGAATGTGTAAATCTTGAGGCTAAAATTCTCCCTAAAGCAGTTTGAGGAGTGTCTACATTCAAATGGCCATATCTTCTTCAAATAGTATCCAATTTGGACATTATTGGAAAGCTTAGAAATCACACTTTCAAAATCTATAAATAACTCTAAATGTCCCTCGGTAGACTTGTGACCAGTTTTGCCATGGCTGGCCACATATATTATGGCTGTGTTTTTTGCTGCATACTGCATATTTACATTTTGTGAGCAGCAAGTAATTTAATTTAGTCACATTAAGTATTTTAAGAACAGACATGACTATTGTGTACACTGACCTCTCTTCCAGTTGTGTCGAGACAAGATTCAGGATGTCTTCTCTAATAAATAACATCAACGGTCAGTTTTTAAGATGTTAAAATGAAGGACTGATACTTTTATACCAATGATGACTGTAATCCAAAGATGGAAACAACATTACAGCAGCATAAACCCTCAGGGGAAGAGGTCAGAGTAGATTGTTGAATAAACACAAAGCATGTGACTTTGACATCAGTGACCACTGTTCACATAGGGTCCTTCAACAACTACAACTAATTCAACATAGCTTTGACTGTTGTTGTACTCTAACAGTAGTTAACGTGTTGGCAGACAGGCAGGCAGGCAGGCAGTTGACAATAAAAACTTTATTGGCAGAGGTAATTATGAGGTTGCCAAAGTACCAACCTTATAAAAGCTTTGTTCCATCCAATATGGAACAAAGTAGTCAAAATGAAGCAGCAAAATCTAAGTATATTGTTTTCCTGTGTGACACAGGATTATCAGTGGTACTTAATTTTTTGTGGTTCATGTCACAGTTTCAACCTGAATCATAACATGTCTGTTTCATGCTGTTCACTAACTCATGTCATTTCAGACCCTGTCACTCACTCCTCCTGTCACTCCCAGTCACCTGATCTGCTCCGCCCCTGTCACACACCTGCCCCCATATATACTGGCCCATTTCCCCTTGTCCTCTTCCAGATTGTCTAGCTTCAAACCAAATATTATAATATTGTCTCTGCCTTATTATTGCCTGACCTGTGGACCTTCCCGTTTGCCTGCCCCTTATCAGATTTGTTTGCCTCGTGGACTGATTTCCTGGTTTTGATCCCTGCCTCCCGTCTCCTTGCCTGATTTGTTTGCCACGTGGACTGACTTCCTGGTTTGAACATTGTCGAATAAACTCAACCTGCTATATCTAAACTGCTCCGTCTCCATCTGGTGTGTCGTGCTATTGAGTTCTCGCCTGCCATTTTGTAAAAGCCTGAGTGTACAATCTGGCCAAAAATGAACCCAGCCGACACGGAGAAGCTTCAGTGCGAGGTAACTGCTATACAGCATCAAGAGCAACAATCTGTATCACTCCAGCAGTCATCGGAGCGTCACAGTCGGCAGCTGTAGTCTTTGAGCGGGTAGCTCCAAGAACTCGTTCAGGTCCAGCAACCACCAGGGGTTCCTCAACCAGCCAGTCTGCCTCTTTCCTCCGGTGCTGGTTTAGAACCCCGCTTAGATGCCCCGGAACGATTCTCCGGAGCCCCCGGTACCTGCCCAAATTCAATGGCCAAACTGAAAGGATGAATCAGGAGATGGAAACTGCCCTACGCTGCATTGCATCACAGAACCTGTCCACCTGGTCCAAACAACCAGGTGGTCCAGGTGGACCAGAACCAGGTGGACCGTCCAGGCGTTCATCTGCCGCTGTCGTTGCACCTGGCTGCGGGCCCATTCTGCTCTCCTAAGTTCATCCAACCAATACCAGAAAAGTGCCAACCAACGTCGGTCTCCTGCACCCTGGACAAAAGGTGTGGTTGTCTACGCGGGACCTTCCCCTCCAGGTGGAGTCGAGGAAGTTGGCTCCTTGATTTGTGGGGCCATTCCCCATCAGCAAAATCATCAACCCTGCTGCAGTTTGTCTTCGCCTCCCTTGCTCCATGAGGATACACCCCACCTTCCACGTCTCCAAGAATAAGCCTTTTATAGGTTCTATACGCAAGGGTTTTACAGAGTTCGCCATTATTTATAAGAGCCTGAACAGAAAGCCCAAAAATACAATTTAAGTGGAAGTTTACCACCCGAACAAAGAAGAAAGGCTCCACCCACATTAACCTGATAAAATAAACCAAAAGAAAAGAAAGAAAAGAAAGAAAAAAGAAAAGGTAGAGAGAGTGTGTGTAGGGGTTTTCCAGTTGCCTGTTTGAGAATGGTGTTTTATGAGAAGTTTTTATATTTTCTGCCATTGTCATGCTGCAGAAGGAATTTGAGATAAGTTTAGTGTTATTTCAATGCGGTTAATTGTATAGTCATGGATTGTCATTACTGGAAAAATAATTGACTGTTTATCTGCAGGTTATTAAAACACTCCTCCTGTTTTGGAATCACAGCTCTCTGTCCTGAGCTATTTTCGTCAGCTGAGCACAGACAGACTCACTCACTAAGAGATATCCTGAGACAATCTATGAAACTCTCTGCTGATATTGACACATTTTATTGCATTTATCATTGGACTTTAAAATTTAGGTTTCTTTGTATTGAATGAAGAAGTTGCTGGTGCTGGACGAGTGAGCATTCCATTGAAAACATCTGTATGAAGAGTAGGTTTAGTGGAACAACCAATCTGGGCACCCGCTCTCCTTGAATTCTCCTGTGCTTGGTCAGATCTTCCTGGGATGCTGCAGATTTAGCTCTGAGGCTTAAACAGAGTGAGGTGAGTGACAGGGTCTGAAATGACAGGAGAGTTAGTGATGATGATTAATGATCACACAACAGATAATGAGAAATGTACTGAATTAAGCTGAAACGTGACAGTCCCACTTTACCATGCTACTTGTCCCACATTTTGTCTTTCTGGAGGTGGTCACCCTAGTTTCCGAGCATAGAGAGTCCGCTTTAAATCACACCACAAATTTTAAATATATGCATAATGCCCTTGTTTTGCCCAAATAACTATTTTCATTTCATCAGTCCACAGCACCTTATTCCAAAATGAAGCTGGCTTGTCCACATGTGCATACCTCAAGGAACTCTGTTTGTAGTTGGTGCAGAGAAAAGCCTTTTTTTGCATTACTCTTCCATACAGCATCTCCTTGTGTAACATGTGCTGAATAGTTGAATGATGCACAGTGACACCATCTGCAGCAAGATGATGTTGTAGGTCTTTGGAGCTGGTCTGTGGGTTGACTGTGACTGTTCTCACCATCCTTCGCCTCTGCTTATCTGAGATTTTTCTTGGTCTGCCACTTTTGGCCTTAACCCTGTGAGACCCAAATTAAGAAGAAAAAAAAAAGAAAGACCTTTCAGATGTTGTTATAGGAGGCCTTTGATGCAGAAATCAAATAGTTTTTTGAAGAAAAAAAATGTTTATATCCCTTTTTAGAGAAATGTTGTCATTTTGCAAAAATGGTGGGAGCAGAATTTCTGTATTTGTACTCACTTTATCTGAACAACAATTCAGAACAACTAAGGGTTCATTTGCAGGGTTGATTGCTTACTTAGCCTCATAAACATCTATAACATTCTAAATAATCACACATTAGTCATATTTTTATGAAATCATTTATTAAAAATAGATAAATAAACAGGATAAAACTCTAGCTTTTTCTAGCAACTTCTTCATTCCTTTTTCTTTTCATTACTGATTTTCATTGGTAGGAAAAGCAAATGCGAACATTACCCTTTCTGCATTGCGTGTTGGTGTATCCTTTATTGCAATGTCTGCAGCATCCTCTCCCTGTCTTCACTTGGTAATGTGCAACTTGGTCCTCGCGTACATCCAATGGCAGGTGTGCACATCTCTTGGATGCTCTCTTCTGAGCATTCAGAGGGCTTCACGATGACCATGTCTGTGCTGCTGGGCTCTCTTTGCCTGAAGATGATATCCAGACCAGAAAAATCAGAGTTTGGCCAGCGAAGCCTGTTACGGTGCATGATGTGTTTGTGTGTTTTTGGCTCGATGTCCACGTAATTATCAGCTGGACAGTCTGTGGTTGGTTTTCTTTGTCCACTTGTTGACAGACATCTTCATCTGAGTCTTCATCACTCACATCAGTGTCATTGAGTTCCATCTCAACTTCACTCTCGCCATTTTGGATGATATCATATCAATCACATCCTGCACACTGTATCGCAGCATGTACATGTATAGGTGGAGCCTTGATTAGGTCTATGCTCACTGTACTAAACTGTGTTTTGGAGATGTTGGAGGGTAGGAGGTGGTTAATTCTATCTCTGGTTGTTTCTATTTTATCGTTAAAAATGTTATAAAGTCATTACTACTCAGTGATAGAAGGATTGATGGGTTCGTTGCATTGTGGCTCTCTCCGTCAGCCTGGCTACAGTGCTGAAGAGTAACCTGGGGTTGCTCTTATTTTTCTCTATTAACTCTGAGTAATGAGAGGTTCTTGCATGTCTCAGAGCTTTTTTATATATATCAAAGCTGTTTCTCCACAAGACATAGTGACTGTCATTATGTGTGGAAAGCCACGTTCTTTCTAACCACCGCGTATTGAGCTTGAACACTTTTTATGAATACCACAACTGTAGTGCATTATGAGTGCATTCATAGTGAATTATAATGCTCATGCATCATAATCGATCATAATGTATTATGACTACACTCATAAACACACATAATGCTTTATGATGCACTATATTAAGTTATGAATAACTATAAATCATGCTTATAATGACTTATAAATCCAAGGGTCTTATGAATGCTCTTGACTGGTTATAAGCTACATGCTGACTGATGGGGCTTATAATACATTATGACTACTTATACTCCTCTATAGACACACCTCCACAATCAACTGTTATAAGGACTCATAGGATGCTATAATACTCCATGAAGGCTGGATGATGTTCCTATGAATGTGAGTGTCATTACAGTTTGTGATTGCAGTAAGGACATTTGTTTAGCTATTCTTTAAAACCAGGATAACACGATGTTTCTTCCACTTTTACTTTCAGAATGAAATACATCATTTTTTTTTTTGACTAAGGCCTTTAGTTTTAATGCAGCCCCTTTACCAGTTCATTGTTTATTTATGAAAAACTCCAGGCTCCTCATCCAAACATTTGACCTGAAGTGTCCTGTGAAAAACTGAAGGCAGACACAATTTAAGAATGTCTGGTATGTAAGATAAGAACTTGACAGGCTCAAGAAGATCACACTCTGAGTTCTACTTACTGAGTCTGGAGTCAGTGACATCACTGAAGATTGAGAATTGGTCAGTGAATGATGTTTGTCTGAGTGGTTGGTTAGTGGTATGTTCTTCACAAGTGTACTGATTTTGAGTCATCATAAGCAGGGACTATTCATCATCTACTCTTCATCTTTTGAATAGTGGTATACATTTTTCTGATGTCGCAGTGGCAATGACGTTATTTTAGTTTGTCTCCAAAAACCTAACTTAATTGTGGGCCAGTATTAGACTCTTATCATCATCTCCATTGAATAATAGTTGAACTGCACAATATAGGAATAGGTAAGAAATACAGCATAAGGAAACAAGAGCTATAAAAAAACAATAAAATAGGCAATAAAATAAAATTAAATAAAGTAGACAATCTGAAAATATACAATATACAGTGAATGTTAGTGTTAACAAATGAAAATAAATTAAATGAGAATGAGTAATTATAGTGTGTTTTGTTTTGTTAGTTTTATAGATCCAAGAGTCCGATCATCAGAGGGAGGAGTTGTACAGGTTAATGGCCATAGGTAGCTGCTGCCCCAGTACACAACAGCAAACAGAATAGCACTGGGGTTAACCTTAACCCCACTTCAGTGATGTTAGTCCTGTCCAATTTATTGTCTATCCCCATATATTTGTAGTGTCCACGATGCCCACATTATGCCCCAGGATGGAAACTGGGCTCACTGGTGTCCTGTTCCTCCTAAGGAAGAGCACCGTCAGGGCCTACAGCCGTACCAGCGGGGAGTCTCCTTACATGAAGCGGTGTAAACAGTGCATATTGAGATGGGGGAGAGTTGGAGTCCATAGTGAGAGGGCATGTAGCATGGGAGCCAGACGAGGTGTGAGGAGTGGGGGATGGGTGTGAGCTGGCTCAAAAAGTTGCTATCAGCAGGAGGAGGGGGGTCACAAGTGGTGGTGGCTGGAGACAGTCAACAGGAGAACCAGCAGGGGCTGGGGCAGCAGCAACTTACGAGATGTAGTTCCATGAAAGCTAATAACAAAAATCACTATTACACACTTAAGGCCACATTATACTTCTCCGACTGCGTAATGCGTTATCCGACTGCGTCACCACTGAGACGACTCGAGCCTTCGTACTTCTGCGTCGTGGTGAAGGATACGCGCTGCAATTTCCAGACCGATCAGCAGGGGTCGCTGCGCAAGGTTGTTATGCTTCTGGCTACAGTGAGCAATGGCGTCCGAGAGAGAAAGACTGTTGTTGTTGAAACAGTGGCCGTTTCTCACTTTTCTGTGTCACGGAACGCAGTTTTAAGATAATTTGAGGCGAGAAATTGGCCATTTAGAGTCTAAACATGTGCCATGTGTGTTAAGATATGACGTATTTATAGTTTGGCAGCAACGCTGTCGGCGGTTATCAGCCCTGTGTCTGTGGATGATCGGTGCGCACTGTGAGCACTGTGCTCTGTGAGCACAGAGCAGCTTTGCTCGGCCTGTCCTGAGGACCAATCGCAGCTCTTGCCGTCTCCGTTGTCCCTTGGCGAAGTGACAGACAAAAAATGTTTTGTGCAGTCGGAGACGACACAGAGGCTCTCTGACAGCCTCTCCGTCGACGCAGAGGACTCTGCGTAACATACGCAGACCACTTTACGCAGGAGTATTAATTGGGCTTTGTGTTACAGAATCCTGGAAAGCTTTAGTTTGTTTTTCCTTCTTTCTCTTGTCCTTCATTTGCCCATCCCCCCTCTTATCTCCCTCCTCTCCAATAACAATGCAAGGTGTGCAGTAGCAGGAGGGGGTGGAGTAGGAGGATGTTGGGCTTTTTACAGATCTGTGAAGAAGAGAGGAATACGTGTGTCACAAGACATGTATTGTGCCTTTGTGTCTTTGTACTGTATGCACACTCTCATATACTGCCATGTTCGGCTGTGAGCGCTGAAGCAGAGGAAAAGTGCAGCTCAGCCTTTACTCACTCTACACCTCCCACTCCTCCCTCCACCCATCATTCTTCATCTTTGCTTCACTTTCACTTTGTCATCCCTCTCCTCCTCACTTCACTCACTTAGAACCTGGAAGTTTTCATCAGAGATGATCAGTGTCCTCACCCCTCCGTGTGGATATGTTATTACTTATTTGGTACCGCTTTAGAAAATTACACATACATCCCATCAAACGTTAAACGGTGAATGAGTAACACACCACGCCCTTGTTCGACCCACAAATTAATATACAAATCATTGTAAAACTGCCTCTCTGCCTTCTTCCTGAAGAACAAAAACAAATGCGGCAGCAAAGGAGGAAAAAGAAGGAAAGTGCGCGATCAACGCACTAATTGATGGTGTATGCATTTGAAAAAAATGTTTTGTCTGTTTTTTGGAATTAGAGATAAACACGAAGGAACTAAATGTCAGGGTCACAGCAACTGCTCTCATATTCATCTTGATGCTTAAAAAACTGGCTGTGCATTGATAGTTGATCCTGTGTCTGTTGTTTTTCTGATGTAACATGACTTATCATGTGATCTGAATTTACAGATCATTTCAACGATCTATACATTTGTCAGTATCACACGTCCTCATCCATGATTCATTACTGTCACTGATTGTGTTGTGGAATCTGGGGAGGGAGGAAGAGGGAGGAAGAAGATGCCAGTGTGCCGGTGTCTCCAGCGGCTGACGAGCGCACACCTGCACCCCCTGTCTCTTCTGATGAAAGGCACAGTGGTGGCAGAATAACTTTTTTTCAGTTATTTCGTTATCATATGTATTAAAATGGGATAAGGAAATGTTCTACTCAACGTTTCAGTCCCAATTTCTTACAACAAATTAGTCCGTAACTTTATTTTGGAGCGTTTCAAACATTGTAGACTGACGTCCATGTGTTCACTTTATGCTGTTCTATTTACATAAATAATAGATTCATCTGTGGAAAATCAATTTCAGTCATTTGCTCAAAGAGACTTAGACAAAAGTGTGACTCACTCACACGTTTTAAGTGTGTGTGTTTACGCACGGGATCAGTTTTGTCTTCACTGTCCTCTCTTATCTTATCCACACATGTTCAAATGTACGTGGTGTATCAGTATTGTTTGTCACAGAATAATTCATGTTTGTCACTGTAGACACATTAATAATATTATTTTGAAGCTTAATATTGCAGTGTCTCCACCAATTCTCACGGCAGCTCGAGAGTTTGCACTGTGGTCCGCAAAGTTCCATGCCAAGTATATTTTTATACATGCCGTGTGCATGAAAGCAAGCATACGCCGTCTTTTTGTGTGTACGCACGGTTTATACATGAGGCCCCTGGTCCTCATGAGGCAGAATCTCATTTCTGAGGAACTGGCTAAAGGCTAAGATTTGAATCGTGCTTAGGTTATGTTAGGCAGTAGTTAGGGATAAGGCTTTTGTTTAGGCCATCCAAATAAATGGAAGTCTATGTAGTGTACATCTATCTATCTTTGCATTTGGACCCTTTCTGGCAAGACAGGGACCTAAGGGACTCTGTGGCACAATGGATGGTGCAAGAGATTCAAAGGTTGTGGGTTCAAGTTCCAACAAAATTGTGTTCTTGTGAGCCCATGGCCAAGAGGAAAGGAACTGGGCTCGTAACCGAAGGGTCCTCGGTTCAAATGCTTCGATGGGTCGAGACCTACGTTCCCCCCTCGCAAGGCAATCAATCTACCCCTACTCCCCCAGCGCAGATAAGTGCTTCCCACTGCTCCTGCGCCCGGTTTGTGTGCTACTGGTGTGTAAACAGGATGGGTTAAATGCAGGGGTCAAATTCACTATCACTAATTGGTGAATGCAAAATAACACATTTTATTTCTAATGAACTAGGGATGGCTCAGTATCACTGTTTTGTGTCCAATATTGATGTTACACCCTCAAGTATCTACAGATACTGATATCAGTCCGATAAAGTAATTTTGCTCTTAAATTAAGAAGAAAGAGGGCAGCACACAGCATGACTCAGCTAAAATACTCTTGCTGATTTCATTAACATTTCTACAGCATAGTGAATATGCATAGTGAAGTATGCGGTATATATTTGGATTGATTGGATTTTTGCATGCATTTTTTATTTACATTTTTGTCTGTCCCAATGTCTGATCCTGTTTTTTTTTTTTGTTACCAGTATTAGACAATACCAGGTATTGTATTGGCTCATCCATAGCATAAATAGTGACCTTGTCAGGACCAGTAGTCCTCATAGAAATCAAAGCCTGGTCCTAATAAGTAAAACATTTATTGATTATAATTAATCCTCTGTCATGTTAATCCTAGTTACACACACATAGTAAGGCTAGGTTAAGGTCAGTGGGATGAAATTCACTCCATACAGATAATAGGGACTGTGATGTCACAAGGTCTCACAGTGTGACCTGCCTCTTGCATATCTCATCCACTGCATTATCCACTGTCATTGTAAGAGCACATACAGAATAATCCTCACATGAGACACAGACATTGAGCTGCTTTACCTCTGTGCCACATTAAACTATTTTCCTTCAGTCTCTGTTCTGAAAAACTATTTTTATCCATCACATTTTACTTTTGCTCTTCACTTCTGTTTATTACAAGAACAGTATTCTCAAGTGCTGATAGCTGTACATCATTCCGTCAGTGAGACAAACCTGCTAAGTCTGGAGAAAAAAGGACAGATAAACAGACTGAGGTTTATGTATATATATGTAAGATGCATAATATTGTGTGTAGACCTTTGATTTATTTGCTACATGAAAACATGATGATGATGTACTCAAACACAAATACATTGCAGTAATACTCCCAGATTTCTGATTTCTCAGAGTTATTTTTCTTTTGTGTGTGTTTTCTTGGGCTATATGGGTGTTACGACCTGGCCTAGGGTAAACTTTGGTCAGTGGCGGATGTAGAAAATTCTACATGGGGTGGCAAAGCAGGGGCAAGTGGTCTTGGCAGGGTGGCATGGGATGGCGCAAGAATCCCCAAATGTAATAAATGGATTTAACATAACAAACATAAAAATACTTTAAAGCTCACATAGAGTGGTCCTGTTGCACATATATGTTAGGTATGGAGGTCTACTTACATACATGAACTTGTTTTTATGGTCAAAAACCTCCTAGTTGCTGTAAACGAGCTGATAGAAATCCTCTTTTCTGATGGTGTTTCCCAGCCGCAAGATTTGAGACTCAACTCTCAAACCGAGAAGACAGAGTCTTGTGATTGGCCAGTATATTCAGCACACCAGCTCTCAGAAGCACAACTTCCCCCTCTGGAACGGTGGATGCACTGCTACTCATTATCAAACGTTGTTTTAACAATGTTTAAAAATAGCTTCGTCACGACTCCCCGCCGCAGTCCCTTTTATGACTTTGACAAGGAGTCAGACCCAGAGACAGAAGACACTGTCGCTCGTGAAACACCTCCACAACGGACGTTATTCTTCTGCAGTTCAATGTACGCAACCGGATGTGCCTGGACTAGTGCCCGGAGCAGGAGGATCTGCTGTTCCGGAGAACCGGTGTTTACCTAACCGGACCAGGTTTTTTCAGAGATCTCACTGAGCCTGAATTTACAATAAAACACAGCGTTCTCAGCAATGGCTGAACTGTTTGTTTTGAACCTTCAGGGCTTCTTAATCAAGGTAATGATGCAGATACACAGCGTTAATTGGAACTTCCGGTCTAGGTCCGCTTTAACTAGTAACTAATTACTGTTTTATCATGAACAACAGGAATGATAAGATGTCACCTGTTTTAACTCATTGCTGTGATAGGTGACAGTAAATGGTTTTATAACAGGCTAACTGCTTAGCTAATCAAATCAATATGATCGAGCTACAACTGTGTAGCTACAACTGTGACGTAATCCCGTGAAACGACGACCCTGTGTAAACGTTATTGATTAAAACATGACAGGTTTTAATATATTGTATGAAGCTGTTGTTGTCTTTACTAAAATCAAAACTAGTCAAAGAGCACCGTCGGCTATTGACAAAAGATCGTAAAATAAAAATTAGGGATGCACCTATTTGCCATTTTTGGGGCCGATTCAGATTTCCGATTTTTCAAGAAGTTTGACCTGCCGATACCGATTTTAGCCGATTCCGATTTCAATTTTTTAAACCACTTTTCAGCATACAGAAAGATATATATTCTTTGCATCTTTTCTCTTTAATAGAACACTTTAACATAGAAATACAATCAGTTCACATTCAATATCCAACTAAAAAAACAAAAAGGAATCACTATAAAATAGAAGTATATATAAAAATACAAAAACATTTGTCATGATACATTTGAACATGCTACCATGGAACATAATAACTTAAAGTGTGACTTTTTGAACAGATTACCACTATAAAATAGAACTAAATAATGCTGTGGAATATTCACACACATCTTAAAAGTGCAGTGTTATGGAACCATGTTGTTCACATCCAATATCCAACAAAAAATACAAAAACGAATCACTACCTGTATGTGTAGTTTATTTAAGTTTAAACATATTTCACAACATAGTATGTACACACAAATAAGTAAATGACCTCACTCTCACTCTCTCTATCTCTCTCTCTCTCTGTGTGTGTGTGTCTCTCTCTCTCTCGCTCGCTCTCTCCCGCCCGTGCCAACAATGCCTCGCGCTTTCTGCGCGCACAGGTTTAAATAACAAACAAACAAATGCTGAGTGCTGATCAAAAGTTTTGTGCAAGTGATTTAAGGTCCTGACTCTTGTCTTAAATATGACAGGCTTCATTCAGTGATTGAAACAAATATATAAACATTAATGAAACGTTTACATGCAGAGCGCTCACTCGCAAAGCAGACAACAGCGGCGCAGTACCGCCACAGCGCTGCGGGTGCGCGGATGTTGTGTAATCAAATACACCGGTACGGCCGTATATTAAAAATTCATATCATAACGGATAAAAAACAGTATTCAGTGTGAACTGGTGTACCACTCAGCCCTACACTCTACTACATGTGCGTGTAGCCGCGTGCACGTGTGTTGCTGATGCTGCGCGATGTGGGTGCATTTGATCGGCTTATTAAAATCGGAATATTCTGTCTGATCGGCCGGTCACCGATTTCGGCCGATCACGTGAAAATTGCCCGATTCTGATCACTGGCCGATTAATCGGTGCATCCCTAATAAAAATAAATGTTACGCAACAATGACGTCAGAAATCCATAATATGGGCCTAAACTAAGATAATACAATGGTTTTTGTAATTGTTACATGTCTATTAACAAAGAAAATACTTCATTTGTAGCGTACTCCCCCCGTGTCCCCAAGAGCCGTTCACCGAGTGGTGTTGTTTTGCACCACTCAGTGCAAATTTCCAACTGCTAATTTCCAACAACTGGACATTCGCTCCGCTGCTGCCTGCAAACAGGTATGACTCGTTTGAATACCATGCCATCACAGTAACTGCCCCAGTGAAACTCTATGTGCTAGTCATCTACCCCCCACCAGGCCAACTAGGTGCTTTTCTGGACGAGATGGACACTCTGCTGTCCTCAATTTCTGAGCAAGACCATCCGCTACTCGCCCTCGGCGATATGAACATCCACTTAGACGCTCCAGGCTCAGCGGACTTCTTGGCCCTAATACACTCGTTCAACCTCGAACTGGCTCCCATTCCGCCCACTCACAAAGCTGGCAAAGAGCTTGATCTGATCCTCACCCGGTATTGCACCACAGACTCCCTCATGGTAACACCTCTCCATCTCTCTGACCATTTCTTCATCCGGTTTAATGTCAGCCTGACGGAACAAACCCCGGCTCCTCTACCGATGGTCACGTTCCGCCGCAACATCCGCAACCTGACTCCAGCCCACTTCTCCTCTGCAGTTGCCTCCGACCTGCTTCCGACCTACCTCCACTCAACTCCTTCTCCTCTCTGGAGGTCAATGATGCCAAGGACTCGCTCTGCTCCACACTGAGCTTGTGTCTGGACAAACTGTGCCCTCTAACTACAAGGCCAGCACGATCCAAACACTCCCATCCATGGCTAACTGACACCCTACGCTCACAGCGGACCAAACTCAGAGCTGCAGAGAGGAAATGGCACAAATCAAAGACAACAGAAGACCTCAAAAACTATCAGACACTCCTATCCTCTTTTTCAGCCAGCATCACGGCTGCTAAAACAGACTTCTACAATGACAAGATCAACAATGCCACAGACTCCCGGAAACTCTTCTCAACTTAACCCTCAGCCACCTCCTCCTGTGACACCCTTGCCTCATTTTTTACAAACAAAGTGGCGGCAATCAGCAGTCAATTCTCTTCATCAGACAGCTCTCTTCAATTCTCTTCACCAGGCGCAGATGCTAAAACCTCTCAACCTCTGACGGCTGCTGGAACATCCTTTTCAACATTCGCGCCTCTCTCCGAGAGTGAGGTAGCTAGACTACTGACATGCAGCCGTCCTACCACGTGTGCGTTGGACCCTATACCGACGAACCTGCTTCAGTCCATCGGCCCGACCATCACCAGCCATCACGCATGTGATCAATGCCTCCCTAACATCCGGCACGTTCCCAGCAGCGTTCAAGGCGGCCCAGGTTACACCTCTACTTAAGAAACATTCACTCGACACGGCTCAAGTTGAGAACTACCGTCCTGTTTCGCTACTCCCTTTCCTATCCAAAGGTATAGAGCGAGCAGTTTCCAAACAAGTCTCAGAATTCCTTTCACAGAATCTTCTGGATCCAAATCAATCTGGGTTCAAAACCGGCCACTCCACCGAAACAGCTCTGCTGTCTGTAACTGAAGCCTTAAAGGAGGCCAGGGCGAACGCTCAGTCATCAGTGCTCATTCTGCTTGACTTATAGGCTGCCTTTGACACGGTAAATCACAGCATCCTTCTCTCTATACTCTCAGACATGGGCATCTCTGGCTAAGCTATTTCCTGGTTTGAATCCCACCTCACAGGACGCTCGTTTAAAGTATCGTGGCTTGGACAGCTTTCCGCACCTCACTTCCTCTCCACAGGGGTCCCCCGGGGCTCAGTGCTGGGCCCCCTGCTCTTTGCTATCTACACCACCTCCTTGGGACAGATCATCCGCTCGCATGGCTTCTCATACCATTGCTATGCTGATGACACACAGCTTTATCTGTCCTTTCCACCGGATGACCCCTTGGTCTCGACACGAATCTCAAATTGCCTCTCAGACATATCAACATGGATGCAGGCACACCACCTCCAGCTAAATCTCTCTAAAACAGAATTACTGGTCCTCCCAGCCAAACCTACAATACATCATGACATCAACATCAAAATCGACCCCTTGTCTGTTGCACCTACCAGGACTGCAAGAAACTTAGGTGTCGTTCTCGACAAAAAACTAACCTTCTCCGATCATGTAGCCTCAGTAGCCAGGTCGTGCCGCTACGCGCTATATAACATACGGAAAATCAGGACCTACTCAAGATGCTACCCAACTCCTGGTACAGGCAATAGTCATCTCTCGACTTGACTACTCTAATGCCCTCCTGACAGGTCTCCCAGCCTGCGCTGTAAAACCCCTTAAAATGATCCAGAATGCAACAGCACGCCTGGTCTACAACCAACCCAGAAGGGCACATGTCACCCCACTGCTCATCCAGCTACGCTGGCTACCGCTGGCCGCCTGCATCAAATTCAAGACTCTAACGCTTGCCTACAAAGTACTCTCTGGCTCTGCTCCCACCTATTTGAATGCCCTCATACAGGCATATGCTACCACACGACCACTGCGCTCCTCAGCTGAGTGACGTCAAGCTCTTCCGCCAGCAGGCTCAGGCCAATCCAAACTTTTCTCATCTGTCGTCCCTCGTTGGTGGAACGCACTATCTGTTCCTATTAGAGCAGGGACATCCCTAGCCATCTTCAAAAAATGTCTGAAAACCCAGCTCTTCAAAGAACATCTCCTCTCATAGCACTACTACAGACAATTGCACTCATTGATGCACTGATTACACTCACTGATGCACTTATTGTGGTTTTTATTTTGATGTTAGAAGTGCTCTTAAAAGCTTAAATGTTTTATCATGTTGTAAGTAACTTTGGTAAAAAGCGTCAGCCAAATGTAATGTAATGTACTCGTTTCGCTGCTTTCGACGCCATCTTTGTTATGAGAAAACACGCACTGCATTCTGGGTAGCCCTTGCTCCCAAGGGTGGTCTCGGAAAATCTCAATATTGAGGGCGATACAGCCCTTAACCCATTAAGGCCTGAAGCGCCTAAGAAAATGTCTATAAAACCTGAGCTTCAATGGCTACTAAATGACTGATTTCTCAGCCTCTGTAGCAGATATAGGAACACAATTCAAAAAGTATTTGAGAGCTTACACCTGTGGCTTTCCTGTGAAATTTAGTTTATTTAGGTACAAAAATATAAAAGTAAAGTGAATAACTATTTTCAATCAAAAAACAGTAAGAAAATAAAGTAATATCAACTTGTGTCAGTGCCTTGATTTAGTCCTGATGGACTGTGAAGAACAAGAACAGCATGTAATGACTGTAACAGTCTGCTTCACATGTGACGGTGATGATGCTTACAGCGCTGTGGCATCTGCAGGTGAATCCACTGTCACCCCTGGTGCGCGGTTGTAAACACTCCGTCGATTACGGTGGTATTTATCGTCATTATCGCCGACCTCGTCGTCTTCAAACATAATTATGTCTTAACCATAAATCCCGGTCAATTTTTTCAGCGCGTTCGAAGTTATCAGTGATGACGTCATCGAAGACGAAACTCCTCAAAATCACTGCCTTTAGAAATCTCTCCGCTGTCAAAGTCCTCCATGTTCGCGCGAAGTAATTTCAAAACAATGTCGAGAGGAACCCTTATACCCCAGAAAATTGACGTATCCGAAGAAACACAACAAATCAATAATGTAAAGGTCCAAGGGGTGCAACAGCCACATACCAACAGGGTGACACTAAGTACAAATTTGCTGCCACAGCAACATACAACCTAACCAAACTGAACTGCATAAAGTCTTGTGAGTTTTGACTTCAATAAGGCAAAACTCAGGCAGGTCATTCCAAACTTCCACCAGCATGTAACCTGTCCTACGAGAGGGAACAACACTCTGGATCACTTCAAGCAGGGATATATTTATTGATGTTTGTTGCCATCCTTACTTTTCAAAACTTGAGCCAGGGCTCAATGTAATATCAGATCATCAAACAAAAAATTAAAGAAAGAATGGAGTAAAATATGTAAAAAATAGTAACCACTATGGTGGGCTATGCTGGTATTGTTATCTTCTTCCCAAACTCATTTGTCGGGTGAAAAATGATGGGAATCATATTGAACACTTCTTTTTAGCAGCTTTACTCAAGTTTAAACTTTCAAAAGTGCCAATTATTTTCAGAGCTTTCAGTCCTAAAACCTGTGCTGATACATTCTATGCTCTAGTTCTCATAAGATTTCATTGCTCTCTTCTCACACTGGATTGGATCATTTGGGGCCCTGGGGGTAAAGGACAATTACAGGCCACTGTTTCCCACCAGTCTTCTGCCCCCAGCTTTACTGGGACCGGGGGGTGTCTCTCTCCACTGCTGCGTGACAACTTGTCCTGCTATTACTATTTATAGAAGCAATAATAACAACAGACCAGGGAATTGTTCCTCCTCTGCCACATCTATGTCCATTGTGCTGCATGCATGGCTGTGATGGGTGTGCACTGTGCTGCGTGAGTGTGTGAATATAATCCAGTTCAAACGAACATTGTATCCCAATCATGTTCTATTGCATTTAAGGGGTTTGTTGACATTGCGTTATGGGTGATTCGAATTTCGAAATACTGTTCATTTTCTGACCCACAGAAAAATGATGCTGGTTCTGGCTACATAGACCCCATCAGCACAAATGTCACGTCTGATTTCACAACTTAATGACTGGTTCACACTGGATGTGTGTGAAGAAGAGCATGGATACCACAGCCCATCGGGACCTTACGGGATCCAGAAATTATTGTATTACTTAAGTCGGGTTGGTTCACGTCAATTGGCATGGTAACTTCAAGTTCTTTATGTTAAACTTGGAGTAAAATAGGGTGAATTCAAATTACTTTTTAAATTGCTTTATTTATTTATCATTAATTACCAGATGAACAATGAAGTATTTTGAACAAGTGTCTCTGAACCAGCAATACTATTTACGATGGGACAGTGAATGCAACACACAGGCTATTGAGGCCATCCATGGTGGATGTTATCCAACTCGAAATACACTATGATGGTTGAATTATGTGAATGGTTATCAGTGGTTACAGTACAATAACAGTTTAAAAAGAAGAACTGATGGTTGTCAATGGTGAGTCATTGAAATGTTATTGTGCTCGTGTGTGCTTCCAGTTGCTTCCTCCTAGAGGTAACAATTCACTTTTGTTGTTTGCAGTGTGATGCAGCGACTTGTCACTGACTGACAAGAAATAAGTGTTGTCTGATGTGTTCAAGTCGGGTTCAGTCAATATTCTCTTGGGTTCTGCATACCTGCTGTAGCGCTCCTGGTATATTTACATAGTACCTGCCTTGGAAAAATCATACAAATATACATTTAAATCCTATAAATACTGACGCAAGGATGTGTCAGTGTGAAGCCACATATCCATTGGTTCTGCACATTATTTCAACAATCAAGCTTTGTTAAAAAGAGAAAAGAGCCGATTCGTGGAACTGAAAAGCTAGAGTGCTTTTACTTTAAAACAGGACAAAGGTGTGTTGTGCATGTATGTGATGATAGTTGTCCCTTTTTTCCAGTGATGTACTAGGCTTACGGTAAAAACAGACAAGAGGTAGTTGCGTGTAGTTAATGTTTACAACTGTGAACAGGCTGTTTAACGGAAAGAGATGTGTTTTAAGATATTGCAGAATCATGTGTGTAGTCTTTATTTAGTGTCTTAAAGTCCGTACACACCATAGGGCATTTGGCACTAACCATAACTTGACCTCATACAACCGCACATCACAAACCTGATCTTCCCTTTAAGGTTTTAGGAAGTAAAAAAAAATATTTCCAGTAGCGTTATATAAACATAAGAGATCAGAGAGATGAATCAGTAATCTCTAATTTTCTTAGAGAGATTCTGTGTTTATGTGTGTGCCTGGGAATAATCATTTGTCAGCCTTATCATTAAGCTGGAATGCTCTCAGTACCAGGCTGCCAGAAAATGCACGTGCAACCTGAGAACACTTACTCTACATCATCAGATCAGTGTTTGAGTGACATTACAGGACTTCATATGCTTTTTTGAGTTTATACATTTAAACATGTTATGAGAATGTGTGAGCATTTTGAAACAAACAGTTAGTCCTTGATAAGTAGACATTGAGAGTTAATTTGAACTCCACCCACAGAACAGCTGGAGGAGCTGGGTGATATTACAACAGTGTGTTGGCACATCATGGTACACATGATTCCATGAAGAAAAACAGCTTTGGCTTTAAGATAAACAACTGTCTGTGTTGTGTAACATGTAGATTTTTTTTTTAGTGTGTTTCAGTGTAGATAGGAGTCAGTATTTCAACTTCTACAAAAAAGCTTCAGACCTAATGCTGCAAAACCGGTGATATAACCAATATAACTCTAATCACACAGCATCATCCCTCATCAGTAAACGCTGTAATGATTATTTTACATATTTACATTCAAGGATGATTAATTATGTGTATTCTAAATTCTGTCAGCTCATACAACAGCTCTATGTTGAGAAAGAGAAACAGGTTTGTGTTTGAATAAAGCTACCTACCAGTAATAATACAGTTCAACTGGTTATAAATAGACCATTATTCTACTTAGTATATTTTAGTACAGAGCTGTCCAAACTTCAGAGGTTTGAAGTGCCGAAAAAAGGAAGGTCCATGTCCAAATGTGTACATTAGTAATAATGTAGCACAACATTGAATTAAACAGATAACATTGATTTTAAACATTATCATAAATAATCATATGTCAGTGATGTTTAAAACAAATATTTAAGTTTGAATAATGGCACATAATTATATCTTGCATTTTTACTTTTTAATTTCAAGTTTTTATTGGTATAAATAAATGGATTTAATATGAGGCCCATTAACATAATCTCCAAGGCAAAAACACTTTACAAACCACTCTACAGATGCTTCACAGTAAAAAACACAAAGTTATAATTTAGGATTTTTGAAGTGTGGTTGTGAGCGTGTGGCACTAACACATACACAATTCTGAATGAACCAGATTGAGACTCAGATGCTCTCTTTCCTGGAAAACATGACCGCCAGCAGAGATACAGATTTACACCACTTAAAAAGAAGACTCATTTAAAAAATCTAGGCCTGCTTAGGTGTTGTATACAGCCTTCCCCGACTGTACCCTTAAGCTTCTCCTGAAGTTCATTGTGAAAAAGTCACAAAATGCTCACTGATGGGGATCAAAGAGAAGTATTAGTTTGCTTCTCTTTACATGTTTTGTTATTTGCCCAAGACCAACACACGCTCCTGCACTGTCGACTGTTGGACAGATTTTAAGTGAGATGTTCCATCCAGAACTCCATCATTGTTCACACTGATCCTTTGCCAGAGTGAGTACATATTAGTTTATTCTTCTCCTTTGGGTGTTATGGTGGCATTTTTGGTCAAAGTTCTGCCCACACAGGAAGTAAACAGCTCTTTTCATAGTGCATAATGCGCATATCTGTGTGTGTGTGCATGTTATTTATTTTGTTGTTGAAATGTCAGTTGAGTCATCTGAGCACAGCCCATTTATCTCTGAGTAATCGGAACTACAAAAGGTAATGGGGGTTCTGGTTGGGCTGTTTCTAAAATGTAACACAGGCGTCACACAAGAGAGTGAAAGCGAGGCCCAGAAGGGAGGAGTGAGTCACAGAGGGATAATGTGTTCGCTTACAGGAACAGGCCCAGGGTTGGTGTAGAGGGAGGGTGATGGGGTATTTTCATGGGTGAAGAAGCCATCAGGTCTCGAGCTGGAGCAAGCAATTCCATCAGTATTTGGTAAATATGGTGCAGTAGGAAGATACTTCCGGGATCAGGAACTGTCCCTCTGACTACAGCCATGGTCAGTAACTGCTCTGCAAAGGAAATCAGAGGAATAAGTGAGGATGATGTAACAGAGATCAAGAATTCATATGCGTATGAAGCTTTAAGCTAATAAACATTTTTTACCTGCTGTAGCTTAGATACTGTGGACTGATGCACAGTGTTAATGCTTCCTGCTGGACTGAGCACTGGTTTCTGTCGCTGTCCCATCAGGCGAATAAATCAAGAGAATTTGAGAGAATGAGATTCAATAAACCATTATATCCTTCACCATACTGTTACAGCTTACCTGTATGGTACATCTCATTTCTCAAACTTTCTATTTTGACTAAATATTGATATTATATCTATATGGTGGCATGAGACAAGATGGTCTTGTTTTTGGATATTGTTATATTGTGATAGTTATACATTTCCTGGTTTTATAGGCTTTTTTTTATTGTATTGAATACATTACACAGATATTACTGTTTGATGTTCTGAAAGGCATCAGATTGCAGAAAGAAACTATAATGTGGCAGAAAATGCTGATCTACATGTTTCTCTGCAGCTCATATTTGCAAAGGCCCTGTTCTATACGTTGGATTATTCTTTTTCATCATTATCTTTATCTTTTACTTTCACTTACTCTTTGAGCAGGGCCTTGTTATGCATGAAAACTCACCAAACTTGGTGTGCTCATCAGGACCTGGCTGAGGTCTTCTACACAATTTAAATAACGTCTAGCTTTAATTTCAAGAAGACGCTCTATGAAACATTCAGCCAGGCTTCTGCTCTACAGCAACAGCTGCCTCTTATTCATTGCTGCGACAAAGGGACCAAAGATATTACATAAGTGTACATGTATGTGTGTGTGTATATCCCACTTTTGCTTGTACGTTCAGGGCTTTCAGTGCTGACAGAAACAGAGGTATCAGTGTCGGTGTGTGTGTGTGGCTCCATGACCCAAAGTCATTTTGGTTCAGATCGATAAGCACAAAGAAACTGGTGTCTGAGCTGCACATCGATCCAATCTCTCTCCCTCAGTGCCAGCTTACTGTGGTCAACCACAGTTAGACTAACAATTATTTGTCCAGAATCACAATCCCTGTTTTTTTTGGGGGTGATTTTTCTATGTTTTACAAATGTAAACAAATAATTGCATTGTCATGATGTACATGTTCTCTCTCTCTCTCTCTCTCTCTCTCTCTCTCTCTCTCTCTCTCTCTCTCTCTCTCTCTCTCTCTCTCTCTCTCTCTCTCTCTCTCTCTCTCTCACACACACACACTCACAGCTCTGTAGTGAGAGACAGAGAGTCAAATAGTCATGTGCAGCTGATCAGCACTGAACTAATTCTACAATGGTTTGAATATCATAGACATTTGTTTATATTTAAAAGTCATCTACAAGTTACATACATCTGTTTCTGTTTTTAAACTAAGTGCTTTGTATTGCTAGAATAGCAGTATTATTTTTCAATAAGTGTGCTTCCCTCCCTCAGTTTTCCCCTGCTTTCTAAAAAAGTAGCATTTCACCTCTCACGTCATATGACGCATTACGCGTAGGGATGGGAATCATCACCGATTGTTATTAACGATTCTCTCATTTCACCACACAACGTTTATTTCCCCGGTTTCTCCGAAATTTTGCGTTGTGGTATGTTTTTCAAACTGTGGGAGGAAGTCGGAGAAAACCCACGCACACACGGGCTCAAAGTTGTTTCAACCAGGGTTTGAACCCTGGAACTCTCCTTGCTGCAAAGGCGAGAGTGCTGACCACTACACCAACCGTGGGCCCACGTTTACGTCACACTCTGCTACGACTCCGATCTTCACAACAACAAGCATAATCACTTCCGTACATGCTTGTATGGTAGTGCACTGTCTGTGGAGCCTGGCTCCATTTCACCAAAATGGGCAGAAAATCGAAAAAGAGAATTTTAGATGATGATAATGGCAGGCACAGACAGACTGACGATGACACAGATAGCTCTCAGGCAGCTAGTCCCTCAACATTGGCTCAAGTTAAATCTTGCAGTAAGTTACATGAACAATGTTATTGTGGCAAACATGACTATTTTTCTAAAGAGGACTTGTATGTGCACTGTTACTTCATTTACAATATCCCTTTTAAGAAAAGGAGCAACAAGCTGTAATTTAGCATACAAGCATTTAGCAAGTATAATATTTCTATTCCTGTTTTTTATTTATTGTATCAGTCATGTATTTAAACTATATTTTCTTTATACACCAAATCTTGTCAAGGTGTTGTTCAGTATGTTCACAGTCTTGTAAATACATCATTTTGGGAAAAAATAAAATGGTTGCTTTTGGTGCAGAAGACTGTGTAGAAGTCCTTTTTTTCCATTTGATAAACTACTCAGGAATCGGTGAGAGAATTGATTGATAGGTAGAATCAATGGCATTGATATTGACACTTATCAATTCCCAGTGTCTGCCATCTTAGCTGCCATTGCCAGCTGAGCTAACATTAGCAACTTTACAGTTCATTTACAGCTATGCTACTGTAAGAACAGATACTTTGATTCGCTAACGTTATACTCATTGTTTTGCAGACAGTAATATCAGAAACAGCTTACGTCACTTTGTGGAGTGGATCCAGAGACTGCAGAAAGACGATTGTCTTGTTTTACCTACCTGTGTTGTTTAGGATATCAGAAGAAGATACTAGGCTCCTGAAAACTGTGTCTATGAAGACTGTTGATGCTCTCAATGAGCTATAATAATATTAATAATTTATTTTTAAGTGTCCGTCACTCCGTCATGGGACAATTTCTCGCCTCAAATTATCTAAAAACTTCGTTCCATGACACAGAGAACGATTAAAAGTAAGTACCCAGCTTCAAATGGTCATGCTAAAAACCACAAACCAAGCCAGAAACTTAGGCGTCATGGACTCAGACCTAAACTTCAACATTCACATTAAAACAGTGACAAAGTCAGCCTACTACCACCTGAAGTCTATATCAAGAATTAAAGGACTTATGTCTCAGCAGGATTTGGAAAAACTTGCCCAAGCATTCATCTTCAGCAGGCTGGACTACTGTAACAGTGTCCTTACAGGTCTCCCCAAAAAGTCCATCAGACAGCTGTAGTTAATTCAGAATGCTGCTGCTAGAGTCCTCACTAAGACCAAAAAAGTAGATCATATCAGTCCAGTTCTGAAGTCACTACACTGGCTTCCTGTGTATCAAAGAATTGACTTCAAAATACTATTGTTGGTCTACAAAGCGCTGAATGGTTTAGGGCCAAAATACATCTCTGATCTTCTGCTTAGCTACGAACCATCCAGATCTCTCAGATCATCTGGGACAGGTCTGCTCTATATACCCAGAGTCAGAACTTGGACATGGAGAACATGGAGAGGCAGCATTCAGTTTCTATGCACCACATATCTGGAACAAACTCCCAGAAAACTGCAGGTCTGCTGCAACTCTCACCTCTTTTAAATCAAGATTGAAGACTTTTCTGTTTGCCGCTGCATTTCAGTAATTTCCAATACTGCACTATAACATCTATTCCTTTGATTTGATCATTTTTATCTTTTTATTTGTATTTATGTTCTTTTTTTTTTTTAATATTCTATTACTTAATGTTTTTCATGTATATTTTACATGCTTTTAGTTTTTTGGATTTTGATTTTGTATCTGAACGTTATTTTATAAACGTCTCTTTTCTATCAATGTTTTATGTAAAGCATTTTGAATTACCTTGTTGTTGAAATGAACTATACAAATAAACTTGCCTTAACTAAAGAAAAATAAAATAAATACAAATAAAATAAAAAGATGAAAATGATAAAAATCAAGAGTATCAAAGGAATAGATGTTACAGTGCAGTATTGGAAATTACTGAAATGCAGCAGCAAACAGAAAAGTCTTCAGTCTTGATTTAGTTGCAGCAGACCTGCAATTTTCTGGGAGTTTGTTCCAGATATGTGGTGCATAGAAACTGAACGCTGCCTCTCCATGTTTAGTTCTGACTCTGGGTACACAGAGCAGACCTGTCCCAGATGATCTGAGAGTTCTGGATGGTTCGTAGCTAAGCAGAAGATGTATTTTGGTCCTAAACCATTCAGCGCTTTGTAGTAATAGTAATTTAGTCAGTTCTTTGATACACAGGAAGCCAGTGTAAAGAACTGGAGTGATCTACTTTTTTGGTCTCAGTGAGGACTTGAGCAGCAGCATTCTGAATTAACTGCAGCAGTCTGATGGACTTTTTGTGGAGACCGCACATTATAAAGTTGCCAGTCATTCTTGGGGGCCCTCCCATAGGGGCCTCCGTTCCCTGCTTCATTGAACATCATGGAATCCTTTTCATGGTTGGTTTATTATAGAAATGACTTCATAAATAAGTCAATTTGTTGCTTGATAATAAAGTGTCAACCTGCTTAAAGTGAAGCCTAAAATTGTTGTCTCTCTCACCTCTCTCACATGAATGTTCTAGATGTTCTTGTTAATGTGTCTGACTCAGGCAATCTCCCTCAGCATTCTACATGAACAGTAAAAAACAATCTCTGAAAAATGTCCTGACCCAATTCCTGGACATTCCCTGTCTGCAAACATCTGTAGTGTGTTGCGTGAGTTGGCTTGAGTTCACCATAGGCTGAACACAGGTGGTGTGTTCGTTTCGCTCAGCAGCTGAGGCGAGCTGGTTTCTACAGAGAAAAAACCAGCAGAGTTGACAAAGGAAAAAGGTTTAATATGTTTTTTTGTTCTTAAAAAAAAGAAAACCTTCTGTGGTCTGAGTCTGTACAGTTTAGACTTTAGTTAGCTTGATAGGAAATAAATGGAACTCCCAGAGATTTCTTAATCAGTGGTGATTGCCCTTTGGCAGCAAGAGAAACTCAGCTTCCTCTCAAATGTCATCAATTATGTTCTGTGTTGTATTACATTTCATTAGTAAACTTGTGCTAGAACGCGATCAGAACATTTCACTAGTTTGTTCAGAATCAGTTTGTCACAGATGACAGATTGTTTTACGTGATTTTCATATTCCTGTCGCAGCCTCCGCATTAAAATCACTTGAAGCTCAGCTTCAACAGTTCTCTTCCTGCATTTGAGACCTATGTTTTAGGCGGAACAGAGTTCGCTTCTTTGGATGAATGATTGGGGGCTTGGTTCAATTGGGGGTTGCAACATTCAGCCGGTCTGAGTTTGCTTTCACACTGCACTTTAGTGAAACGAACCAAACCTTTTGAATAACGTATCCCCTGAACATACGAGACAGATATACTGCAACAATGGGCTCAGACATTTCTCCTGGCTATTGCTCTAAACATGCCCGTATGTTTACCCACAATGCGTGGTAACCTGCTTCCTGCATTTGGTTTCGCTTGAAGCGAACCGAGACCTATGTTTTTTTTGTCATATTCATACCAGCCCTTCCAATTCGAATCCTAGTTCTTTTGCTTGGAAAGTCCCATTTGTTTGGGCAGGTGAGAATGCGCAACCAAACTGTGATCCGCTTCAAAGAGGTAACTCATAAAAACGATAGCCGGAAGAAATGGCTGAACCAATTGTTGCAGTGTCTGTGTCGTATGTTCACATAAAACAAATGAACAAGGGAATCAGAGATGGCAGACTTCACCCCATTCACGCAACAAGCCCCTGATGCCCTCTGCTGGTCATAGTGGCAAGTGCAAGTGCGGAAACACAAACAGACAGACAGACACACAGAGCCACCAAAAACAACAACAAAAACAAACAACCCAAGACCGATAGGATTTGATGCAGCTCCATGTTTTTCTCTGATGTGGAGGAAACGCACATCATTTTCACACCTAGTATTCCACTAGACTCAGTATGATTGGGGGACTCAAACCTTTTGAATAACATATTTCCCCTCCTCGCCTGAGGCAACAAGAATTACTGAAGGAGATGAGACAACAATGAACATGAAAACTTGCTTATCTGTTGGTAATGCAGGACAACTTTTGTAAAATCTGGTGTAGACTTTATTAGGTGCATTTTTAGTAAAGTGGCTAAAATGTGTTTTACATTTTTTTCCCTGTTGATATGCAGGAAAAGCCATGCTTTCAGTGAGAGTGACCGTTGGTTTTCAAGCTTTTTTACTTAAAAGTGATTGGATTCTGTACCATTCCAAAATGCATACAAGCAAAAAAACAACCTTGAATCACAACTATCACAAGGATTTTAAGTGTTGTTAAAATAAATATTACAGTGGTTTACTCTGCAACCCATCACCTTGACATTAATAGACAACAACAGCAGCGGATGGTAGCAGTAGCAACACTGCGATGGCCTCCGCTCTGATAATATGAATATCCTCCTTCATTTTTCTCCAGCCAAGATGAACCTTTATATCCTAAGTGCCAAGAGTACCCTGACAGATCCAGTCAGTCCAGTTTGTTCCTTTCATGTGTGCAGCTTTTTTTGCAGAGCTGAGTCTCATTTTTTTGCTCCATCTGTGCACATGCTCAGATCTGGATTAAACTGCATTTCTGCCACATCATTTCCCAATTCCAAAATTTGATATGAATATTTCATTCCTACAGTTTTGTTCAGACACTCATATAAGAGTAAAATGAGAAGTCATTGATTTTTATAATTTGATTTTGTCAGCATGAAAGCAGTCATGTTTGAGGTCACAGGTGGCTTCCAGTTGAGGATAAACATTTAACCAATGGTGCTTAAAAAATCCTCCTTCCCATCCGTTAAGCTTGCGGAGCATCTATAATATATACAGTGGTATGTAAAAGTTTGGGCACCCCTGTAAATTTTCATGATGTTCCTTTATAAATCATTGGTTGTTTTTTTCCCTAAAAACAGTTCTTGTCCTCTGAAAAGCAAAGGCGAACATCACACTTGCTGCATTGCATGTTGGTGTATCCTTTATTGCAGTGTCTGCAGCATCCTCTTGTCTTTACTGGGTAATGTGGCAATGACACGTGTGCACATCTCTTGGATGGTCTCTTCTGAGTATTCAGAGGGATTCCTGATGTCTTTGTTGTTGGGCTCTCTTTGCCTGAAGATGATATCCAGACCAGAAAAATCAGTGTTGGGGCTGATGAAATCTTTTTTAGGCCAGCGACACCTGTCACGGTGCATGATGTGTTTGTGTGTTTTTGGCTTGATGTCCACGTAATGATCAGCTGGACAGTCCATGGGTGGTTTTCTTTGTCCACTTGTTGACGGACATCTTCATCTGAGTCTTCATCACTCTCATCAGTGTCATCGAGTTCCATCTCAATTTTGGATGAGATCAATCACATCCTGCACACCGTATCGTGGCTCTCTCCTTGCTGGTGGCATTCTGAAAATAAAATAGCAATGAATTAACATGTATAAATATGCTTTTTATATTGTAGTACATAATCTGAAGGAATAGATAGGGTGGTGGACCAAGTGCTCAGGGTAGAAATGTTTTCAAGGCAGACAACACTGTCTGCTGATTGTAAGTCGCTTTGGACAAAAGCATCTGCTAAATGCCCTAAATGTAAATGTCTTAGCCTATGGTCTCTACTTATCATACTAAATGAAAAACATGCATACCCCCACTTACTTCCACACCCCACATTCAAAAACATTTTCACCTTTCCCAGAACTGAATTGTCTGTTGATGTCCTCTTTGTGGACAAAGACATGGGATTTTAGCTCAGTCTGATCAAATTAACTATATATTTTTTTAGAGATCCATCCATCCATTTTCTACCGCTTATCCGGGGCCGGGTCGCGGGAGCAGCAGTCTGAGAAGGGACGCCCAGACCTCCCTCTCGCAGGACACTTCCTCCAGCTCTTCCGGGGGGACCCCAAGGCGTTCCCAGGCCAGCCGGGTGACGTAGTCACTCCAGCGTGTCCTGGGTCTTCCTCTGGGTCTCCCCCCGGTGGGACATGCCCGGAACACCTCCCGAGGGAGGCGTCCAGGGGGCATCCGATACAGATGCCCGAGCCAACTCAGCTGGCTCCTCTCGATGCGGAGGAGCAGTGGCTCTACTCCGAGCTCCTCCCGGGTGACAGAGCTCCTCACCCTATCTCTAAGGGAGCGCTCTGCCACCCTGCGGAGAAAACTCATTTCAGCCGCTTGTATCCGGGATCTTGTTCTTTCGGTCATAACCCAAAGTTCATGACCATAGGTGAGGGTAGGAATGTAGATTGACCGGTAAATCGAGAGCTTTGCCTTTCGGCTCAGCTCCTTCTTCACCACAACGGACCGATACAACGACCGCATTACTGCGGCCTCTGCACCGATCCGCCTGTCAATCTCACGCTCCATCCTTCCCTCACTCGTGAACAAGACCCCAAGATACTTAAACTCCTCCACCTGAGGCAGGATCTTTCCACTGACCCGGAGGGAGCAACCCACCTTTTTCCGGTCGAGAACCATGGCCTCGGACTTAGAGGTGCTGATTCTCATCCCAGCCGCTTCACACTCGGCTGCAAACCGCCCCAGCGCATTCTGGAGTTCCTGGTTCGTAGGAGCCATCAAGACCACATCATCTGCAAAGAGCAGAGATGGAATCCAGCTGCTCCCGAACCAGACCCCTTCCGGCCCCCGGCTGCACCTAGAAATTCTGTCCATAAAAATAATGAACAGAACCGGTGACAAAGGGCAGCCCTGCCGGAGTCCAACATGCACTGGGAACAAGTCTCTTACTGCCGGCAATGCGAACCAAGCTCCTGCTCCGGTCGTACAGGGACCGCACGGCCCTTAACAAAGGGCCCCCGACCCCATACTCCCGGAGCACCCCCCACAGAATGCCACGAGGGACACGGTCGAAAGCCTTCTCCAAGTCCACAAAACACATGTGGACTGGTTGAGCAAACTCCTATGAACCCTCGAGCACCCTGCGAAGGGTATAGAGCTGGTCCAGTGTTCCACGGCCAGGACGAAAACCGCATTGTTCCTCTTGAATCCGAGGTTCGACTATCGGCCGAACTCCTCCCCCGCCATCGGATCCAACTCACCACCAGGTGGTGATCGGTTGACAGCTCAGCCCCTCTCTTCACCAGAGTGTCCAAGACATGCGGTCGGAGGCCAGATGACACGACCACAAAGTCGATCATTGACCTCCGGCCTAGGGTGTCCTGGTGCCACGTGCACTGATGGACACCCTTATGCTTGAACATGGTGTTCGTTATGGACAAACCATGACTAGCACAGAAGTCCAATAACAAAACACCACTCGGGTTCAGATCGGGGATGCCATTCCTCCCAATCACACCCCTCCAGGTTACACTGTCGTTACCCAAGTGAGCAATGAAGTCTCCCAACAGAACTACGGAGTCCCCGGTTGGAGCACTTTCCAGTACGCCTTCCAGGGACTCCAAAAAGGCCGGGTACTCTGCACTGCCGTTCGACCCGTAAGCCGAAACAACAGTGAGAGACCTACCCCCCACCCGAAGGCGGAGGGACGCGACGCTTTCGCTCTGCGGGGAGAACTCCAACACATGGCGGCTGAGCTGGGGAGCTATAAGCAAGCCCACACCAGCCCGTCGCCTCTCACCTTGGGCAACTCCAGAGTAGTAGAGAGTCCAGCCTCTCTCAAGGAGTTGGGTTCCTGAGCCCAGACTGTGCGTGGAGGTGAGCCCGACTATTTCTAGTCGGTATCGCTCCACCTCCCGAACAAGCTCAGGCTCTTTCCCCCCCAGCGAGGTGACATTCCATGTCCCCATAGCTAGGGTTGTTGTCCCGCGATTGGGCCGCCGGGGCCCCCGCCCACGACTGCCACCCAAACCACATTGCACCGGCCCCTTATGGCCCTTCATGTGGGTGGTGGGTCCGAAAGAGCGCCCACGTCGCTCTTTCGGGCTGAGCCCGGCCGGGTCCCATGGGCAAAGACCCGGCCACCAGGCGCTCTCCCCTGCGAGCCCCACTCCCGGGTTTTTAGAGATAAAACTTTTAAATCAGTCAAATTTGACCAGAACACAACACAAGGGTAGAAATTATATAATGTATACTTTTCTGTCCTGGCTGATACGTACTGTACTGTTCGACAGTATCTGACCTGAGGTGTTTGACAGGTCCCCGTATGGACAGGAAACGCCTCAAGGCGTTGATGAAGCTTGAGGTCGACATAGACTCAATGACTTCCAGGTGGACGGCTCTTGTACTTAGGCAAGTGAAAATGACAGCCCACCTTTTGCTCTCAGCAGCACTACCTCGTGTCCACCGGGTTTCAACATTCCACGGACCAAACACATCAAGTCCTACATGGGTGAAAAGTGGGTCCATAGCCAACCTGTCAGTGGGCAGGTCAGACATTTTTTGAACTTCAGGCTTGCCCCTCAACTTCTTACAGATGACACATTTGAATATGATGCTGGAGATGAGCCTCTTCCCTCCTACTATCCAGACTCCAGCGGCGCATAGTGCACCCTCTGTAAAGTGGCGACCTTGGTGTGCCACTTTATCATGATAGTGCCGGACTAGCAGAGTGGTTACATGATGGCCAGCTGGAAGGATTATTGGGTGTTTCTCTTGATCTTCCAGAGCTGCTTTGTGTATGCGACCTCCCACCCTAAGCAGTCCATCCTCGTCAAGGAAGGGATCCAACCTTACAAGGGGGAACTTTCATGCCCTGGGTTAGAAATTTCAGCTCCTCCTGATACACATCCATTTGCACTGCCTTGAGGATACTTGTCTTGGCTTGAAAGCGCTCTGTGGTATGTGGCTGCTAACATTGATGCCATCCCTTACATTCATCATTCTTAGTCTCACTGGAGAATGACTTGGATACATGAATGAGACTTGTCATGCCTCTTACTAATCTCTTCCATGTAGAGAAGTGTTGAAATCTTTGTGATCCAAGAGACTGCTCTGTAACTTTGGTTGCAAGAGAGGTGACTTCGGGCCGAATTTCTTTGTCTGTATCTGGCTGCACAAGCTTGAATGATTCTTCCTCATCCCCTTGATGTGTGTTTGGCTGGCAGAGAAATTGAGGGCCAAGAAACCAACTGGATGAGGCCAGGTTAGCCACTGAAATCGGCCTGGTTCCATGGTCGGCAGGGTTCTCATCAGTTTGCACATACTGCCACTGTGTTGGTTTGGTGGAACTCTGAATGCGAGCTACTCGGTTAGCTACATAGGTATAGAACCTTCTTGACCTGTTGTGGATGTAGCCCAGCACGACACGACTGTCTGTGTAAAACCTGACTGCCTTCAACTCAACATCTATTTTAAATTGGATCAGTTCTGCCAGCTCGACTGCCAAGACTGCTGCACACAACTCCAGGCGTGGCACAGTGTGCATGGGGTTAGGAGCCAGCTTTGATTTTCCCATCACAAAACCTACATGCAATTTTCCATCAGAGTCCCAGACACACAGGTAGGCTACAGCCGCTATTGCCATAGTAGATGCATCTGAGAAAACGCATGAGTCTATCCTTTTACAACATGACATGGAGACTGGAACGCACGTTCGCTGAATGTGAATCTGTTCCAGCTCAGTTAAGGAGTCAGTCCACGCTTTCCAATGTGCCTCTTTCTCCTTTGGGAGAGGTGTGTCCCATTCATACTGCTCAGAAGAAAGGACTCTTACAAGTGCCTTGCCTTGCACTGTTATCGGGGAAGCAAATCCAAGGGGATCATAAAGACTATTTACAGTGGACAAAATGCCTCTCCAAGTGAATGGTTTCACATCTCTTGAGTTCCCAGCTTACCCCTAGACTGCGTTGGAGGGGCAAGGGGTCTGCTCCTAAATCTAAATCCTTGAAGTCACTTGCTCGCTCTTCTGGAGGAAAGGCCTCCATGACCTTTGTACTATTTGAGGCTATTATGTGAAGTCGTAAGTTGGACTCAGCTAGTAGGGCCCTGGGGCCTCATGTACAAAGACTTGCGTGGATTTCCTACTAAATCTTGGCGTACGCCAAAACCCAGAAACTGTCGTACGCACAAATAAATTCAGACGTATCAAAGTGTGCGTACGCATGGATCCAAGCACGTTTCCTTTGTACATCCCAAATCAACGTGGAATTGAGCGCACATGCAGAGGTGCCAAACCCCTCCCTGTCCACGCCCCATTTACATATGCAAATCAATTTAAATAGGCCCTGAGATTCACCTCTTTGATCAAATAACGCACTGAACAAAGATGCACTGACAATTAAAATAATAAACTATTTACTCACCCAGAAGCCACCCATCGTGCACTGTTCCAGCCTCCAGCCTGTTCAATTTGTGCATCACATATGATTTGAACATTGATGGAATGAAAATGTTTCCTATTAACGTAAACACATTCTGTGACGGCGCTTTTATATCGATGTCTGTGCAGTCAATAGCTCCGATTAGGGAACATTAGGGAAACCGGCTCTCGATGAAAATTGCGCTTTAATGTTGGCCTGTTCAACAGCATTGTATGGGAGTGTGATGTACCTGGATGATATTCGGATGATTCCATCCCACACAGCTGACATGGCTCGGCTCAGGGTTGACTGGCTCACTCCTGACCGCATCGGCTTATGAGCCAATTATCATTGTTTGCAAGTAAATCCTTGCGTTCCCTAAATACTCGCTCACGTCAGATTGTTCATAAGTGTGTCTTTGATGTGCACACCACTCTGATGACTACATGTTTTCACATTATTAACAGTTTCCCAGCATCACCACTAAGTGTCGCCACAGGAACAATAGCTGGAGAAACGGGCATACGCCAGGCATGAAGTTGGCGTGGGCACTGCACATTTCCACGGTCATTTCACGTTTAATACATCTGAACGTGAGCGTGGAAAAGGATGTACGCCACGCTTTTGTGCGTACGCAACCTTCGTACATGAGGCCCCTGGTGCGTTGCAGTATATCAAGTAGCGTCATCCTCCTTTGACACTGAGGTGAGACCATCATCGACATAAACATTTCTGTAGACAAAATCCTTCGCATCCGTGCCGTGTTCAGTTTCTCCATGTTCTGCAGCCTTTCTCAGCCCATATGTTGCAACAGCGGGTGATGGGCTGTTCCCGAACATGTGTACAGTCATCCAGTACTCAATGATCTCCTTATCTGGATCGTTATCTCGGTGCCACAGAAATCGCAAGAAATTGCGATGGTCCTCTCTGACCTTGAACCCATAGAACATCTGTTCTATATCGGCTGTGATGGCTATTTGCTCCCTCCTAAACCTTAGTAGTACTCCAACTAGAGTGTTGTTGAGGTTGGGTCCGCTGAGGAGCATGTCATTCAATGACGTTCCCTTAAACGCTGCACTGGAATCGAAAACCACCCTGATTACCAGGCTTCTGAGGGTGGTAGACACCAAAGGTAGGTAAATACCAGCATTCTTGCCCTGGCTGCAATTGAGGCACTGGTTCTGCCTGCTGGTTGTCGATGACTTTCTGCATGAAGTCAAATAAGTGCTGTTTCATGTCAGGTCTCCTTCTGAATGAGCGCTGGAGAGTGGAGAGTCTCTGGGAGGCCTGTTCTCTGTTATTAGGAAGGGGCTTGCGAGGTGAATGAAAAGGTAGTGGTGCCACCCAGTGATTTTGGTCATCCATGTACACTTCGCTTTCCATTATTCTGAGAAAGTTGTTGTCATCTACTGACATGGCTAGTTTCTCATCTTCAGGTGTTTTTTGAAACACACTTTCCCCAAAACCATCTTGACATGTGTCCTGAAAGATCCTCCTGGCTGTAAGATGATGTTTGAAGACTAGGCCGCCCTGGACTTTTTACTCTCTCCTTTATGTGGATCTTGTTGGTACATGGCTTAAGGAAAGAGGAGTGTCCATTTTGAAGGACATGTGTCTTGTAGGCATTAACTTCATTCTTGTAAGCACCACTCAAGCATAACTCTCCAACTATGACCCAGCCCAGGTCAAGGCGCTGGGCGTATGGTGAGTTATGAGGCCCGTTACGCTGTTCACGCACCTTATGCAAGCTCATAATGTCTCTGCCTAGAAGGAGGAGAATAGGAGCATTAGTGTCAAGAGGTGGGATCTTATCGGCCACTGGAGTGAGATGAGGAAAGTATTTAGTGCACTCAGGCGTTGGAATCTCTGATCTGTCGTCAGGTAGGCTGTTACATTCTAGCAGAGTAGGAAGATTCACCTTGATTTTACCGTTAAGTGACTCCACTATAATGTTACTTGCTCTCCGCCCTGCAGTCTCCACTGAGCCAGAGCATGTTTTAAGAGTATAGGGGGATGCACTGCTGTTAACGTTTAGCAGATCGAAGAATTGGGATTTTACTAACGACCGATTGCTTTGGTCATCTAATACTGCATACACCCGGTGAGTTTTACTTGGATTGTCGACGTGATAAACCTTGACCAAGCAGATTTTTGAGCAGGATCTGGCCTTGGGGGAGCCACCACATATTTCTGTACACTTGGACATGACTATAGGGGGTGTCCACTCTTCACACTCCCCGCTTTGCTCATCCTCAGATGCGTGCTGAAACTGCTCACCAAGCGACCAAGGAGCCGGACCAGGATGCATTGCTGAGATGTGTCTGTCGCGTTCACATTCCTTATTATGTATAGGACACTGCTTGTCTGGTTCATCCTTTACAGCTGCATTAGCCTGTGTAGCGGTAGTTGCAGCAGTGACTGCCGTTTTTCTGACTGTCACAGTTGTTCGGGGGAGGTACTTAGGTGACCTTTCAATTTTGGAGTGGCTTGGGGTAGAGGAGAGGCTAAATGCAAAACTGGGGTCATAGCGGGTCTTGGCCTGGCAACATACGAAGTGGACAAAAAAGGTGAATGGTGGGAAGGGGGCATGAAAATCCTCTTTGTATTTGGATCCCTGCCCTATCCAGCGGGAGGGAGAAAGGAAGCTTTTCCACTATAGGATTGACACCCCTTGATGTGTCTAGATATGCGAGTCCAGGCAACTATCCCTCCGCTTTAGCAGCTTCTAGTTCTCTTAGCAAGTCACCTAATTCAACAAGCTTGTGTGTGTCTCTGTTAGAGATGACTGGGAAAGCCTCTAGTCTTCCCAGTAGGGGATTTTCTATAACCTCTGGGCTTCCATACATTTCCTCCAAGCGATGCCATATCATATACACACCTGCCCTAGGATTGTTAACATGCACTGACCTTAACCGTTTGGCTTGTACTGATGACATCGGCCCAAGCCATTTCACGAGGAGGTGGTGAGATAAATTTCCTGGTGAGATAAATTTAGCTCCTTTGTGGCTGCTAGGAAAGACGATTTCCATGCCCAATAGTTTTCTGGACGATCATCAAAGGCAAGGAGCCCAGAGCTAACCATTTCCTTTCTCACCAGATACTGGGCTAGGTCAGTCTGAGGATTTGAAGGCGAGTGTGTCTTGTGCTGGACCTGATCAGGTGCTGTGACGTCGCAGCTGGATATTTATTTGGGATACAGGGGGCCACATGGGTAGATGCAGGTGCATAGTGCTCATCTGCACTGTGTTTGCAGTTATCTTCCTGCTTAATCAATCAATCAATCAATCTTTATTTATATAGCCCACAGTTTACAAAACATAGTTTGTCTCACGGGACTTCACAGGGTTGGTAACATCCTCTGTCCTTAGACCTTCGACCAGGGTAAAGTGATCGGCACACTGTTTTTTTTGCACCGTTGATAGGGCGTGGGAATCTTAGGGTTTTATCCTGTTGGATTGGCTGCTGTGGTGTAGCATCATGAAGCTCTTGGTGAGCATGTTGTTCAAATGTTGAGTTTCTATATAGTCTCTGGTGCGTTTTGTTGGATTTTCAAAAGACAAATCCTGAAGCTCACCAAGAGGGTCTCTTTCTATCTGTTCAGCTGCTGCTGCCTCTTCATATATTGCTGCCTCTTTTTGATGCTGCTGCAGCTTCCTTCTCTTGCTGCAACACATGAAGATTTGCCTCTATCGAAACCTTTTCTTTCATGATGGCTGCTTCCTTCTCTGCGTAAGACACCTTTATTTTTGCTGCCTCTGCCTTGGCCCTAGCCCTCCTCGCAGCGGCGCTGACAGATGTCCGATTAGAGTTTTTGGAGGACTTGAGAGAAGAGGAGACTCTGGACCTCGTCTGCATCTGAGACTGATGTGTGCCTTCATCCTTGTAACTCATCTTTGCAATTTATCTTGATTGAGTCTGAAGGTTTATGCTTCTGAGTGCTATCCACAAAGTTATTTTGCTGTCTTTTCCCGCTGTGTGGGCATCATTTTACTATTCTGTCCTGGCTGATACGTACTGTACTGTTAGACAGATAGCGAACATCAACAATAAGACTCGTTGAGTGTTTTCTTTACTGAAATCCTGGTTGTTTTCTTTTTTGTAAAACTGCAATACAGTATAAAATAAGCAATATGTTACAGTCAGATATGTGCAGCATCCACATAAGCAAAATAAACACAGCATACTTATAATATTCTTAACTCAAAGAACATAAGCAAATGAGCTAAATAAAACAGGCTGTAAATCATAAATAAGGATTAACAGTCTATGCTAACTCTATATATAATTAGCCCAGCTAAACCCATGCTAGCGGTTAGCATTGCGATTAGCATTAGCGATTAGCATTAACCTGATACTAACTGAAAATAAGGCAACTTATCTAACAACAGCAGTAGAACATCTACACGTTTCTATAACTTAGGCAACTATGAGTGATCATACTCACTGATGGATCTACTCCAAGGAGAGACAAATAACTGCATGTGGTGGTGGAGCATTCAGTCTGTACATGTGCATGTACTGTTGATCTCCTTACAACGCAATGATTCAAATCACCACTAGATGTCGCTGCATAACATTAACAACTGACACTTATAAGAGTCAGAACATATACTGTTCATGTATAAAGAAAATACAAGCCTGCTATTTGGACTACCACAAATACCCAGTGTTGCAAAAAGAAAAATTGCAACAAATATGTAACAAGCTCTAAATGAAATGTGATGATCTATTCCACAATAACTAAATATGTGCATGCTCTACACATTGTAATAGCAGTCCAGTCCAGTCCAATGATAAACAAAGAGATTTTGTTCGGAGAAAATCTTGAGAGATTGTGTGCGTTCATGGCCATAAAGCGGGACATAAACAAATGTAACATCCACTAGCATTGCGAGACTGAACAATAGAATCCACTATGTAAATGTGGTTAAAAAAAAACAGATAAAATGTAACAGATTGTTTTTTTGGGATGTCTAAAGGTAACGTTGTAATAGTTAGTAGGTAACAGTTGGTCTTACAGGGTTAAATAAAGTTTATATGATTTGCAGAAAGTGTGCAAGATTTAATTAAACAAAATTAGGCATGTGCATAAATTTAGCTGCCAGACTGCAGCTTCTCTCTGCTCATGAATAAAGGCCAGTCGATACCTGGAGGACCTCCATATGGTAAATACAACACATATACTTAAAGAGCTTTACACATTCACACACTGATAATTCAGTACGGCATCAGATAGTGGTTAGGTTCTTGCTTAAGGACACAGTCTAAGAAGATTGAACTGGGAAGCTTCTGATCATTAGAAAATGGCCATCTCACACGTCCACAGCATCACACATGATCATGTCCCACAGTGCCCACGTGAGGGCAGCAGCTGCACTGTCCACTGTTCTTATGATGGCAGTGAAAGTGAAGTAATGTTGTTATTGTATATTTAAGCAGATGCTGTTAACTGCCCACCTTGCTTTAAATACACCTCTTCCTCCTACCTCCATTTCATTGTCTGTTCTTTAATAGCTGAGTCTCATTTCCACTTTCCGTTGTGTTCTCTCACTGTGTCTGTCTCGCGACGAATCACCACGGAGACAGGGAGAGGCAGATATAGTGATTTGTCTCCATGGAGACGGAGAGACAGATACACTGAGAAGAACATCCTCTGTGACAACAGCTGTCGGTGCAGCGGCTCAGTGTGACGCCTATAATGAGGTGTGACAACAAGTGTATTTTTAGCTTTTTACCTCAGGTAGCTAAAAGCAGTGAGTTGAGACACTTCAGAGGATGTTTGTGGAATATGAGTCCTACAAAGGCTGCTTTGATATTTGAAGGATTTGTCCGTTTTTATTTAATTTCCATCATAAGCAACATAAAATAAAACATTATCATCAAAAAACTCTTGTTTCACACTCATATTTCACACCCTGATATGTGGTGTTCAAGCAGTGGACAAGTAGGACTTGCAAGTCACTGACAGGTTGACACTGTAGCCGTTCTGTATATCACTGCCAAAATAGATTTTTTTAGAAAGTAAAATAAGCCTAATTTTAGGGAAACCGTTTTTATATTTTGCCTAAATGTGTCTTAGTCATATATTACAGTTTATATGTAGTTTTAATAACTAATAACAAGCTAGAACTAGAAAAGCACTCCAAGAGCGCAGACCTCCACCAAGGCAGCTCAGCACCCCCATGTGGAAATGGGCCATAATTAGCAGTGAGGCCTGATCAGCTTATACTTTACCAGGTAACAAGTCATATTAAGTTTTTGTTGATGGACATTTTTGTGTCCTGTACTTTAGGCTGGTACTCACATTGTACCTCACCTCATTTGACTATAGGTTTTGTCTGGTGAATTACAACAGTCATCACACACAGCAGTCACCGTTTCAGGCTAAATAATTGTTTCTAATTCACTCACATTCTAATTCTTTTGTGCTTGTTTCTCCCTGTCCTCCTCCTCCCTCCTGTCCCAGCGGTGGTCATTCCTGATGGAGCATCAAAGCAGGCAGGGTTTGGAGACGAGCTGGGGAGTGAAGACGATCTGCTGTATGAAGACTTTCGAAGTTCTGGACATCGTTTTGGACACCCAGGAGGAGGGGGAGGGGAACAGCTGGCCATCAATGAGGTAGGCAGAATGTTGTTTGACATGTTGTTTCTACCACTCAATGAGGGACTTCACCAGTTTGGTAAGAAGCATTATGATTGTTCTAGACAATTATTTATGTGATGAAGTGCGGATGGCAAAGGTGGTGTTTTAAATGCCACCAATTGGGGGGACATAATATTATAATAATACTAATGGTGGCTTTACAATGGGTAATATTTAGAATAAGATGGTTAAAAGACCATACCAAGGGGTGAGTGCTATACAACGTGAGATTTCCATTCAGTGTAGGACAGTGCTCTTTGTCTCTGGGTCGAAATCCCTGCTGCTGCTTTTCTGAAAAAAAACAAAAAAAACTGTTGTTTTAAATAATGAAAAAAAAGTTGCCAAAAACATACTGCAGTTAAAGCGCACAAATAAATAATTTGGAGCCTCTGCAGAGTTAACTCCAAGAAATTACCCCATTTTGTTGCTAAATGTCGTTTTTACCTCTTCCCAGCTATAGAGCAAAAGTGTAGGTGGTGGTGGTTGTGGGGAGGGCAGCCTTTGGTCTTTGGAAAAAACTTGATTGAGAATAAACCTGTTTTGTTACCACAGTCATACATTATGCTTGATATTAGTTCCACAGAAGTTGCTATACAATCTATTCTTCTGTATTTTTGCTTAAAAATACCTAAATCATGCTATACACACAACCGCGATATTTTGAATCATGAAAATGGAGTTCAACAATGCTGCTTACCCACAATGACTTCCTGAATGGTTCCTGTCTCAACTCAACAATCTGCTGTGAATGAAACGCTGCATTTGAGCTTACATTCTTTCACTTACTCCTACATGACTGAAATTACTCTCTTTGCCTTTTAGCCGGGGAGGACAGGGTAAAATCTGAGGTTGCTAGAATATTTGGATGTCATGGATAGCTGCTCTGGATTCTCATAATGCACCATCTCAGATGTGTGTCATGTTGAATGAGTCAGCATTGAAAGGAGTTCTGTCATAATTAGAATTATCTGTGGCCGACCATGTAAAAATGCTAATCCACATATTAAGCTGTCACATCAGGTATTAAACTGAATTTACTTAGCTACTATCTTCTGCCATATCTCATAGCATTTAGTTTATAGTGACAGTTTTCTTCTTCTCTCTGACTACGAGGCAGAATCAGGTCTTTGCTGCCACCCTGTGGGTCAGTCATGTCTTTTATTCCACTGGCTCTCAAATGATCCAGCCTTGGCACCAACATTTATCTTTGAAGCACTCAAGTTATTGCAAAAATATTGCAGTAATACATACTGCCTTTTTTCATATGTCGGCACTCATTGCACACAACTCACTGTGTATTTGTCTCTCTTTTGTCCACAAAAGGAGAAAACCAATATTTAATGTAGTAGGTATCATATTTTGGTTTTGGTTTTGTTCACGGAATCCGGAGAAGACAGACACTGTTGTCATGATAATGATGGCTCCAAGCAGTTACCATTCTAGATAAATCACACGGGAAAGTATGGGACACAGGAGCGACTGGTCTACTGCTGCCTCGTGTGGTCACGTTGTGTCACTGAGGTTAACCTGAATGAAGGATTTTTAATGCCGAATTAACAAAAAAGACATTTGAACTTAGTGATGGAGGCAGCAGTGGATCAACAACTCCTGTGTGCTGTGATGTTAAAATCACTGATTTTCATCTTTTTCATTAAATCAACCTTCAATAAAGCTTGTCATATATGAGTGTGATTGACAGCTGGTATCATCCAATCGGTGCCTGATTGCAGGTGATGTCAATATACAGTCTTAACAATGTTAACCTGTTAATGTTTTAACTTCTATTTTCCTCAAAATGGTAACAAAGTTCAATGAAATCATGTCATGTTCTGTTGAAGCAGACACAAACTAGTGATTGAGCTCGTTAACTCTAGTTTACTGATTTAAAAACCAGGGGAGTTGCCCCCTGGTGGCTAACTGTTACTTCAGTCCTGCATCCTCACTTTTCGGATCAAATGGCTATATCCATATCTAAACAGTTTATGGCAATACTAGAGAGTGAATTGTACAGTAGCTCTGAAGTGCAAATCACCACCACAATAGGAAAACACAACAATACTAACTTAAAACACAACATTAACTGAAAACACAACGACAAAGTCAGGAGACATGACGAAGCAGAAAACACAACAACTTAAACGCAACACAACAGGAAAAGCAGAAAACATGACATTAACTGAAAACACAACATTAAAGGACTCATATTATACCCTATTTCTCCAACCTTATCTATTTCCCTTGTGTCCTAATGAACATGTCTGTGTCCTGCTTTGGTCAAAATACCCTAAGGATGACGCACAGCAGTACAATCACCCTTGCCCTGAGTCCACAGACTCTGCTTCCTCATTGGAAAGCGTGTCAGTGGGATTGAGGAGATCTTCGAAGTAATTCCGCCAACGACCCACAACGTCCCGAGTCGAGGTCAGCAGCACCCCATCCCCACTGTGCACAGTGTGCTTCCCCCTCCTGAGTCGCCGGATTATCGACCAGAACCTCTTCGAAGCCGTCCGGAAATTGTTCTCCATGGCTCACCAAACTCCTCCCATGTCCAAGTTTTTGCCTTAGAGACCGCCGAAGCCGCGTTTGCGCTAGGCCTGCCGGTACCCATCAACCGCCTCCCTTACCACCGGTGTCCACCAATGGGTTCGGGGGTTGCCGCCGCGACAGGCACCAACCACCTTGCGGCCATACATGGCCCATTCGGACTCAATGTCTCCCACCTCTCTCGGGACGTGGTTAAAATTCTGCCGGAGGTGGGAGTTGAAACGCTTTCTGAAAGGGGATTCCGCCAGATGTTCCCAGCAGACCCTCACAACACGTTTAGGTCTGCCAGGCCTGTCCGGCATCCTCCCCTGCCATCAGAGCCAAATCACCGCCAGGTGGTTATCAGTTGACAGCTCTGCCCCTCTCTTCACTCAAGTGTCCAAGACATATGGCCGCAGGTCTGATGACACGACTACAAAGTTGATCATTGACCCTTATGCTTGAACATGGTGTTAGTTATGGACAATCCATGACGAGCACAGAAGTATAATAAAAGAAGAACAATAAAAGCACCACTCGGGTTCAGATCGGGGGGGTCCCACTGTCATTGCCCAGGTCCCACTGTCATGGCCCACATGAGCACTGAAGTCCCCCAGCAGAATGACGAAGTTCTCAGGAGGAGCGCTTTCTAGCACCCCCCCAGGGACTCCAGAAAGGGTGGGAACTTTGAGCCCAAAGGTGGAGGGAGGCTACCCTCTCTTCTGGAGCTTCTGTAGATGAGGGTCAGCCCGCTTGCGTCCTCGCCTTCGGCTACCACCCAACTCACACAACTACGCACCAAAATGTGCTCATTGAAACCCATTCAAATCACTAATCATCAAATATAAAGTAAAAAACATGAATCTTCAAATGTTTTTGCATCATTTGAAGCAAAAGGCTTTAAATGTGTGCTCTGACCAATTTCTATCAAGATTACATTTTCTTTTTTTTGGCACATGGAGATAAAAACAGCTTTTTCTGATCAAGGGCACTCCCATTAAACCCCGCCCCCAGGCAGAAATTTTGCGTGGGTGTGTGAGTACATGTGTGCATGTGAATGTGCGCGTGTGCGCAAGCACGTGTCTTCAACGTGCACAGTGCATTTACAGTGTGCCAGAATGCGTAAAAGCGCTTTCAAGTGGCAGCTCTTTTTTAAACTTTCAAACCACCAAAACTTGAAAGTACAGTCTCCAAATCACTCTGACATCTAAATTATGGGTTCCCCACTGCTTTGAAATATCCAAAACACAGGATTTCCCAGCACATCAAATGTACAGCAAAAATTAGAGCCAAAACAAACCCCGATCTGTGCACCTGTGTGCTGCACTGCAATAATCACAGGTATACGTGATGAGGTGTGCATAGCTAAGGAGCATAGCTGGACGCTGCATGTCAAACCACACACAATAAAGCATCACAGCGACACAGCGGAGGCGCTAAAAATGGTAATTGAACCTGAGCGCATGGAGCGTTCCATCAGCTTCGGACACTGACACAGCCGATGAAGAGTACTTCCCGGGGGCTTTCTCGTGTCACACCAACTCCACTGACTCTTCTGACTGTGGGGAAGAGGTGACACTAGCGGACCTTTTGTGGAAATCCAAAAATGGAGAGATCTGGGCACCCACAAACACGCACCAGTGCACACCTCCAGACTCGGGACTAACTCCAGAACCTCCCCGCTATGCCGTGGCCATTGTTAGTGAGCCGATTGACACATTTCATTTATTTTTCACCACGGAGATCACAAAACTTATCACGGAATAAATCAAACTGCATGTGAGAAAGACAGTGCCCGAGTGGAAGGACCTCGATGCCACCACCTTGCGGGCTTTGTTTGGACACCTTCTGTTGGCGTCTATTGGTCAGCTAGTGCGCTGCCAGAACGAAACCAAGGACAGAGAGGGTCGTGTTGTACATGACAGATGGGGCTGGGACGGTGACTGTGACTATTGATTATTTATTTTCCTCATTTGGGCTGGAAGAGGAGCAGCTGGGAAGAACCATGGTTCACAATGCGTAAAAACTAATTATTTTTATTTGGTATCTATAATAAGGTCTAATGTTGGTCTAAAAAACGACATACAAACAAAATGAAAATATAAATGTACACATGTTTTATAGCTTGTATTTGTATTGGTGCTCTCGGTATGTTAACAATGGTATTTTATGAAATCTGACATTACAAAAAAAAAATAATGCAAAAAAAAAAATGGTTTTGGTAATCTTTTACATATACCAGGCTGCAATAATCAAAACAATATCAATCAAGTTTGCATTAAGTATACTGAAAATAATAATTTTTTGTCATTTTTTTAATCATAAAATAAGGTGCATCATGACTAAACCTGGCAGTTTAAGGGTTAAAAATAAATAAAATATATTAATATTTTATATGTATGGAAAGAACAGATGTTGGTCTAAAACTTAAAAAAAACAACAAAAAAAAAACAAATGTATACTATTTTTATAGCTGTGTACTTTCATGCGCACCATTTGGTGTGCTAGGTGTGTTAACGTAACTTTTTTGAAGCCGCATTTAAGGTTTAACTGAAAAACAACACTAACTTAAAGCTCGCATAGAGTGGTACTGTTGCACATATATGTCAGTTATGGAGGTCGACTTACATTAATAACCTCCTAGTTGCTGTAAATGAGCTGATAGAAATCTCTCCTTACTGACGCTCTCCTCAGCCGCTGTGTTTCAGACTGAAATCTCACACACAGAAGATAGACTGCGTTGTGATTGACCAGCCAGTGTAGAGCCTTCCCAACTGTCTTGTGATTGGCCAACACCCGGAAGTGACATAATCAGTACACCAGCTCTCAGAAGCGCAGCTCCTTCTTTTGGTCTAGGTCCACTTTAAAAAATTACAACTAAAGCAGAACACAACAGCAATAAATTATTACAGACACTGTCTTTTAACTGGAAGTAAAGTGCTGGTTTCAGGACACAAACTGCAATAAAGCAGGGTTATAGAAAATAAAACTATTGAGATCTCCCAGAGGTGAGCTGTGCCAGTCAGGCACTGCGGTCAAATCAGCTGTCAAATGTGAAGTGTGCCGGAATCATATTATTACTCAAACTACTACTAATATTTTCAAAAAAATTTAAATAATACAAGATATTCTTTTATGTCTGCCATATCTATTGCAGTGTTACAGCAGCTAAAAATAACCTAAGGTAGAAAAATAGAGATAAGAGTATTAGACACTATAAAAAACGACTATAGCTGCACCATATACATTTTCGAGCTATAAATTTTACTAATTGTTTATTTGACATAATTAGTAATGACAAGATATAATTTTTTTCACATATAATTTAACATTCTTCTTTTCAGTAATTTGTGTTCCCTTTTGGTAGGACTTTATTTAGAAAACTGCTTTGACCATTTGAGTACAATTGACGTAAAGGAGAGACTTCACATTTAGGAGTGGCTGATTTGACCACAGAAAGCCAAGTGGCAGCTGACTTGACCGCAGTGTCTGACGGGCACACCTCACCTCAGCTAGATCTAAATTATTTTCTTCTGTACAACCCTGCTTTACTGCAGTTTACGTCATGCGTCTTGACATTGTGTCCATCCAATCAGCGACTATCCTTGTTGACAGTATATACCTTTTCCATTTCAGTTATTGTTTTCTGCTTTTGTCTGCTTTTGGATTCAAGTAATTTAAGTTGTGTTTTCCTATTTGTGGTGGTGATTTGCACTTCAGGGCAATAGTTGATGCTAATAGTGAATTTTCGTTTGGTTTGATATCATTACTAGTGGTACACTAAACTATTTTTTTTGTTGTGTTAACAACAATAAACAATATTTTTAGACAATTTTATTGATTGATAGCTATCAAGATGTGAAGAGGGTTTCATCATTTTCAACATTTGACATCAAAGGTGTTTCAAAAACAAATTTAGTACCCCTAGCCTTACCACAGTTTGTAAGGTCACTAATTTAAAATGTCCTCACATGCACGCACGCACGCACGCACACACACACACACACACACACACACACACACACACACACACACACACACACACACACACACACACACACACACGCTCTTCTCTCCTTTTCCCTTAAGATCCATCCATTACTCTGCATGGCTTTCACATTTACCCTCACAGCCCACCCCACCCCCCTTTCTCATCCTCCCAGAGGTTGCTATGGCCCTGCCTCAATCACTCTGGTATCGAGGATACGCTGACACATTCTGCATTCTGATTGGCTGTTGCTTATGTAAGGGTGGGAACACAAAAAAATTCAGGGAAAGAAGGGGGAAAGGAAAAGAGGGTGATCCTGGTAGAACGGCCACGGAACACCATTTTAGCAAGAGCTTACTGGAGACAAAAGGTGGACAGAGACGGAGAGATAGAAGAGAAAAAAGCTACGGGAGGAACAAAGGGCCGGTTGTTATTAGAGAATGGAATGACTGAGCGTTTGTAGGCTATTGTAGAAGAACAAGCTGGAAAGAGGGAAAGGCAGCAGAGGAATGAGCATCAGCAGGAGTGATGCAGCCTCTTACCTTCCATCTTTCATTCTGACATCCTGACCAGGAGAGAGAGAAAGAGAGAGAGAGAGAAGGAACCAGAAAGAAGAGGAGGGCAAAATTGGTGGAACAGAAAGGAGGTGCTTGTTACTCAAAGAGGAAGAGAGGAGTGAAAACGGACAAGGGAGTGATGCTCAGCACGTAGCACACAAAAATCTTCACAGAGCTTACATTCACACACACACGCTGACACAGACAGGCACCCAGCCTCCACTGGCAGGCCGGGGCAACGCTGGTCATCGTCAAAGTGGCAGGAGAAGCAGGTGAGGCGAGTGTCAGAGCCGAGCGGAGGAGGAGTGCAGTGGAGAACAACAACGGGTATAGTCAAGCAGGACGGGGCGACGTAGTGTGGTGTGGAGGCTCAGCACTGAGGGAAAGGCGAAGGGGGAGGAGAGGCAGTGCTGAGGAGGAGGAAGCGGAGGAAACCAGGGGACTGATGGCTCGCGGCAATGGCTCGGGGAGGTGGAGCAGACAGAGGATAGGATTCCTCAACACCGTGCTGCGCTGCAACCTCCCTCCCGAGACCCAGAAGGTGGTGGTGTTCCTCATCATGATGCTGCTCATCATCATCAATGTGGTGCTCATGTTTCTTCTGGCCTTCCAATAGACTGCACACACTGACTCGAGCTCATACACACACAAACTCACACAAGCTCACACACACACACCCACAAACACTTCTAAATGGAGAAGAGAACAGATAAGTGGAACACAGTGGGACCTGAAAGCAGGAGAGGACTGGCCTGTTTGATTGATGGGTGTTCAACATGGCAGCAACAGAACACAGGTACATCAAGGAGGATCAGTTACTATGAGAATGGATGATGTGTACATGTTTGTGGATTTGCTTCTTTATGAACACAGGGATCTTTTCTACAAATGGATTCATCCGATTTGTAGAAAAACTCGCCTCTAATAATAACTAATCGAGCAAATCATTCAGGTTTGACTTGTCCAGGTGTTAAGAGATCTGTCTCTGTCATTTTAGGGCTGGGTCATACTTCCTATAGCACATATTTTCCTTGGTCACAGAGAGCTACCTTACATTACCGCATGCGTTTACATGTCAGTGATTGTGTTCATACTTAGCGGTTAAAGGTTCACATTAATCTTGCGTTCTATGCATGTGTAATTGATCTTACATTCAATTCCAGGCGATTCTGTTTGTCCCATTTTAATGTCGAATTTTCTTTGAGTGCTTACTTGTATGCTAGTGCATTGTTACTCTCTTCTTTGTTGTCTCTTTTGAGTCAAACAAGAGCACACCACCAACTTGACTGGAAAATGCTGTGCTACAGGGAGCATGCGCAGTTGGTGCGTACAGTCCACATGGACTTAAACTGGAGGTCTGCTTGTGTTTATCCACTTAGTGTCCACATTATGCCACTGCTGAAATGGGTGGATGACAAAATTCACATCACACAGAACCTAGCAAACCTCTGTGGAGGATGCTGATGTGCAACATAATAAACACCATAAGTCCATAAGTCTCCAACCCAACACAACTGAACTGATGGAATTCAGGTTGTGGTGCTTGAAGGCCTGTTATTGTGTCTTAGTGCTTGCAGAGTTTCCTGCTACTGAAGAAATACATCGTTAAAGACTGGTACAGAAAGTAGTGCACTCATTATTTTTATTTTTTTTACTGCAATGCATTTTAACAGCATGAAGTTACAGTAAATTTGGGATTGATTCAAAATGGACAGTCTGTGTAGATGAAGGAGCATGTCTCCCAGGGTAACGGTGTAGCTCACTGATGTGTGTTTTGGGACACAGTGAAGTGAAAATAAATATCTTTCTCCAGAAACTGGATTTTTTTTTTATTAATTAAAGTGTTTGAGAGGATGTGAAGTTTAGTTTAGTTTGTAGTAATGTTAAAATCTACAGCATACAGAGCGCTTACAGGTGATGTAACATACTCTGTGCTGGCCCTGTTCCTCTGCTCTTAGATAACCACAGCTGAAAATGCAACACAACTGAACAAACAGGATCTATCGAAGTCACCTGCTCTTTTTTTAGCATTCTTTTACTACAATATACTATATTATACAATAACATACTTATAACAAATGTAATGTGTATATTACCAATATTTTAGTGATGATACAAGAATATTCACCTGCACTTTGTCTTTGTGTTCAAATAGTAGAAGCTAATGTTCAATGATTAGCAGACTAATGTTTCTGAATGAGTCTGCTCTATAAACAGAGCTGACATCTCAGGATATAGCATTCAAAATAATATAATCTCATGTGGTCCTATCCTGTCCCCTAAAAAGTGCATTACCACACAGGTAAATTCACAAGTTCATTGAGTTTATGGGTTACTCTAAAACAACACTTGACTAAAAAGTACAATTAGTCACTGGTCACAGTTGCCTATTGAAAAAAATGTATCAAATGTTTATTGTACTTGAATGTGACAGGGCCTTGTCATTAAGTGTACTTCAGTACTGAAAGTAAAATTACAAGTTAACTAATTTATGAGAATTTTGTTTATTCACTACCTTAATGTGGAGCACAAACCTTTATCACCACTGCTGTTAATCTCTGTTGCCGTCTTTTCCTCTTGCATCATTGAGTGACTTTCTACCGAAGAACCTTGTGAATGCATACATCTGAATGCCTGGGTTTTTTAGTACATATACAATGTTAATCAGTGCCTTCCATCTGATTTACTGTCTGTTGAGACAGACAGTAAATCAGATTTGTATACACATGCTGCCCAAAAAACTGTTAAGTACAGTAATTAACTAATACTACTTTGTTACATTGCATCACTGATTGCATAATGCAAGTTATTTCTGAACCAAAATGATGTAACTTACATGACAAATTGATAGTGTACAAACTGAAGAACCTTTTGCAGAAAATTATGTTGATGTCAACCTTTTTCTGGTTATGCATGTGGTGAGGTTTAAAAACCAGAAGCATCTGTTTAGGACTAAAATAGATCATGTTCATTTGCTTGCTGGTGTCTAAAAAAGGACAGTGGTGCTGTATAGGGACATTTGCTGACATCTCACTCTATAAAAAAAGGGCTTGTTCTGTGTTTAGTGTCCACGGAGAGTCACTACTCATTTCCACCTGCACCAGACTGCTTCGATATTCAAGTTCAGCAAATGTCTTCGATCTCACATTCCATTCCAGTAGGAACACTGGTAGGTCTCCTTACATAAACTCTCAGGTTAAAACAAGAGATCACCACCAAATGGACTGGAAAGTGGTGCTACATGGTCGGCCACGATGACACTGACTGATTAACCAAGTTCCAAAAATTTTAGTAACTCAAACCTTTTCCAAGCAGACGTTGCAATGAAAATAGAGTAAAAAACAGACACTTATATCAGGCAAATTGTCAATTATGCAAATTAGGTGATGACGTCATTTGGCAACTTCAAACTTATCGTTCATTTATCGTTATCGAGGTGAGCTGTTCAATATATCGTGATATTGACTTGAGGCCATATCGCCCAGCCCTAAAGTGCATTACAGAAAAGCCTAAGCTTTTGATTAAAACTTAAATAAAACAAAATAAACAGGTACAATCACGAAATAATATTTAATTAAGCTCTTACAAGTACAAGAAACTGGAAATTATTGCTGAGCCGTCATACTACACACACATACCTGGACACACACGCACGCACGCACACACACACACAGGTTTGACCAACCTAGACAAAGTGTTATTCCTAACCATTACCAGTTAATGCCTAACCCCAACCTAAACCTTACCACAATTCAAATCTTAGCCCTAAACTAAACCAGTTCCTCAGAAATGATGTTCTTAACTTATAAGGACACAAATTTGGTCTCAATAAGGACTAATGATCCTTAACTGCAAAAACTTCGAAATGCATTGCATTCGCATGCCCCGCAAAATGTTTTCCATATCTATGAATTGGGTATGACCGTGGAACAGATTTTGAAGTTGAAATGAAATGTCCAAGTTTGAAACACTTTAAAAAGGAAATATAAAGGTCACACAGGTGGTTTCCAGGGGCAATTACTTTGCTGCACCTTTGGACAAAACATATGTACATTGATATAATTGTAATATTGTAATAATATTGTATATGTTTTCTAATGTTTTTGTATGTTTTCTAATGTATGTGTAACACATTATGTTACAAGTTTATTTTAGACAGTAATTGACAGGAATCACACTATTTCCCTTAATTATTTAAATTATAGAAGCCTGTTTATAATGTAAATATAATATAAGGTTTCAACCTATGATACCTTAACAACAGTGGCAATTGTTCTTAGACAACCAAAGGAAAGTTAAGCTTCCTCTGAAATATGTACTGTGTATTTCAGTACTTATAATGCGCTACAACACGATTAGTAAGTCATTTACATCGTGTAAAGTTGCTCTCTATTCTGTTCTCTATTGTCTTTGGTGCAGGGAATGTAAGTGGTTTAAAAAGCCAAACAAACTGCAGTATTAGGTCAGAAAAGGTTAAAGCATCATGTAACAATAAATCCCAATTACAGAATATAACAATGTAATTTCCTGTCACCACTAGGTAGTGCTGTGACTAAACCTGACTGGTTATATTGGTGACAGAACTTTTTATTCATGTTTTGGCTCTCAAATTAGCAATTGAATTTCCTGAATAACTAACATTGTAGCTGTAATAGGGTCATTGCACCACTTAATGTCGCCTAAAATTAAGACGCTATTATCTTAGATCTAATTTATTATTGTTTTTTTCTCAAACTGTAATCTGAAGGCATATTGTTTGGTCGAAAAGCAGTCACTGTCATGATGGCTTAACTGTTTACAACAAGCTGCATGTAGTAGTTTATACTCAGTTTGAATCAGAAAATGTTGTGGTGGAATCTGGAGAGAAAAAATTCAGAGAGACAAGATGGTGTGGGTGTGTTGCTTAGCAACAGCCAAATTGCCTGTTTACCAGGATCAGTGGAGCTAAAAAACAGATCACTAAAAGAAAAAGAAAAGGACTGTGCCTTAAACAGCTCCAGTGAGGTTTGTTCTGTGGCAGTAGAGAGCAGGGAAGCGTATGCCTCTGCAGGAGCGAGAGGCTGAGCAGTGTAATGGATGGCCTCTGTGGAGCGTGGGGCTGCGTTGACGCAGTAAAACTGGTGGTGTGTACGAGAAGGTGTGAAATATGACCGCTGCAGTGTCTTCATCAGTAACACTGGCTGCACCTCCTTCTGCTCTCTTTCTGTTATGTCTCCTCTTCCTCTGCCTAATGCACTTCATCTTCCCTCAACTGTACACTGTAAGAAAAGATACACCATATCTACTCAATAAAAATGAGGCAACAGATTACAAGCAATATTATTAATTAAATTTCACAATGTTTAGTATTGAGTAAATTTTAATTAAATTAGACCCTTAATAGTTACCCATTTAATATGAGTAGATCTGAATAGAAAACAGTACAGAATTAATTAAAATCTAAACAAACATATTGAGTTGATTTGAAAAAGATAATGTGTAAATTGTACTAATAAAAATTTATTTAATTCTACATATCAATGATATATAATTGATTAATAATCAACTACATTTATCTGTGCATTAATTTGAATGTATTCAATCCAATTAATTAAATATAAAAAAAACATTTCTTAGGAATAACTAGTCTATGGCCCAGAAAATACAGAACTAAACAAATACTCAAATAACATGTTTATTAACAATTAACAGCTGTCCTATTCTGTCCTATTTCAAACCAGAAATTTGAATAGGACAGAATACTGACTCCAAACTTTTTTGTAAAAACAAAAATAAATTACATTTTACACAGTGATGATGTATTTCCATGCTTGCGCACCTCACAAAGCTACTGAATTGGATTAATAATGAAAATATTAAAAAAAATTCTCCAGAAGTGCATGTACCAAAACTATTTGTATGGAGTTAAACACATTTAGAACTAACCACAATAGAAATGGCATTGACATTAGTGGGATAAGTGTCCAAATCAGTGCTAATTTACAAACATAGCAGCACTTTCAAATGTGCAAATCGCTAGCTCTGTAGAAGCTGAACATAGCACAACATGTAAACTGCAACTACAGTCTCATTTTCAAGCCAGAAGTTGCTGTGCTGTAGTCTGTAATGCTGCAGAAGATCACCCCTTGTTGTCGCTCTGAATCCAAAGACTTTACACTGCCATCTCATTTGGCTGCACCTAAGGAAAACACAAAGTTTTAGATATGAGAAGTGCTTTTCAGCTTCAAATTTCTGCAGATGATAATCATACCCATGTGAAAACTGAAAGCATTTTATTGAAATGAAATTTCCCCAACACAAATATAAACACCAATGTCAACATAACGTGATTTTAATCTATAATTAATATAATATATTTTCCAGTCTAAAACGTTCATGGACTGAAATTGAAAAATTGAAAATTGAAAAAATCTGTGCCGTGTTAGGCCTCCCCTCCTCCCGCCTGCTAACGTTTAGTGCTGTGGACCGGACATTACCACACTAAAATTAACAGATTTAAGCATGAAAATAAATATAATTGCGGCTCTAAAACGTAACACTGTTGATAAATTTACTTCACGTGTGTTTAGGTAAGTTGCCTTCACATTTTCAAGTTGCAACACAACAGCGAAACAACAGAGAGTACTTACGTTAGCTGCCCGGGAAAACGAGCCCCACACAGGAAGTAAAGCTAACGGAAGTGCGTCAAGTGCCGTCCGAAATATAAGATGCTCTTTCAGCGATAACTCCCAATATATCTCTTTATGTTAATGTGTCTAACCTTAACATTAAACCCAATGTACTTATTTACGTCATTATTTAAAAACATACTGAGGATATATCAACACGCAAGTGACGTAGGAAGCAAGATAGCAACCATGATAGCGGAATGCTAAGCCGCATCCTTCAAAATAAGTTTGACTTCAATACATGAATTCTTCCTAAATGTATAATGCAGTGTTCATATTATAGCGCAACAAAATCACACTAGGCCTACTGACGTACATTAACATAAAGCCTTGGCAACAGAAGCCAACTTTATGTTGCTGCTGAGTCTCTTTTTCTGTGATAGCTCATTTTATATTGTAATATAGCCTTCATGCGTTCTTCTTACAAGCCAGGTGATAATAAAATAAGTTCTTACCTTTGAGCAATGTCGAAGTAGATGAACATTCACTGTCTATGCTCCTCAAATGTCTTGTGGCTAAATGATAGCCTGCTGCATTCAAAAAATGCACACTTTGACAGGAAGTGCTTCTCAATTAAAATTTGCCTGATTACATTAATTTGAATTCACTCAATATTCAGTTTTTTTGGGATTAAGCAAACACAATGCTTATATTTTATTTAACTACAATGGGTGGATTTTATTCCAAATATTTTTATTTGAAATGTAATTAAATATTTGCTTCAAAACCAAAAACACAATTATATTGAATATATTTTACCTGATACATTAATTCAAATCTACATCACCACAGAATCTTTTCTTACAGTGTATCTTTCTCATCTGTACCTGAGTTTTCTAGTTAACCTAGGGAGTGTAAAAGCTGAATGGCACATAGAAAATAAATATAATAACAAGACAAGACAAGAGAAAATAAATACCCAAAGCTGACAGAAAAATCAAACAAACAACAACACAATTATTAATTAATAATCTTAATCTTGAATGTGGAGGGGGTCTGACTTCCTATTTTTTTCTTTGCTTTCCTAACACTTTTATATTGCATTTGAAATATTCAATAACAAAATGGCAGGTCTATCTATGTAATATTACAGAGTGGGAGGATGACATGAGGAACTGGCCTCATATGATATAGGAGGATATTTTAAATTGTGTTCTGCTGTCGCTTGATGTGGAAGGTTGAATACTAGGTTGATGTTCAACAAGAAAAAAAAGGAGACTGGGAGCAGACATAAGTCAAAAGAAGGGAAACTAAAGTCAGCAAATACATTTAGAGTAGAGTACACAAGTATATATCTACCGTCTAAAGTAAAACAAAAAATTACCACAAAAAGAAAAAACTTGAAAACCATGGAAATATAAAATGGAGAGAGATTCATTCATTAATCGTCTATCGTTTTATCCTCCACATGAGGGTCATGGGGCCACTGGTGCCAATCAACTCTCACACATACGGCCAATTTAGAGTGTCCAGATTCATTAAGCCTAAAAGTCTCAGAATCACAGAATCATTAAAATGTCCACATCAGAAAGAACTAAATAAATTGAATTGAATTGAATTTATATTTTTCTCGTCAAATAATTACAATGCAGTGTTTTAGCTATGTCAGATGCTGGAGCAACACATGAGCAACTCTGCGATGGTGGGATCCACTGGGAGCACTTCTGTCATATTTGTGTCACAGTAAATGAGTCATACACATATACACACGTATATATTTTTATATATATATATATATATATATATACGTGTATATATATGCTGTTAATTGCTGTTCAATGTTTAACCATATTGTGTAAAATACCAAGTTGTTATTGAATGGTATTGCTAACAATGTTGTCCATTGTTTTTTCTGATTTCTCAACTATAACGCAGCAACCTTGGGGTGACATCACTCCCAGTTGTGACTTTAGAGTTCCAATGTAAATGGAACGAAGTACAAGCAATTTTAGTGACTGAGAGTTGATATTTTCTGCTGATTTTCAGTTCCACTGTTGCAGAGATGATGATACGTTACTATGGCAATTGCTCTCTATGTCACACTTACGATGTGCTGAAACTAGAAAAAATGTCTCCTGACCTGTGTCGTGTGTGGTGTCTTCTCTGCAGCTGATCAGTGATGGCAGTGTGGTGTACGCCGAGGCACTGTGGGACCATGTCACCATGGACGATCAAGAGCTTGGCTTCAAGGCTGGTGATGTCATTGAAGTAGTAGATGCTACTAACAAGGAGTGGTGGTGGGGTCGTATCATGGACAGTGAAGGCTGGTTTCCTGCCAGCTTTGTGCGGGTAACTGGAGAAGACAAATGCTATATTGCTTTTAATGAGTAGCTGCAGCGATAATATCTGCAATCTATAATATTACAATACTTTACATAAACAGACAGACCTTGAATTTATGGTGAGACAGAGCGATGTCAATGTTAACAGTTGTGTTTCCCCCAGTTGCGTGTGAATCAAGATGAGCCCATGGAGGAGTATCTGGCTCATCTGGAGGAGGTAAACACTGGAGAGCAGGACCAGGCGGATCTGGGCATGATATTTGGACCTGGTTTACCATGCAAAGAGCAGATGAGGACCAATGTCATCAATGAGATCATGAGCACTGAGAGAGACTACATCAAACACCTGAAAGACATCTGTGAGGTCTGCATCAGATCATATTAAAACATTTAATTAATTATCATTGTTAATTCATAAATATCTTTGACTTCTGTCCGAAGCCAATCATGATCAATGATCAAGTAACCAAAGTGCACAATGTAAGCATCTCCCATTCACTACCACAATTTCCTTTATTTAAAGTAGACATATTATACCCTATTTCTACAAGTTAACCTAGTTCCCTGGTGTCCTACCCAGGAAACTACGTCAGCGTCACTGAGGTTCTGGCAGCTAACATCGGTTAGCATATGGAAAAGCGATCATTCACTGAGTCTAGCCGGCACATTCATATATAAAATGTATCCACTGGACACGCAAATCCTCTGAGGCTGGAAGTTTGTTTAGAACTCTTTGCTGCACTGTGGAGCCAAGAACAGAATATTTTGTGGACTTCCACTCTTCCGGATACTATTGCCCTTGTCTGCAGTCTCGCATTTTTCTTGGACAAAGTGTAGCTCTGCGAGACAACAATTCTAGGAATGTCTCATTGTGATGTAGCAATCAGTGTTGTTTTCGTCAACGGTGACAATGACGAAATCTTTTCGTTGACGCCACTTTTTTTCATGACGATAACAAGATGGTGACGAGATAAACATGACTCTTTGATGACGAAAACATGACGAGACTTGTGTGAGTTTTCGTTGACGAGACGAGAATGGACGAAAATGTTAGTGGGTGGTCTGTCAGACATTTGAAACGCATGACATTTCGTTTTTTCGGCCAATCACCTGACGGTCACGGAGAAAGTACATGGCTACTTAATATGCACGTCCCCCGCTACTGCTTCTGCAGTGTGTGTGTGTGTGTGTGTGTGTGTGTGTGTGTGAGTGTGTGCGTGTGTGTTCACCGTTGAATGACGATGGATAAGGAATCCCACAGAGGGACTGAACTGCGGCTGTACTTCTTCTAACCCGACACTTATGTAAGTGGACTCGTTAGAATTTTAAGCTAGCGATCTTTATGCTAACGTGTTAGCAAACAACAAACAGATGGATTATTTAGCGGCAGAAAGAAAGCAGGACATGACAATAACTGGACACAGTAGTTAGTAGTAGTGGCTAAAGTTAGCTTTTGTTGCGCTAACGTCAATTCATTATGTGTGTGTTTCTTTAGCAGCATGTTTAGCCATGTTGACATTCAGGAACGATGTGGTGATCTCTTTGTGTGTAATAATAGCCAATCTGCAAGCTCACAGTGTGTTGAACTTATAGATCTGCTGCTATTTTCACAACTTATGTGCGACACTGCCCAACAACAATCTCCAATACTTATTGACCTAAATAAATTTGTTAAAAGACTATACTTCTTTTTTCGACTAAAACTAGACTAAATCCTTTTTGAGTTTTCATCGACTAAAACTAGACTAAAACCTTTTTGAGATTTCGTCGACTATAACTGGACTAAAACTATCACATATAGAAGTGACTAAAATGTGACTAAAACTAATAAGCATTTTCGTCCAAAAGACTAAGACTAAGACTAAATCTAAGATGGTTGTCAAAAACAACACTGGTAGCAATGAGTGCGGAATTCAACATTCAGCATCAAGGGTTATTGCACAATTGAGAATAACAGATAATCTTCATTATCCACAAAATACATAATAAACTGTTATATTAAGGATTTAGTAGCAACATCTTCAGTTTTGACAGTGTGTGCATGTGTGTGTGTGTTTCCTTCAGGGTTATATCAAACAGTGCCGCAAGAGGACAGACATGTTCACTGAGGAGCAGCTTCGTGTCATCTTTAGTAACATTGAGGAGATCTACCGATTCCAGAGGAAGTTCCTTAAAGGCCTGGAGAAGAAGTTCAACAAGGAGCAGCCACACCTCAGCGAGATTGGCTGCTGCTTCCTTGAACATGTTAGTCAAAGCTGCAGAAAACCTCTGAATGCAGGGCAGCAGCACTATTTCAAATTATATTATTGTAGGAAAGACGCACAGCATTCTGCCATGTCACACTGAGTTGTACAAACTGTAGTAAATCAGTCATGAACGTGTCGGCATTAAATTTCTGTGGTCACAGCTCATAATAATTGCGATACCTCATGCTTGGTTTAATGTACACTCAACAAAAATATAAACACAAGAAGAAAAACTTGTAGTTGTTATTATGTGACAAAACAGAGTAAAAAAAAATCCAAAAATAACAGTACAACTTTATCAATAAAGTGGCTTTAATTTGCGAGCATTAGGATCAATTTCTGCAGGGCTGCTGTAAGATTCACCTCCCGCAGGCGTATGCTGACCAAAATCCGCCTGTTGTGCAGACCAACAGTCTCACCGGCAGTTCTGGTCACTGAGCGGAACCTATCACGGAGGTGCTGGAGCTGCATGTACTAGTCCAGAGTGGTCGTGGTAACATGTGGCTGGCAGGCATGTGCACGTTGTTCCAGTCTCTCTGAAACAAGTCCACAGGCGGCTGACAGTGAAATGATGCACATTCAGTTGTGTTGCAACAGCTGTAGCGCTCAGCCCAGCACTCAGCATGCCAATGGCACGCTCCCTCTTGATTTGTGACATCTGTGGCATATTGACAAGTTACAAAAGTCCACATTTTGGTGTGCCCTTTTATTAACCAGACCACAAGGAGTGTCTGTGTACTGGTCACACAAATCGACAACCACTCTGCCATGTTCCATGACTCTCCTGAGTTGAAATACTGGGTTTGAGCAAAACAAATAATTCCATTAACAAATACATCAATAATCTGAGTAATGTCATAGAATGACATTCTATTGTTGTTCACCATTTCAAGTGTGTGCGTTTATATTTTTGTTGAGTATACAATGAAACTTAATAGAAACGAAGATAGAGCATAGTTATTACACTGCAACACATCCCTGCAATGGACACAATATGAACAGTTCTATCTGTTTACCTGTCTGTCTATCTAATTATACAGTTAAACACGGTGTTTAAAATTTAACATTATACTCATGAAAGAGGAGTAAACTCCATTTGTTTTTGTCATATGTTCCTAATAAATTGACAGTTGAGAGTAAGTTTTAAACCATTTCTGCACAGAATTGTGAGTGCATGTTTTCAAGCGTATGGTAAACTGTCTGCCTTTTAACTTTTTCTTGTACTCTGTGTAGCAAACAGATTTTCAGATCTACTCAGAGTACTGCAACAATCATCCCAACGGCTGCATTCAGCTATCCAAGCTGATGAAAGTGAACAAGTACGTGTTCTTCTTTGAAGCCTGCAGACTGCTCCAGAGGATGATCGACATTTCCTTAGATGGCTTCTTGCTCACTCCAGTTCAGAAGATCTGCAAGTACCCACTGCAGCTGGCCGAGCTGCTCAAATACACCAACCCACAGCACAGGTAACAAAGCCACAGTCTGCAACCTTAACCTTAAGTCCTTCCTTAAAAAAACACTACTTAGTAACGAGATACAGTTAAAAGCTCTAGAAAAAGCTTGTAATTATTAACCAGAAGTAATTCGATTATCAAAGATATTTTTAATACTTATTTATTACATACATTAAATATTCAGTCTTACACATGGAAATCTCAGATTTTCTCAGATATCTGCACAATTTACATGAAATGATAAATAGCACAGAGGTAATACAAAAACATCCACTGATCGTCCACTGCAATAAAACAATTGATCAGTGGGTTTTAACTTTGTGAAGCCATGAATAATTACTTTAATTAAAAGTTCAAAAAAGATTTGAAATGAGACTGACTTAAATGAATGAACTCCTTTTAAAACAAGTGCTCTGCCCTAACATTTGAAACTGTTCCTGTTTTTATTGTTAAAGCCAACATTACCCTCATTTGTATATAAATGGGTAATATAATGAACAATGTCTGCATCAGGAACTGAATCTGAAAACATATATTTTAATTTGCATATATTATGTATAATTTGGTACATTTTATTTAGATTTTATTTTACATAATCTTAAGAATATGTTAGCCTGTGTAGCATGCAGTTATTTCTGTTTGCACATTCGTCTGCACCAAATTCCATGGAGAAAATCATTATTTCTAGCTCACAAGGACAGAGGAGTTGCTAATTTGTTCAATAGTTTTTTCTTTCACTGAGGTTATTCTTAACAAAGTATTTTAAACACCGAACTACTAAGAATACATTTGAGCTCACTGAATGGCAGCAGTGGCTCAACAACTCTTGTCATGTAAAATTGCTGATTTTATTGCTGATCTATGGGCTTTGGTGTGGGAGAGTATACAGTATACAAAGTAATATAAACCTAACTTTCCAGTGGGAAAAGATTGTCTAATGGAGAGATAAAGTGGCAAATGTACTTTTAACAAATCATAGTTTGAACAGTTTTCATTTAACTTCTCAGGTTGATCATTTTGCACAACCAGCCCTTTTCTTCGGCTCCTGCTGTGCGTTCTGTACAGCAGGATATGTTGGTTACGAGTATGTATTCAGATATCTGTAGACTAGATTGGGGCTCTTAATAATCTATATCAGGTTCTAAGTTCACAAAAGGTGCACATACACCCTCATTTGCCCTCTTTACAATTCATGTTCCTCTTTGATATCTAGAGACTACAAAGATGTGGAAGCAGCACTGAATGCCATGAAGAATGTGGCGAGACTGATCAATGATAGGAAACGGCGTCTTGAGAACATTGACAAGATTGCCCAGTGGCAGAGCTCCATAGAGGACTGGGAGGTGAGGCATGAAGCAATCTTTATTTTTATGCCTCTGCACACCTAAGTTGTGAATGAAGGAATTATGTTTTCAGGTTGGACTGTATGTCTGTCCCTTTCTTGCCAATGTTATGTCAAAAGTGTCTGAAGGTAATCGTCTATAGATGTCATTGAGTTAAGTTAATAAGTGCATGTTTTACTGTATGATTCTAGAAGAAAATGTTATGCCTAGCCTGAAACTGTGTGTATGTCTGCAGGGTGACGACGTGCTCAGCAGGAGCTCTGACCTCATCTTTTCAGGGGAGTTGACCAAGTTGTCTCAGCCTCAAGTCAAAAGTCAGCAGAGAATGTTTTTCCTCTTCGACCATCAGATGGTTTTCTGCAAAAAGGTACCACACTGTGTTTCAGACTAGTTGAGTGTGATAACCAGGTTTGAAACTAATGGCTCTTTTACATTATTTTCTCAAAAAAGGATGTGTTAAAACCCCACTCAAACTGAGTAAGACCTGGCGTCCACATGCGTGGACATTACATTTTGGGTTGTCTATACTATAAAACTTAATTCATCATAAAATGTGCCCGATGTCCACATACGCGGACACTTAGACTGCCATCTAGTGGTGTCAGAAGTGTAAAACACTCTACAGGTGAGATGGCTGGGAAACCACCAGAAGGGTCAGATGTCCACTCTCTTCACAAACGTCGCCCTGGTAAAAAAATCCAATGAAATTTCACAGCTGATTCTTGTTCAGATATGCATAAAAAGGGTTGTATATTTGCTATGGCATGCAAATTTGACAGAAGTTTGTAAAAGTAACGATCTACTATGCCGCTAAACATGATGTCCACATATGTGGACAGAGGGACTTAGTTGAAAATATTAATATGTAGCAAAAATGCTAGCAACAAAACATGAGAATGAAAATGTAGCAGATACTGGGGTCAAATTTTGGGGACAACTCAGAGGTAGAAAATTTGTCTGACATCGAAGATCTTGTGAAGGATGTTGACTATAAACCCCCACCACATGAGCCGTGCTGCAGTGAGGAAGACAGTAGTGGGGATGAGGACCCAATGCCACAGCCCACTGAGTGCAGCAGGGGACGAAAATGTCACTGTAGCAAAAATTGTGGTTATCATTCAGACCGTGACAATGCCATATCACAAACTCCCAAATGTTGCCGTCATAATCGGCAGTTTGAGGCTGATGGGCCAGATGGTTGCCCTGAAGAGCTAACACCAGAACCAAACCCTCAAGGACAGTCAAAGAAAGGATGTGTGGCCTTTTCTGGATCGTATTCTGAAAGGCTGCAGGTCTCAGTCTTGACCTGAATGTGTGTCTATTGATGAGGAGATTTTTACAGGAGCCTGTCCATGTCGACAATATCTGCCAACGAAGCCAAAACCAGTAAGCATGAAGAACTTAATTTGTGATACAGCAAATCACAAATTAATTTTGATTAATTTGTGATTAATCACAAATTTAATTTGTGATTAATTTGTGATTAATAAAAAATTAATCTGCTGGACTTTGACATATATCAAGGTGCACATGCACTGCTTGAGCAGGTCGATGAACCAGAGGGTCTGGGTTTGGGAAGCTTGGTCATCGATTGTCTGTCTCAAACTCTGCATCCTGGTACGAAAGTGTACTGCAATCGGTTCTTCACACCCATCCAAGGTGTGGAACAAATGATGAAGAAGTAAAGCAAGTGTACGTGATTGGTACTGTTGTGAAGAATCGGGTCGCTGCAGCAGTGCAGAAACTAGTAACTGACAAAACAATGAAAAAGGCCGGAAGTGGTACCTCAGCAGTTACCACTGGAGATGGAAAAATGTGCGTAGTGAAGTGGCATGACAATGCCACAATGATGTCTGTTCATGCTAAACAGCCAGAAGACACCTGCCAGTGAAACGATATGTGACTATCTCGTGGCCAAGTATTATCTGTGTTCATATACTGTATGTGCTAACATTGCTGTGTTCAGTTTGGAAAAGAGTTTTGCAATTTATTACAGTTATTAAACAATGGTGAGTTTATTGTATCTATGGAAATTCAGACCCAGTGTCCCCATATGTGGACATCATTTTTCTCAAAAACTACATAATGTCAAAAGATGATGCTTAGTTTTTATACTTATCAGGTTCCAATAAGCCCAAATAGCAAAGAGAAATAAACATAATTGACATAATTATAAATAAAAACAAAGTATATTTATGATAATTTTGCTAAATCCTGTTCGATTTGAACCAAACTTCCTTGGACTGATGATAGTCCAAAACCGAAGACATTTATATGAAAATATTAAATTTCAAATACAGCACCCCCTGGTGAAAGCAGACAGAATTACTTTTGGTATTTGAACAAACTTGTCGTAGAGCTTTTGTGCTATCACCTTCCAACTTGGTTAGGTCACTGTGGACGAGTTGAGGATCGAAGGTAATCAAAGGTTTTTTCAAATGTCGCTCGCTGTACGAGATAGGGGGCGCCAAAGTTGGCAAAAATTCTGATTTTGAACAAAATTCTTATAACTTTGCGATGGTTTGATGAGAACCAAACTTGCTATGGTTCATGATTGATAGTTGCTAAAAACAACTATGAAAAAACGGTCAAGTTCGAAAAACAACGCCTCCTGGTGGTGACAGCATTATAAACAAAAACAGAGTATATTTATGATCATAACTTTGCGAATCCTGCTCCGATTTTAATCAAACTTCCTTGGATTGATGATAGTCTGACACTAAAGACATCTATATGAAAATATAACATTTTGAAAACAGCACCCCGTGGTACCAACCGACAGAATTACTATTGGTATTTGAACAAACTTGTCATAGAACTTTTGTGCAAGCACCTTCAAACTTGGGGAGGTCACTGTGGTCCAATCAAGGATCAAACGTTATCAAAGGTTTTTTTCAAATGTCCCATTGCATACGAGATATGGGGCACCAAAGTTGGGAAAAAACGAAACTCTTATAACTTTGCCATGGAAGGTCCAATGTCCTTCCTTGGATTGATGCCCTAAAGAAGTCTATATGGAAATATTCAATTTAAAAAACAGCGCCCCCTGGTTGCTGGACATAACATTACATTTCACACTTCTCTATGCTGCTATAACAGGGATTGTTGTGCCCATCTAATACGTGATATGTGAGACCACAGACCCGCCCTGGACATGTCAGCTAAAGACGACCTCTGGACAGGAGGTGAAACTGCAGAAACAGGAAGTGGAATGTAACTTTGCCGTGCATTGCCTGATCTCCACGTAACATGATATGTGAGTCAAGGGAACTTCCCTTAACGCGTTAATGGACATGCCTTTGACCCAACAGGAAGTCAGCCATTTTAAAAAGGAATTGCCCTCTAACTTTACGGTACATTGAACAATCTGCACGGAACTTGAAATGTGAGACCAGGGACCTATCCTGAACATGCAAAAGATGACCTCCCAACAGAAAGTGTAACGCACTATACAGGAAGTAAAACATTACTTTGCCTCCACAGCCCAACATCCGCATGGACAGCGCTGATAATACCGACTATCACAAACAGTGACTGGACAAGAGACAAGCACAGGCTGCAAGTGTAGAGGTGGGCGTTTTAGGAAAAAGTGTGAAAAATTGGAAGTGGGAGGGGCTAAAAACTGATGCAAAAAAGTGCTAGTAGATCATCTCATGTCGGGTTTAACGTACATGAACAAAACTTGATACACACGTTCATGAGGTTGGGCCCTAAATAAAAGTCGGTGACAAGTGCCCTGTGAATCCTACAGGAAGGCCGCCATTTTGGATTGAACACAAAAACGGAGGCGTTTTTGGCAAATTTGCACCAATGGTACAAAATTAAGTCCTAAAATTTTTAGCGATCACCTTCAAACTTGGTGAAGACACTTTGGACCAGTTGAGGAACATAATTAGTAGGAAGTAGTGATGGGATCGGCAGTTCATTTGAGTGGAATAAATCACTAGAATCTGTTCATTAAAATGATTTGTTCAAAAGAATCGTTCACCGAATCATTCAGTGCTTAGCAGGAGCCCAGTGCCCTGCTACGTGACTCACGTCCACCCTGAATGCAGTACGTTCGCGGGTCAGTGAGTGAGTGACAGTGCGAACGAGATTCACGTCCTCAGCCACAGTTCTCCAGTTCTCTGTGTGTCAGTTTGTTCGCGATGTGAATGAGATTCACCTCCTCAGCCACAGTTCAGTCTGTGTCAGTACGTGCACGTGAGTCAGTGAATGACAGCGCGAACGAGATTCACCTCCTCAACCCACAGTTCTCCTGTGTCAGTTCGTTCGCAAAGGAGACTCACATCCTCAGCCACAGTTCTCCAGTTCGTCAGTACGTTCGCCGGTCAGTGAGTGAGTGACTACACTCGCCTGCCCTGACAGACTCCTCCTCTCTCCCAAGTTTTGATATAAAAGTACAGTTTAATTGCAAAACATCATTATAAAATTATTATAATGATGATGATAATCCAAAATAATACTACTTAAATAAAAAGTAAAAGTATAAAAGTGTTATTATTATTATTGTTAGTAGTAGTAGTATTTGTATTATTATAGAGGCACATAGAGGGTAATAATAACCTTTTATCATTTGCTCGTTCCAGTCGCTCCTCCTGATGTCTTCCAACCAAAGATGTCTCCGGTTAGCCTTGAAAGGGGTGAAACTCGGTATCCGGTAAAACTTCAGGCTTTTGTCTTGTTTGTTAAAACGATTAATGCAACTGACAGCACAATAAGACATGTTGTGTTTCTCACAATAGCGCTTTCTGCAAACGACATGCGCAGTAGAGAGAAGGTGACACGCGTGTGACGTAGACTGCCAAGGGGTCTATATGAAAATATTCCATTTTGAAAAAACAACGCACCCTGTTGACAGCAGACAGAATTTCATTGACATTTTTTTTCATGCTGCTCTAACAGGAATTGCTGTATCCACCTGAAACGTCATATGATCTGTCCTGAACATGTCTGTAAAAGATGATCTCCGTACAGGAAGTGGAACGCCCGAAACAGAAAGTAAAGTCCAACACAACCGATCTGAACGAAATTAATATGTGAGACAAGGGAACTTCCCTGAACACGTTTATGGACACGCCTTTGACCAAACAGGAAGTCGGCCATTTTAAAGAGGAAGTGCCCTCTAATTTTGCTGTACATTGACGGATCTGCACGAAACTTAATATGTGAGACCAGACGACTATACAGAAACGGTCAATTTTGAAAACAGCGCCTCCTGGTGGTGACAGAAAACATACGAAAAAAAGTTTCTTAAAAATTTTGGGAATAACTTTTACAGATATCATCATATCCACTCAAAATTTTTCGCTGCCTTGTTTGTCAAGTTTGTGTACTTGAAATAAATCCCTGCAAAGAACTGAAATAACACTTTTGAACTCACTAATTGAGACAGCAGTGAATTAATGACCACTGTGTGCTGTGATGTAAAATTGCTCATTTTCTTTTTGGACTCTGGTGTACTTTTCAGTCACTGCTGATTTTTGTGTCAGCACCTGATATAAAAATACTATAAAAACCTGACCTACACCCCTAATATAGGTAATAAGCTGCCCATCTTAGCAATCTCTAAAATAATACATGGAAAATCAGACTGGTAATACATAGTTACAGAACAGTAACTGCATTGACATCTCTCTTGTAAATAAATAATACATATAAAAATAGACAATATATGTTTTCTAACCAGTAAACCAGCAAATGAATCTCAAATGTTGGATTTGAATGAATTATAACTGAATTATAATGGGTATATATTTAATGTTGCTTTCTCTCATTTGTTGAACTATATCGAAGGACTCTTGGGTGAATTTTGTGTTCATTAATTCAGGACCTCCTGCGCCGGGACATGCTGTACTACAAGGGACGTATGGACATGGACCACATTGAGGTGATTGATGTAGAGGACGGCAAGGAGAAGGACTTTAACATCAGTGTGAAGAATGCTCTGAAGCTGCGGTCACCGGCTGGTGATGAAGTCCACCTCCTCTGTGCTAAGAAGCCTGAGCAGAAGCAGCGCTGGTTTAAAGCCTTTGATGATGAGAGAAGGCGAGTCCAGCATGACCATGATACAGGTCAGACATATTTAATAGATGGAATTCATTATATACCACTTACAATAATGCACAAATACATTTTACATAGGTTAAATAGAAATAGAATAGAATAGAATAGAAATACGTTGACATTATCCTTCATCTTCCTCATCATTTCTCTACTCTCTAACCTCTTGCCTTGCTTCTACTTCTGCAAACCACCAACCTGCCACTAATGTAGTCCTCTCAAAATGTCCCTCTCTTCATAACTGATTAAATTCTCTGTCCAAACACAGGGAGATAGCGTAAATAGTGTATGTAAGTCTCCATTCCTGAAACACAAAGTGTCTCATCGCAGACAAATGTCATACTAGCGAGGACCTCAACCTCCATTTCTACGTTAAAGGTAGATGATTATGTGATTTCGCTACTTCATCATTGATGCAGTACTTCGGGCTGAGATCCTATCCACGAGTAACTCTGTATAATCTTTTCCTCTACCAGAGGTGAGGAGGAAAGGAGGGTGAACAGAAAGATAAAGAGAATAACAATATTAATGGAAAAAAATGGGCTACACGATTGTTGTAGTGGTTAGCATTCTTGCTGTTGCCGTGCAAGGGCCTTTCTGCATGGAGTTTGCATGTTCTCCCCGTGTCTGCGTGGGTTTTCTCTGGGTTATCCTGCTTCCTCCCACAGTCCAAAAACATGCAATATGGGGATTAGGCAAAATCGAGTGTGAGACTGAATGGTTGAATGGTTGTTTGTCTCTATATATGGCCATGCAATGGACTGGTCGTACAGGGTGTACGACCAACCTATGTCAGCTGAGATTGAGACGGCACTCCCTGGGACCCTCCTGTGGAGGATAAAGCAGTAGAAAATGGATGGATGGATGAAAACAAAGGTGTGTTATAGTGGAGCAAGCAGAAATGGAGGATGAAACAGAAACCAAACCAAGACAACAACAATATAGAAATTAAAGCAGAGAGAACACTGTTTCAAATAAGGGGTCATTTTTTTGTGAGTGTAGAAATTACAAATCTTCATAGAGTGCCATGGGTGCCAATTGCTGTATCAAGAACCTCATTATGGTCCTTAATCTCATGGCCTCTCTTGGCACCAGGCACAGTCTCATCCTGAGCCATCGCTCTTGGCACGGTTTTCTTTGTTCTTTTCTGGGGCAGTGCAGACTCCACTTTAATATCTGTCTCATCCTGGGCTATTTTTTCATTTGTCCATTTCACAACACTATTAGCAGCATCCTTGACAGTCTGGAAAGCTCTCACTATCCCTTTGATTGCATCTTGTAATGGCCATCCTATGGGAAGATAGGATGTCCATCCGTCCAGTACTTTGACAGTGGAGATGTAAGCTCAAATATCCAGGGGAATAACTGAGCTGTTAGAATGTTTTCATACTTAAATAAGCCCTCTTTGTATCCTCAGGCTTTGGTCTGTACATTTCCTTTTGTTGTCTTTTGTTCCATATCAACGTAAAGAGAGGCCGTTTCTCAATATCCAATACTACAATACTACCGTACTTGCGTACTTGTGTACTCTCGTACTTGTGAACACATCATCAGCTTCAGTCCGTTCTGCTCCAATTCTTAAGTATGCGAGCAGCGAGTACAGTTCTCCGCTCGTTTTACCAAGTATGCATTGGGTGGTGACTTTTTCTGTGTCCCGGGACACCGTTTTAAAATCATTTGAGGTGAGAAATTAGTCATTTGGAATCCAAATGTGTGGTTTGTGTATTAAGATATGACGTATTTATAGTTTGGCAGTGACATTGTTGAAGTCGATCAGCTCCGCCTCTGTGGATGCTCGGTGTGCACTGTGCCCGGCACAGAGCAGCGTTACCTCGGCATGTCCTGATGAAATGATCCGCTGGCTCAGACGGCTCCGTCATTACATACTTGGTGATCAATAGATTTGTTGTTGACGTGTTATTTTGTTTTTAATGCAAACACTTTTACCTGACAGTTTGAAAGTTTGTATATTATTAATATGTTATTTATTTTAACTTTGAATTTTAGATTTATATTAAAGTTGCACTGTCATAGCGACTTTAATATAAATCTCAAATTCATATATATTATTATATATATATATTAATCTACACTGTTGTAATATATCTATTTTCCCCATGGTACTCTATATTTTAATAAAAATAAATTAATAAATTAAGTAAAATATATCAAATGTAAAAATAATAACAATATATGCATTTATTATTATTTGGCATCGTAGAGTGAGCATTGTTGCTGAGTGAGCTCTGGTGGCTTTTGTCAGTTTATATTTCTACTCAACATGTTTGAATGGTGAAAAGTGTTGAATTTTAAATGGAAGTATTTTAACATCAGCCTGAACAGTTATTTTTCAAAAGCTTCGGACATGTGACTTTAAAATACACATGATCAATTAAAATACCTCTAAGGGCCTGATTTACTGAGGCTTTGCACATTCAAAAATGTGCGCAAACTGGATTGTACACGCAAATTTGCGTTCATGCTGATCTACTAACAGGGCACAACTATGATTGCGTCTCTCAGATGGGCAAAATATCAGTCGCAACCCATTTAGCAGTCTTGCCTTAATGCATATGCAATGTGGGGTGTTTACAAACAATTTTATTTATCAAACCTGAATCTGATTGCGGTGCTTATTTGTGCGTCTATAATTAGCATGTTTGAAAGGCAGGTCTTAACTGGCACAGCTGTGCGCAAAAATGGCTGTGGTTACGCTGAAGCATAATACTCTGAGAAATCCACAAACAAAAATACTTTTTCTATATCAGGAAATTATGTTTTTCCAGAGCATGTTCAACTATGCGTTCAAAGATGATGCACATTCATTTCTTATTTGATATATCTGAATAAATTAAATATAGATATCCAGAGGAGAAATGCATGTTTGTACTGGCTTACCTTGGTCTGCAGTTTGTGGTTCAAGGAGGGGTCGTACCTGTGTTCCTTTATAAAAAAAAGAAGAAAAAAAAAAGAAAACGTGCGTGGCGGCAATCTAAGTAGGTCACCCACAAAATGCAAACCAGCAGCAGGCGCAACCTTTAGGCTTCCGCACGCAATTTAGCGCTGTCTATTTGGGATCTTAGTAAATCAGGCCCTAAGCCCCTTATTTAATATTTATTTTTTTATTTATTATTTCAGGACAATGCACATTAATGAACATATGTGTCCAGCCATGGCAAAAGCGTTCACAAGTCTACTTCGGGACATTTGGAGTTATTTACAGATTCCGATTTCTAAGCTTTCCAACAATGTCAAATTCTGATCATTTTTGAAGAAGATGTGGCCATTCGAATGTAGGCACTCCTCAAACTGCTTTAGGGAGAATTTTAGCCTCAAAGATTTACACCTTCTTGGAGCCAAGAGACAGAATCATCACATTTACATAGCACAACCCCCTCCTGGTCTAAGCTGTCAGTGAAACCACACCCTGCTCTGTATGAGCACAGATACTATTGTTGTGAGCTACACTGATACACAGAACAATATATATACACAATACATGAAAAAACTGGACATAATATCCTCTTAAGATCTGAAATGAAATAACCTAAAAAAAATGGGGGTGGGGGGTGTGGCTTATTCATTTGTGTAGTCATACAGTGGTATGCAAAACCCTGTAAATCTTCATGATTTTCCTTTATAAATCATTGGTTGTTTGAATAAGAAATTTCAGTTAAATATATCATATAGGAGACAAACACAGTGATAATTGAGACGTGAAATAAAGTTTATATGATTTACAGAAAGTGTGCAAGAATTATTTAAAGAAAATTTAGGATTTATAAAGGAAAATCATGAACATTTACAGGGGTGCCACTACCATACCACGCATACCACTATAACAAGAAAAAACGTCCCCGTTTTTTCTTGTTATTGTTTAAAAAAAAAAAAAAAAACGTCCCTGTATGTGACTGAACACTAACATTACGTATTTAAAAACTCACCCATAAAACTATAGCACGGTGCTGGCGTCATTTATAAAAAAAGCAGATAGGGTATATTTCTATAAAATGTTGCAATAATGGTACGAGAGAGGTTTTTTATCTAGAGTTTTAAGTGACTTTTTGTACAGAAGCTCTACTGGCTTAAGGATAGTAGAACCTGACATAGACCAGCTGGTGATGCAATAGCTGAGATGAGAAAAAATCATTGCATGCAAAAACATTAAGGCAGCTGCATCTGACAAAGATCCTCTAATTTGTTTATTAAAGCCAGCTGAACACTGAATAATCCTACACCTGTAACAAACAAATATGTACAGTTCCTCATCATCCTCATCTAACCACTAACAAACCATGAGGACTTCAAAATACACATGATGAATTAAAGTACCTCTCCAAGCCAAGCAAAACCAGGTGACCACATGATCTGTCACCTGAAACAAACCAATAATTACAGCTCATAATCCTCATCCCTATCTACAGACATCAAAGAACACAAAATAAACTGCGAGGACAACTATGGAATGTATAACCATCTATATTTAGTGTTCGGGCTGGTGGACCAGCTGGTAGCCATGTCTGTAACAGCAATACAGTTAAGCTGCAAATGCTGTGTACATGTTGCCGAATCTGCAAGGTGAAGGGTTAAATTGTGGGCATTCATCAAGAACACAGTGAATCTGTGTGTAACGAATACGTTGTCTGAAGTCGTGAAGAAGCTTTTTTTAAACACTGTTAAAAAGTAAAATGTTTTGATAATGAGTAGCAGTGCATCCACTGAATATGTCACTTCCGGGTAATGGCCAATCACAAGACAGTTGGGAAGGCTCTACTCTGGCTGGCCAATCACAACACACTGCCTTCTGTGGGTGAGATTTATGTCTGAAATATCGCGGCTCAGGACAGCGTCAGAAAAGACGGCTCGTTTACAGCAGCTAGGAGGTTTTTGACCATAAAATAAAAGTTAATGTATGTAAGTAGACCTCCATAACTAACTGTTACAACCCGACTGTGTCTAGGGTTCCTGGTTGTAACACGTATGTTTGTCCGTGCTCAAAAGAGGAAGCAGGAAACCAACAGGAAGATTTAACAATGTTTAATCTTAACAAGAAGTAATTCATGAAAAACAAAAGTAATGGTTCCTTCCTCGACTGAAGGAAAACCCAGAGTCTGGTCACACCGTTGAACCCAGATCCAGATCGCCGCACGAGCCACCGCACGCACTCAGCCACCTGCAGAGTGCCCGCTCAGGAATCAGAGAGAGCTCGAGCTGTTCTTCTTCCCCCTTTTTATACCCAGCTGCCTGGAGTCAACAGTAATTAGCTCTGAGCACAGGTGAGGAAGGGAGGTACCTGCTCAGAGGGGGAAGAAAAGGAGGGGGGTAATGACAACAGAAACTGGCACATAACACTAACATATATGTGCAACAGGACCACTCTATGTGAGCTTTAAGAGGAAAGCGACTAGACTCTGATCTCAGTGCCACAAACTCCATTAACAAGACCATCCATCACGTCAATGTTTTTAAACAACATTACCTGCGCATGCTTGCCGAACAACAATTAATTCGAAGACCTATTCAAAGCCAATCCGTCACTTCTGCTTAGGATGTTGGATTTCTTTTCCAAATGTGCAACCTTTTCACTAGTGACCGCCAAATCTGGTATGTTTTCGGTTTGGTTTTCTTCCACAACCTGTCTGCTCTCTGTCCGTTCCTCATTGCTCTCAGCTCGCTCGATCTCTTGCTCTGGGCACAGTTGGGCCCAGGCATCTTCAAACTCATCCCTGAGGTATATGTTTTTCTGAATATAAGTCAATTCTGCCGAGTTAATCTTCTACAAGCTGCCTCTGTTTTGGTCAACCACCAATTTGACAGACTGCATAGACCCATCACTCAACCTGACAAATAGTCAGATTTTTGGTCTCAGAAACGCGCATATAACGAACAACTGCTTGATGTGTTCATGTTCTTTTAGCTAAAGTACTATCTTTAAGCTAAGAACCACAATTGTTGGTCAATCTAATTGGGTTCTTCGATTTTTGCTCAGAATTCGATATTATGAAGCAAACATTGCTATTCACATGTTGTTAAATGTGCTGTCGTTTGGTTTAGTCTTGTAGCGCTCAACCAAACTATTCATCCACATGTTTGAAGTAGAAAGTTGATTTGCAGTTGCCTTTTCCCTCAACCGACTTATAGGCAGACTATTTTCACATTTTTTGTTTTTGCCCCTGTTGGGACAAACAACATTCCTAGAATTTTCCCTGAGATGCTTGTTTGTTAATCTATAAACTGCTTGCATGTCTTGGAATGCCTCTTTGAAAGCTGCACAGATGTCACAATGTCAAGTAAAATGTCTTCTTCTTGTGAAGAAGTTCACATATATACTTCTCCATGAATTGAACTACCACTTCATCTGTGTTTCCATCAAAAACAAGCAATGAACATGAGGCGAACCTCGCTGCTGAAATTCCACTCGGTAAAAGAAGTCGATCATTTTACCGATTGGATGCGATGGAGACTTGAGAACCTCGTTCAGAAAAACATACCAGGGGAAATCACAATCCTGGCAGCAGTGACAGGATTACATCGGAGCAGGTCACAAATCTGTCTGCCCACTCCAAACTTTCCACTGTCTGAGTTCTCCCTTCCTGCTTCGAAATACTGTGCAGAAGATTAGTCCACCGTAGATCAGAAGAAGAAAACGAACAGAACCACGTAGGAATACCCCAGACGAACACAAGCCATCAAGTCACGATGTACCTTGGGGTACCACTGTACGGGGTACCTCTAGTCGGTTTGAGAAAACGATACCCTTCGTCAAACAGTAACAGCTTCTTCAAAGATTCTTCATCTTTCAACAAGCTTTTGCTCATCCTTCATGTCGCACGGCCTCCTTTCCCTTCAATTGCCACACTGGATACAACCTGTTCAATCTCCGACATATACTGGCTAAAAAAGATGTATTCTACATTCTGAGCAAACCTACCATCAACATGTAGAATCCTGTTATTAAGATATTGTGACATTGTCAAACAATATGGCCTACTCTCATGATAAGTGTGTCCAAGAGGAAACAACATATTTGCAAGATCCGACAGCATTTTCACAGGATTGTTCCCTTCTCCTGGAGCCAGATTCAGTATATCATCAAATTACTGATCGAGAGCTTCCTGGTCAACTTCAACAGGCAGGAGACAGGTGTCCTGGAACACACAGTGCTGCTGTTGATCACGCAAGAGCTCATCCTCAACATCTGCTTCACCACCATCTACTGGCTCAGCTGGCTCACCAGATCATCGAAATACTGATCCAAGGATTTGTCACCAACATCAGCAGGGATGGAACAAGTGTCCTGTAACGTACAGACCTGCTGTCCATCATGCAAAATCTGATATTGCATGTCTCCAGATGCGTCACCAGACCTTACTCTAGCATTGATATCAACAGCCATTGAACAAGTGTCCTGTAATGTACAGTCCTGCTGTCCATCTTGTAAAATCTGATCTTGCACGTCTGCAGATGCTTCACCGGACCCTACTCTAGCATCAACATCAACAGCCATGGAACAAGTGTCCTGTAACATACAGTCCTGCTGTCCATCATGCAAAAGCTGATCTTGCACATCTGCAGATGCTTCACCAGACCCTACTCTGGCATCACCAACTACTTCGACAACCTCTTCGTCTGGTTTTCGTCCTAACTCATTGAGCAACTCCTCATTAAACGTAATGTCTTTATAATGCACATTAGTCTGTTTTAAATAGCGCAAGGCTTCCCTAATGTGCGTAGTGTCAACATACGTTCGTGTCTCTGAGGTGCACCTGCAAGAATGTGCAATTAAAGAACCAATCCAAGAACTGGTCAAACTTGATTTTAAACATTACATGTGCCCTTTGCCTCAAGATTCTACTTACTCCGTCTCTGCACCACAGCCAAGTGTGACTCACAGTACTCAGCCGTGGACAGGTACTTGACGCCTTCAAACAAACAACAAACAAACATTCATCGATCAAACAATCAATTACTGCAACTTTCAGCATTTGAGGAATGACTGATTAATTTTATCAGATTGGCTGACACCATTGAGGACATTCGACAGGTACCTGCACTACAAATTAAACCTATTTTTACATACCCATTTGTGCTGCCACATGATGACTCCTGACTTAGGAGCTCTTGCAAGTCAACCTCAATGTTCAGTCTCGGAACAAACTCCAAGACAGACAGCTGTGAAAATAAGAAGTCAGTCGGTACAACACATCATTGCCATTGAAATGAAAGAAATATCGCATTAAATTTTTTTTTACATTTTAAAATACAAGAAATTCACCTGAGGCCAGCGAATACGGATAGTAGTCAGAAGCTGGTTGAAGTCTCTCCCTGATTAAGTGATGGTCCGTTTGGCTGTCAGGTTGTTGCCAGGAGCCAAAAGACACATCAAGTCAGGGATCCGAGGCAGAACAGCATTCCAGAACGCTTCCCCTTCCGCGGCATCCTGGGAAAAACTGAGAAAAAACAGGCAAGGAGAGAATAGACTCGGAGAAACAAAGTATTATATAAGTAGTATATATAATACAACGAGCTTATCTAAACTAAACTAAACATCTAGTCATTAATTTCCACTCTTGTAACTTTCAGTTTTTTTTTAATAATTTCCTAAAGTAAGGAGCAGGTGCTTCATCAACTGTACCTTAGACCTTATGTGTGTGGTCACAGACGCACACAGACAGGCACACACACTGTCTGCGCCTCAGCATGAGGAGGGAAAGCGTATGCACACACACACGCTATCACAGAGACAAACCTATCCAGAAAAGTGTAAAAACTCACTCATGGCTTTAAATTAATCCTTACAAAAAAGAACCAGACCACCAGATCTTCTTCTATGAACAACAAATTTAAGATAAACTTGGATTATAATCCCCGATTATAACACACGCTTTACAGTGAAAATACACCATCTCCCTACATTATTCGAACCTTTTCCGATAAAACGACAGCATTAACATACTGTATAATTGAATATATAATAACAACGCGCAAATACACACATAGCGCGGGCTTCAGATGAGGATGGAAAGCGTGAAAACTTGCTCATGTCTTTAAATTAATACGTTGCTTGGTCAATGTACAACAGTCAAGACATATTTCTCATTAATAAAAAAGTACCAGACAACCAGATCACATTTTAGATAAACTTGGATTATATTCCACCAACGAAAACGCAAATCAAAAACCACACAAATAAAAGCATGTTTTTAACACCCATAGGTGTATGCTTGGTGAATGTTATTAACATTCGTACGTAACGTGTTGTAGTACTTCCGGTTCAGGGTCACTGTTGAATATGGGGCTGTTTTCGGTCAAGGAGCCACTGAAGATGACCGATGTACGTCACATATGCAGGCTGACATCTAAAACTCCTTCCATCAAAATGGATAAGAGGTTTAATCTACACGCTTCATACATATCCGACAAAAACCTCGGTGAAATCAGTTTCAGGTTGGATATTCCACAGCCATTCGCTCCAGATCCAGCAGCATCCTCCTGCAAACTCTCCCCAGAGATAGGTACACGATCACGGCTTGTTCAAAGTCACTCTTGACTACCGCGGTCTGTGTCAAGTCACCACGCATGAGCGGGGGAGTAGGGAGTATTTATTTATTTTTATTTATTTTTTTAAACATCTTTTGGCGCATTTCCACCGTGTTAGGGTCAGGATCACTAGAATCAGGTAATTAAAAATATTTCTCCCAGCCCAGCACAAAAAAAAAGTTGTCTTTTTTTTCGTTTTTTTCAAAATTGTGCAGGTTGAATTCTCGAATAAGCCAGTGCATGCTTCAAATCACAGTATTGTGGGTCTTAAAACCATAAACTTTGTATTTTAATTAGAGTTGTGCAGCATACATCTTAATTTTCTGATCTGTTCGTTATAGGTTGTTCTGACACCTTCACCAAACAACAACAGCAATAGGTGAGTGGTTAAGCAGGCGGACATAATTATGTTGGTAAGGTCGTAGGATCAAATCCTGGAGAGTGGCAATGTTTTTTAACTTATTATTGTATAAAGCATTATGATTAAAACATGTTTTGTCTTTTAATAATCCACTGAGCGTGATTGTAATTCTAAGAATTATTATTATTTTCAGCCCTGGGGAAACTCGAATTTGACCCCCAAAATGTGCGTGAAAACGGACGAAAATTGCCACACCCATCAGAACTGGCGAAAAATTTGATAAAATAATGGACTTGTGAAAAACCAACGCAAAATGGCTCAGTAGCGGCCCCACAGGCCACACCCCTATGGAGCTAGCAGAAATTTAGTTGCACTGAATTTCGGGAAATTTGGTGGGAACATTGTCTGGCTTGCTAGTCTGAGGGTGTTTATCCTAGGAACACGAAAAATGTGTCAAATTGTACTAGACCCATCCAAGATTAAATGTTATCAGAATGTTGCGCAGATTCAAAGGGGTGTGGCCATGGCAGCCATCTGAACCTTTGGCGAATTTCGATGGCTAACTGCGAAACACAAAATGCGCTATAACTTTGCCATACATTGACCAATCGGCATGAAACATGACCCAAACGCGATGTCGGCCATCTTGGATGTGTTCTTCTCCCACGCAAAACTTTGACATGTATCTCCTCCGGTTTTGAGAAAACCCCCACATATCTTACATCAAAACGTGCGGTTTGATCGGGCCGGCTATGACTTTTCTAAGCGTTTCGAGTAACCGTGGCGACAAAAATCGCAAAAAACTCAAATTTTTCTCATTATTCGTTTCACATACACACAAATCGGAAAATGAGAAAAACCAAGCCAATTTCGGAGCCTCACAGTCTCATCATACTTTAACATAGAAAAGTGATTTACACTTTAAATGGGTCACAAGACATGGGACCTTTCTCACCTAAGTCTAGGTCTTGATATTACGGTTTTTCCACAATATCAGTTGCCGTTTTGTACTTTTTTGGGCCATTTTGAGATTTCTGAAAGCCTGTGGGCGTGCTGCTCTAGGAAAATTAATCACAAAAACTCCTCTCCTGCTCACAATTTCCAACGTAAAAATACATTTTTTACATCTTTTACATTGCTATGGTTGTTGTTTAACCCTGTGTGTTTATTTTCATAGGAAAATTTCATATGCTTTTTTTTCTTAAAATCACCTAAAAGTGAGTTCTGGATTCAGCTCCCATTGATTCGCAAATTCGGATTTGGAGTTTTGATAAATCAAGACGAGAGTGATTTTAAAACTGTCATTACTCAGTCACACCTGTTTCTCACAAAATTAGATGTGGGCACAGCTTAATAGGCCTGCCAAATTCAATTCTTTTTAAGGATTTGGGTTATTCTGAATCACTCACTCAACTGATCAGGGTTAAAACTCAGTCCTAGTCCCATTGTCTCTAACCACTAACATAGTAGAAAGTGCGAACTCACTATTTCAGATCTGGTATTTTAGAATCTGCAATGTTACTGTATTACGACACAGAGTTTTCTGCAGTGTTTCCCTTCGATGAAAGTGGAGTTAATAAATGATGATGGACCCAGACTTGGCACACATGAAATAAGAAACACACAACATTTAGCCACGCATAGGCAGTGACATAATAATGGATTAAAAAAGTGACCAAAATGTGCAAACCAATTTAAGATAGACCAAGCATACAAAAATCACTAATACAAAAAAGCAACAAAAATGCAAAATGTGTAAATTACTAGAACATTAATACATCAACAATAAAATATAACAATTAAATATATTAAATACAAAAACAACAATCAAATGGAACAAGCATGCAAAATGTGCAAATAATAAATGCTAAAAAAAACCTATAAAAAATAACTATTTACATAACAAGTAGTGCTTCATTATTATTATTATTAGGCTATTTAACAACTCGACCAACGTTATTTTTATGTTACATCTATACACCAAACCTAGGCCGATAGCCTATAGGCATGCTATTTCAGAGGTGAAAGTATGGCTTTGGTTGTGGATTTGCTGTTCAAACTGACTCGCGACTCAAGACTCTGCAGGAAGGTCCTATCTCGGACTTGAGTTGACTTGTGTAGTTGTGGTTGCCTACACAATTAAAGTTATACAACTTTTGGTTGCTAAGATGGCTAGGACTAGTAGCTAAAGTAGCAAGATGTTTGTGTGTGGCGCTGTTTATCATTTTAAATTAAATTGTAGTAGGACTCAATTGATCCGGGTTAATGATGCTCGAGACTCGCGACTCATGGGTTCATTTAAAGACACGGGTGAAAGATCCAACTGAGTCAGGACTCAACCAGCTCTACAGCTTAAAGGCTTGTGAAGCTCACAAACCAACACATTTTAGCTCTATCATTTACCGTTTATGAAAATTGACAACTGTTTGGTGCTGTTTTCTCTGTTTCTCAGAGGTTCTGGACAGTTAATCACAGTTGCGTGCATGAAAGAAGGAGGGGGGAGGACGGAATCTCTCTCTGTATTGAATTGATATTCTTCCAACAAAAACTTTGGCGCATAATTCCTCCCACAATTTTGAGAAAACCCCCACACATCCTATATCCTGTCCTGCTGGTGCCTTATCTGGCCTGGTGGTGGCGCCGGTGGATGTGAGGTCCCACACAACGCTGCTCACAGCTTTAATTAGGGTTCGAGCACGACTGTGCAAGAACCCTATTGTAATTGAAAGAGTTATTATTAGGGTTCGAGCACGACTGTGCAAGAACCCTATTGTAATTGAAAGAGTTATTAGGGTTCGAGCACGACTGTGCAAGAACCCTATTGTAATTGAAGGAGTTATTATTATTATTATTATTAGGGTTCGAGCACGACTGTGCAAGAACCCTATTGTAATTGAAAGAGTTATTATTATTATTAGGGTTCGAGCACGACTGTGCAAGAACCCTATTGTAATTGAAAGAGTTATTATTAGGGTTCGAGCACGACTGTGCAAGAACCCTATTGTAATTGAAAGAGTTATTATTATTAGGGTTCGAGCACGACTGTGCAAGAACCCTATTGTAATTGAAGGAGTTATTATTATTAGGGTTCGAGCACGACTGTGCAAGAACCCTATTGTAATTGAAAGAGTTATTATTATTAGGGTTCGAGCACGACTGTGCAAGAACCCTATTGTAATCGTAAGAGTTATTATTATTATTATTTTTCCCACGAAGAAAGTGCCTTTTTGAAGGCCTAAACGGATCTCAAACCTCGCGAATTTTTGGGACAACATCAGACCTAACTTAAATCGCCGAACCACAGTGGTTCGGTGAATGTGCGTCAAAAAATGGAAGTGGGCGGGGCTAAATACTGACGCAAAAAAGTGCTACTAGGTCAACTCCTGTCGGGAATAACGTACATGAACGAAACTTGGTACACACGTTCATTAGGTTGTGCCATGGGCAAAAGTCAATCACAAGTTTTCTGTGACACCTACAGGAAGGCCGCCATTTTGGATTGAAGGCGAAAACGGAGGCGTTTTTGGCGAATTTACAGCATAACTTGCCGTAGATACCAAAATCTACAGTTTTTGAGCAATCACCTTCAAACTTGGCGGGGTCGATGTGGACCAGTTGAGGTACGATCTAATCTGAAATTTTTTTTGAAATATCGCATAGCGGACGTATTTGGTGGCGCCAAAGTTGGCGAAAATTCCAAATTTTCCGAACACGCAACGAAACGCTTATAACTTTGCGATGGAAGGTCAAGTCGGAGCCAAACTTGCCATGATTGTTGATGGGTAGTTGCTGAAGACACCTATGCAAAAATGATCACGTTTGAAACCATCGCCTCCTGGTGGTGGAAGAGAATATACAAAAAAAAAGTTAATTTACGATTTCGGTAATAACTTTTACAGAGTTTGTAAAAGTGTCACTCAAAATGACACTGAAACATTGAAAACACATGGTAGATGATGCGTGTTGAATATGACAGCGCATTCTTTAACGGTGTAGCAGCGTGGGCGGTGCAAAGTCGGATTTTTGCGACAAAAAAACAAACTCTTATAACTTTGCGAGTCCTGGTCCAAACTGAACCAAACTTCCTTGGATTGATGTTCCTCCAGCCCTGACAATGTCTACATGAAAATATTTAATTTCGAAAACAGCGCCCCCTGGTGGCAACAGAAAGAATTTTATTTGCTATTAAATCTATCTTGTCCTAGAGCTTTTGTGCTATCACCTTCAAACTTGGCGAGGTCAATGTGGACGAGTTGAGGATCAAAAGTTAGTGAAAGCTTTCTAAAATGTTGCACGGCGTACGAGATAGGGGGCGCTAAAGTTGGCGATCATTCTGATGTTGACCAAATCTCTTATAACTTTGCATTGGAAGGTCAGATATGAACCAAACTTGCCGTGGTTCATGATCGATAGGTCTTAAAGATGAATATGAAAAAACGGTCACGTTCGGAAACAGCGCCTCTAGTGGTGAGAGGATTATTACCCAAAAAAAGTACATTTATGATGATAACTTTGTGGAACATGTTCCGATTTGAACCAAACTTCCTTGGTTCGATGACAGTCCGACCCTGAACAAGTCTACATGTAAATATTCACTTTAGAAAACAGTGCCCCCTGGTGATAGCAGATATAACTACATTTGGCATTTGACTGTACTTGTCCTAGAGCTTTTGTGCTATTACCTTCAAATTTGGTGAGGTCAATGTGGACGAGTTGAGGGTCAAAAGTTAGTGAAGGCTTTTTAAAATGTCGCATGGCGTACAAGATAGGGGGCGCTAAAGTTGGCAAACATTCTGATTTGTAAAAACAGACAACGAAACACTTATAACTGTGCGATGGAGGATCCAATGTCCTTCCCTGGATTGATGCCTTGGAGTAGTCTATATGACAATATTCAATGTCTTAAAGACGCCCCCTGGTGGCAGCAGACTATGCCATCTACTGTGCAACACTAAAGAAACTGCTATAACTTTGTAAATCCTGTTCCAATCTGAACCAAACTTCCTTGGATTGATGACAGTATGACCCTGAAAAAGTCTATATGAAAATCTTCAATTTAAAAAACAGCGCCCCCTGGATGCTGGATATAACATTACATATCAAACTTTTTTATGCTGCTATAACAGGGATTGTTGTATCCTCCTCATACGTGATATGTGGGACCACAAAACCGCTCCGACCATGTCAGCAACAGATGACTTCCTGACAGGAAGTGGATCCGTCGCAACAGGAAGTAGAATGTAACTTTGCCATACATAGCCCGATCGCCACGAAACATGCTATGTGAGTCAATAGAACTTCCCTGAACATGTTAATGGACACGCCTTTGACCCAACAGGAAGTCAGCCATTTTAAACAGGAAGTGCCCTGTAACTTTACCGTACATTGATCAATCTGCACGGAACTTGACACGTGAGACCAGGAACCTATCCTGGACATGTCTGCAAAAGCTAAACTCCAAACAGGAAGTGGAACGCCAAAACAGGAAGTAGAATGTAACTTTGCCGTACGTTGCCCTATCTCCACGAAACATTATATGTGAGTCAAGGGAACTTCCCTGAACATGTTAATAGACACGCTCTGACCCAACAGGAAGTCAGCCATTTTAAACAGGAAGTGCCCTCTAACTTTACTGTACATTGACCGCTCTGCACGGAACTTGGTATGTGAGGCCAGGGACCTATCCTGAACACGCAAACAATGTCCTCCCGACAGAAAGTGTAACGCACTTAACAGGAAATTATATATGACTTTACTCCACAGCCCAACATCCGCATGGACGGTGCCAATTAGAACTACGACAGCAAGCAGCGAATGAACGAGAGACGAGATCAGGGCGCAAGCGACGAGGTGGGCGCGGATCGCGACGTAGCGTCAAGCTCGAACCCGTTACCACCGCTTGCGGTGCTAGTTATTATTATTATTATTCTTCACACGAGGAATGTGCATTTTTGAAGGCCTAAACGTATCCCAAACCTCGCAAATTTTTGGGACAACATCAGACCTAACTTAAATCGCCGAACCAAAGTGGTTCGGTGAATGTGCGTCAAAAAATGGAAGTGGGCGGGGCTTCAGACTGACGCAAAAATGTGCTACTAGGTCAACTCCTGTCGGGAATAACGTACATGAACGAAACTTGGTACACACGTTCATTAGGTTGTGCCATGGGCAAAAGTCAATCACAAGTTTTCTGTGACACCTACAGGAAGGCCGCCATTTTGGATTGAAGGCGAAAACGGAGGCGTTTTTGGCGAATTTACAGCATAACTTGCCGTAGATACCAAAATCTACAGTTTTTGAGCAATCACCTTCAAACTTGGCGGGGTCGATGTGGACCAGTTGAGGTACGATCTAATCTGAAATTTTTTTTGAAATATCGCATAGCGGACGTATTTGGTGGCGCCAAAGTTGGCGAAAATTCCAAATTTTCCGAACACGCAACGAAACGCTTATAACTTTGCGATGGAAGGTCAAGTCGGAGCCAAACTTGCCATGATTGTTGATGGGTAGTTGCTGAAGACACCTATGCAAAAATGATCACGTTTGAAACCATCGCCTCCTGGTGGTGGAAGAGAATATACAAAAAAAAAGTTAATTTACGATTTCGGTAATAACTTTTACAGAGTTTGTAAAAGTGTCACTCAAAATGACACTGAAACATTGAAAACACATGGTAGATGATGCGTGTTGAATATGACAGCGCATTCTTTAACGGTGTAGCAGCGTGGGCGGTGCAAAGTCGGATTTTTGCGACAAAAAAACAAACTCTTATAACTTTGCGAGTCCTGGTCCAAACTGAACCAAACTTCCTTGGATTGATGTTCCTCCAGCCCTGACAATGTCTACATGAAAATATTTAATTTCGAAAACAGCGCCCCCTGGTGGCAACAGAAAGAATTTTATTTGCTATTAAATCTATCTTGTCCTAGAGCTTTTGTGCTATCACCTTCAAACTTGGCGAGGTCAATGTGGACGAGTTGAGGATCAAAAGTTAGTGAAAGCTTTCTAAAATGTTGCACGGCGTACGAGATAGGGGGCGCTAAAGTTGGCGATCATTCTGATGTTGACCAAATCTCTTATAACTTTGCATTGGAAGGTCAGATATGAACCAAACTTGCCGTGGTTCATGATCGATAGGTCTTAAAGATGAATATGAAAAAACGGTCACGTTCGGAAACAGCGCCTCTAGTGGTGAGAGGATTATTACCCAAAAAAAGTACATTTATGATGATAACTTTGTGGAACATGTTCCGATTTGAACCAAACTTCCTTGGTTCGATGACAGTCCGACCCTGAACAAGTCTACATGTAAATATTCACTTTAGAAAACAGTGCCCCCTGGTGATAGCAGATATAACTACATTTGGCATTTGACTGTACTTGTCCTAGAGCTTTTGTGCTATTACCTTCAAATTTGGTGAGGTCAATGTGGACGAGTTGAGGGTCAAAAGTTAGTGAAGGCTTTTTAAAATGTCGCATGGCGTACAAGATAGGGGGCGCTAAAGTTGGCAAACATTCTGATTTGTAAAAACAGACAACGAAACACTTATAACTGTGCGATGGAGGATCCAATGTCCTTCCCTGGATTGATGCCTTGGAGTAGTCTATATGACAATATTCAATGTCTTAAAGACGCCCCCTGGTGGCAGCAGACTATGCCATCTACTGTGCAACACTAAAGAAACTGCTATAACTTTGTAAATCCTGTTCCAATCTGAACCAAACTTCCTTGGATTGATGACAGTATGACCCTGAAAAAGTCTATATGAAAATCTTCAATTTAAAAAACAGCGCCCCCTGGATGCTGGATATAACATTACATATCAAACTTTTTTATGCTGCTATAACAGGGATTGTTGTATCCTCCTCATACGTGATATGTGGGACCACAAAACCGCTCCGACCATGTCAGCAACAGATGACTTCCTGACAGGAAGTGGATCCGTCGCAACAGGAAGTAGAATGTAACTTTGCCATACATAGCCCGATCGCCACGAAACATGCTATGTGAGTCAATAGAACTTCCCTGAACATGTTAATGGACACGCCTTTGACCCAACAGGAAGTCAGCCATTTTAAACAGGAAGTGCCCTGTAACTTTACCGTACATTGATCAATCTGCACGGAACTTGACACGTGAGACCAGGAACCTATCCTGGACATGTCTGCAAAAGCTAAACTCCAAACAGGAAGTGGAACGCCAAAACAGGAAGTAGAATGTAACTTTGCCGTACGTTGCCCTATCTCCACGAAACATTATATGTGAGTCAAGGGAACTTCCCTGAACATGTTAATAGACACGCTCTGACCCAACAGGAAGTCAGCCATTTTAAACAGGAAGTGCCCTCTAACTTTACTGTACATTGACCGCTCTGCACGGAACTTGGTATGTGAGGCCAGGGACCTATCCTGAACACGCAAACAATGTCCTCCCGACAGAAAGTGTAACGCACTTAACAGGAAATTATATATGACTTTACTCCACAGCCCAACATCCGCATGGACGGTGCCAATTAGAACTACGACAGCAAGCAGCGAATGAACGAGAGACGAGATCAGGGCGCAAGCGACGAGGTGGGCGCGGATCGCGACGTAGCGTCAAGCTCGAACCCGTTACCACCGCTTGCGGTGCTAGTTATTAGGGTTCGAGCACGACTGTGCAAGAACCCTATTGTAATTGAAAGAGTTATTATTATTCTTCTTCACCAAAAAAAAGTGCCTTTTTGAAGGCCTAAACGGATCCCAAACCTCACGAATTTTCGGGACAACATCAGACCTCGCTGAAAATTTTGTAAAATAGTGGTTCGGTGAATGTGCGTCAAAAAATGGAAGTGGGCGGGGCTTCAGACTGACGCAAAAAAGTGCTACTAGGTCAACTCCTGTCGGGAATAACGTACATGGACGAAACTTGGTACACACGTTCATTAGGTTGTGCCATGGGCAAAAGTCAATCACAAGTTTTCTGTGAAACCTACAGGAAGGCCGCCATCTTGGATTGAAGGCGAAAACGGAGGCGTTTTTGGCGAATTTACAGCATAACTTGCCGTAGATACCAAAATCTACAGTTTTTGAGCAATCACCTTCAAACTTGGCGAGGTCGATGTGGACCAGTTGAAGTACGATCTAATCTGAAATTTTTTTTGAAATATCGCATGGCGGACGTATTTGGTGGCGCCAAAGTTGGCGAAAATTCCAAATTTTCCCAACACGCAACGAAACGCTTATAACTTTGCGATGGAAGGTCAAGTCGGAGCCAAACTTGCCATGATTGATGATGGGTAGTTGCTGAAGACACCTATGCAAAAATGATCACGTTTGAAACCATCGCCTCCTGGTGGTGGAAGAGAATATACAAAAAAAAAGTTAATTTACGATTTCGGTAATAACTTTTACAGAGATTGTCGTATCCGACTCAAAATGACACTGAAACATTGAAAACACATGGTAGATGATGCGTGTTGAATATGATAGCACATTCTTTAACGGTGTAGCGAGGTGCGAGGTGCAAAGTCGGATTTTTGCGACAAAAAAACAAACTCTTCTAACTTTGCGAGTCCTGGTCCAAACTGAACCAAACTTCCTTGGATTGATGTTCCTCCAGCCCTGACAATGTCTATATGAAAATATTTAATTTCGAAAACAGCGCCCCCTGGTGGCAACAGAAAGAATTTTATTTGCTATAAAATCTATCTAGTCCTAGAGCTTTTGTGCTATCACCTTCAAACTTGGCGAGGTCAATGTGGACGAGTTTTGGATCAAATGTTATTGAAACTGTTTTAAAATGTCGCACGGCGTACGAGATAGGGGGCGCTAAAGTTGGCGATCATTCTGATGTTGACCAAATCTCTTATAACTTTGCATTGGAAGGTCAGATATGAACCAAACTTGCCGTGGTTCATGATCGATAGTTCTTAAAGATGAATATGAAAAAACGGTCACGTTCGGAAACAGCGCCTCTAGTGGTGAGAGGATTATTACCCAAAAAAAGTACATTTATGATGATAACTTTGTGAATCCTGTTCCGATTTGAACCAAACTTCCTTGGAAAAATGACAGTCCGACCCTGAACAAGTCTACATGAAAATATTTAATTTCGAAAACAGCGCCCCCTGGTGGAAACAGAAAGAATTTTATTTGCTATAAAATCTATCTTGTCCTAGAGCTTTTGTGCTATCACCTTCAAACTTGGCGAGGTCAATGTGGACGAATTGAGGATCAAATGTTATTGAAAGCTTTCTAAAATGTCGCACGGCGTACGAGATAGGGGGCGCTAAAGTTGGCGATCATTCTGATGTTGACCAAATCTCTTACAACTTTGCATTGGAAGGTCAGATATGAACCAAACTGGCCGTGGTTCATGATCGATAGTTCTTAAAGACGAATATGAGAAAACGGTCACGTTCAGAAACAGCGCCTCTAGTGGTGAGAGGATTATTACCCAAAAAAAGTACATTTATGATGATAACTTTGTGAATCCTGTTCCGATTTGAACCAAACTTCCTTGGATAAATGACAGTCTGACCCTGAACAAGTCTACATGTAAATATTTAATTTCGAAAACAGCGCCCCCTGGTGGAAACAGAAAGAATTTTATTTGCTATAAAATCTATCTTGTCCTAGAGCTTTTGTGCTATCACCTTTAAACTTGGCGAGGTCAATGTGGACGAGTTGAGGATCAAATGTTATTGAAAGCTTTCTAAAATGTCGCACGGCGTACGAGATAGGGGGCGCTAAAGTTGGCAAACATTCTGATTTGTAAAAACAGACAACAAAACGCTTATAACTTTGCGATGGAGGATCCAATGTCCTTCCCTGGATTGATGCCTTGAAGTAGTCGATATGACAATATTCAATGTCTTAAAGACGCCCCCTGGTGGCAGCAGACTATGCCATCTACTGTGCAACACAAAAGAAACTGGTATAACTTTGTAAATCCTGTTCCAATCTGAACCAAACTTCCTTGGATTGATGACAGTCCAACCCTGAAGAAGTCTATATGAAAATCTTCAATTTATAAAACAGCGCCCCCTGGTTGCTGGATATAACATTACATTTCACACTTCTTTATGCTGCTATAACAGGGATTGTTGTATCCTCCTCATACGTGATATGTGGGACCACAAAACCGCTCCGACCATGTCAGCAACAGACGACTTCCTGACAGGAAGTGGATCCGCCGCAACAGGAAGTAGAATGTAACTTTGCCATACATTGCCCGATCGCCACGAAACATGATATGTGAGTCAATAGAACTTCCCTGAACATGTTAATGGACACGCCTTTGACCAAACAGGAAGTCAGCCATTTTAAACAGGAAGTGTCCTGTAACTTTACCGTACAATGATCAATCTACACGGAACTTGACACGTGAGACCAGGAACCTATCCTGGACATGTCTGCAAAACCTAAACTCCAAACAGGAAGTGGAACGCCAAAACAGGAAGTAGAATGTAACTTTGCCGTACGTTGCCCTATCTCCACGAAACATTATATGTGAGTCAAGGGAACTTCCCTGAACATGTTAATAGACACGCTCTGACCCAACAGGAAGTCAGCCATTTTAACAGGAAGTGCCCTCTAACTTTACTGTACATTGACTGCTCTGCACGGAACTTGGTATGTGAGGCCAGGGACCTATCCTGAACACGCAAACAATGTCCTCCCGACAGAAAGTGTAACGCACTTAACAGGAAATAATATATGACTTTACTGCACAGCCCAACATCCGCACGGACGGCACCAATTAGAACTACGACAGCAAGCAGCGAATGAACAAGAGACGAGATCAGGGCGCAAGCGACGAGGTGGGCGCGGATCACGACGTAGCGTCAAGCTCGAACCCGTTAATACCGCTTGCGGTGCTAGTTATTATTATTATTCTTCACACGAGGAATGTGCATTTTTGAAGGCCTAAACGTATCCCAAACCTCGCAAATTTTTGGGACAACATCAGACCTAACTTAAATCGCCGAACCAAAGTGGTTCGGTGAATGTGCGTCAAAAAATGGAAGTGGGCGGGGCTTCAGACTGACGCAAAAATGTGCTACTAGGTCAACTCCTGTCGGGAATAACGTACATGAACGAAACTTGGTACACACGTTCATTAGGTTGTGCCATGGGCAAAAGTCAATCACAAGTTTTCTGTGAAACCTACAGGAAGGCCGCCATCTTGGATTGAAGGCGAAAACGGAGGCGTTTTTGGCGAATTTACAGCATAACTTGCCGTAGATACCAAAATCTACAGTTTTTGAGCAATCACCCTCAAACTTGGCGAGGTTGATGTGGACCAGTTGAGGTACGATCTAATCTGAAAAGTTTTTTGAAATATTGCATGGCGCACGAGATAGGTGGCGCCAAAGTTGGCGAAAATTCCAAATTTTCCCAACACGCAACGAAACGCTTATAACTTTGCGATGGAAGATCAAGTCGGAGCCAAACTTGCCATTTTTGATGATGGGTAGTTGCTGAAGACACCTATGCAAAAATGAACACGTTTGAAACCATCGCCTCCTGGTGGTGGAAGAGAATATACAAAAAAAAAGTTTATTTACGATTTCGGTAATAACTTTTACAGAGATTGTCGTATCTGACTCAAAATGACACTGAAACATTGAAAACACATGGTAGATGATGCGTGTTGAATATGATAGCGCATTGTTTAACGGTGTAGCGAGGTGCGAGGTGCAAAGTCGGATTATTGCGACAAAAAAACAAACTCTTATAACTTTGCGAGTCCTGGTCCAAACTGAACCAAACTTCCTTGGATTGATGTTCCTCCAGCCCTGACAATGTCTATATGAAAATATTCAATTTCGAAAACAGCGCCCCCTGGTGGAAACAGAAAGAATTTTATTTGCTATAAAATCTATCTAGTCCTAGAGCTTTTGTGCTATCACCTTCAAACTTGGCGAGGTCAATGTGGACAGGTAGAGGATCAAAAGTTGGTGAAAGCTTTCTAAAGTGTCGCACGGCGTACGAGATAGGGGGCGCTAAAGTTGGCGATCATTCTGATGTTGACCAAATCTCTTATAACTTTGCATTGGAAGGTCAGATATGAACCAAACTTGCCGTGGTTCATGATCGATAGGTCTTAAAGACGAATATGAAAAAACGGTCACGTTCGGAAACAGCGCCTCTAGTGGTGAGAGTATTATTACCCAAAAAAAGTACATTTATGATGATAACTTTGTGGAACATGTTCCGATTTGAACCAAACTTCCTTGGATCGATGACAGTCCGACCCTGAACAAGTCTACATGAAAATATTCAATTTCGAAAACAGCGCCCCCTGGTGGCAACAGAAAGAATTTTATTTGCTATAAAATCTATCTAGTCCTAGAGCTTTTGTGCTATCACCTTCAAACTTGGCGAGGTCAATGTGGACAGGTAGAGGATCAAAAGTTGGTGAAAGCTTTCTAAAATGTCGCACGGCGTACGAGATAGGGGGCGCTAAAGTTGGCGATCATTCTGATGTTGACCAAATCTCTTATAACTTTGCATTGGAAGGTCAGATATGAACCAAACTTGCCGTGGTTCATGATCGATAGGTCTTAAAGACGAATATGAAAAAACGGTCACGTTCAGAAACAGCGCCTCTAGTGGTGAGAGTATTATTACCCAAAAAAAGTACATTTATGATGATAACTTTGTGGAACATGTTCCGATTTGAACCAAACCTCCTTGGATCGATGACAGTATGGCCCTGAAAAAGTCCGTATGAAAATCTTCAATTTAAAAAACAGCGCCCCCTGGTTGCTGGATATAACATTACATATCAAACTTTTTTATGCTGCTATAACAAGTATTGTTGTATCCTCCTCATACCTGATATGTGGGACCACAAAACCGCTCCGACCATGTCAGCAACAGACGACTTCCTGACAGGAAGTGGATCTGCCGCAACAGGAAGTAGAATGTAACTTTGCCATACATTGCCCGATCGCCACGAAACATGATATGTGAGTCAATAAAACTTCCCTGAACATGTTAATGGACACACCTTTGACCAAACAGGAAGTCAGCCATTTTAAACAGGAAGTCCCCTGTAACTTTACCGTACATTGATCAATCTGCACGGAACTTGACACGTGAGACCAGGAACCTATCCTGGACATGTCTGCAAAAGCTAAACTCCAAACAGGAAGTGGAACGCCAAAACAGGAAGTAGAATTTAACTTTGCCGTACGTTGCCCTATCTCCACGAAACATTATATGTGAGTCAAGGGAACTTCCCTGAACATGTTAATGGACACGCTTTGACCCAACAGGAAGTCAGCCATTTTAACAGGAAGTGCCCTCTAACTTTACCGTACATTGACCGCTCTGCACGGAACTTGGTATGTGAGGCCAGGGACCTATCCTGAACACGCAAACAATGTCCTCCCGTCAGAAAGTGTAACGCACTTAACAGGAAATAATATATGACTTTACTCCACAGCCCAACATCCGCACGGACGGCGCCAATTAGAACTACGACAGCAAGCAGCGAATGAACGAGAGACGAGATCAGGGCGCAAGCGACGAGGTGGGCGCGGGTCGCGACGTAGCGTCAAGCTCGAACCCGTTACCACCGCTTGCGGTGCTAGTTATTATTATTATTATTATTCTTCACACGAGGAATGTGCCTTTTTGAAGGCCTAAACGGATCCCAAACCACGCGAATTTTTGGGACAACATCAGACCTAACTTAAATCGCCGAACCAAAGTGGTTCGGTGAATGTGCGTCAAAAAATGGAAGTGGGCGGGGCTTCAGACTGACGCAAAAATGTGCTACTAGGTCAACTCCTGTCGGGAATAACGTACATGAACGAAACTTGGTACACACGTTCATTAGGTTGTGCCATGGGCAAAAGTCAATCACAAGTTTTCTGTGAAACCTACAGGAAGGCCGCCATCTTGGATTGAAGGCGAAAACGGAGGCGTTTTTGGCGAATTTACAGCATAACTTGCCGTAGATACCAAAATCTACAGTTTTTGAGCAATCACCCTCAAACTTGGCGAGGTTGATGTGGACCAGTTGAGGTACGATCTAATCTGAAAAGTTTTTTGAAATATTGCATGGCGCACGAGATAGGTGGCGCCAAAGTTGGCGAAAATTCCAAATTTTCCCAACACGCAACGAAACGCTTATAACTTTGCGATGGAAGATCAAGTCGGAGCCAAACTTGCCATGATTGATGATGGGTAGTTGCTGAAGACACCTATGCAAAAATGAACACGTTTGAAACCATCGCCTCCTGGTGGTGGAAGAGAATATACAAAAAAAAAGTTTATTTACGATTTCGGTAATAACTTTTACAGAGATTGTCGTATCTGACTCAAAATGACACTGAAACATTGAAAACACATGGTAGATGATGCGTGTTGAATATGATAGCGCATTGTTTAACGGTGTAGCGAGGTGCGAGGTGCAAAGTCGGATTTTTGCGACAAAAAAACAAACTCTTATAACTTTGCGAGTCCTGGTCCAAACTGAACCAAACTTCCTTGGATTGATGTTCCTCCAGCCCTGACAATGTCTATATGAAAATATTCAATTTCGAAAACAGCGCCCCCTGGTGGAAACAGAAAGAATTTTATTTGCTATAAAATCTATCTTGTCCTAGAGCTTTTGTGCTATCACCTTCAAACTTGGCGAGGTCAATGTGGACAGGTAGAGGATCAAAAGTTGGTGAAAGCTTTCTAAAGTGTCGCACGGCGTACGAGATAGGGGGCGCTAAAGTTGGCGATCATTCTGATGTTGACCAAATCTCTTATAACTTTGCATTGCAAGGTCAGATATGAACCAAACTTGCCGTGGTTCATGATCGATAGGTCTTAAAGACGAATATGAAAAAACGGTCACGTTCGGAAACAGCGCCTCTAGTGGTGAGAGTATTATTACCCAAAAAAAGTACATTTATGATGATAACTTTGTGGAACATGTTCCGATTTGAACCAAACTTCCTTGGATCGATGACAGTCCGACCCTGAACAAGTCTACATGAAAATATTCAATTTCGAAAACAGCGCCCCCTGGTGGAAACAGAAAGAATTTTATTTGCTATAAAATCTATCTTGTCCTAGAGCTTTTGTGCTATCACCTTCAAACTTGGCGAGGTCAATGTGGACAGGTAGAGGATCAAAAGTTGGTGAAAGCTTTCTAAAATGTCGCACGGCGTACGAGATAGGGGGCGCTAAAGTTGGCGATCATTCTGATGTTGACCAAATCTCTTATAACTTTGCATTGGAAGGTCAGATATGAACCAAACTTGCCGTGGTTCATGATCGATAGGTCTTAAAGACGAATATGAAAAAACGGTCACGTTCAGAAACAGCGCCTCTAGTGGTGAGAGTATTATTACCCAAAAAAAGTACATTTATGATGATAACTTTGTGGAACATGTTCCGATTTGAACCAAACCTCCTTGGATCGATGACAGTATGGCCCTGAAAAAGTCCGTATGAAAATCTTCAATTTAAAAAACAGCGCCCCCTGGTTGCTGGATATAACATTACATATCAAACTTTTTTATGCTGCTATAACAAGGATTGTTGTATCCTCCTCATACCTGATATGTGGGACCACAAAACCGCTCCGACCATGTCAGCAACAGACGACTTCCTGACAGGAAGTGGATCCACCGCAACAGGAAGTAGAATGTAACTTTGCCATACATTGCCCGATCGCCACGAAACATGATATGTGAGTCAATAGAACTTCCCTGAATATGTTAATAGACACGCCTTTGACCAAACAGGAAGTCAGCCATTTTAAACAGGAAGTGCCCTGTAACTTTACCATACATTGATCAATCTGCACGGAACTTGACACGTGAGACCAGGAACCTATCCTGGACATGTCTGCAAAAGCTAAACTCCAAACAGGAAGTGGAACGCCAAAACAGGAAGTAGAATGTAACTTTGCCGTACGTTGCCCTATCTCCACGAAACATTATATGTGAGTCAAGGGAACTTCCCTGAACATGTTAATAGACACGCTCTGACCCAACAGGAAGTCAGCCATTTTAAACAGGAAATGCCCTCTAACTTTACCGTACATTGACCGCTCTGCACGGAACTTGGTATGTGAGGCCAGGGACCTATCCTGAACACGCAAACAATGTCCTCCCGACAGAAAGTGTAACGCACTTAACATGAAATAATATATGACTTTACTCCACAGCCCAACATCCGCACGGACGGCGCCAATTAGAACTACGACAGCAAGCAGCGAATGAACGAGAGACGAGATCAGGGCGCAGGCGACGAGGTGGGCGCGGGTCGCGACGTAGCGTCAAGCTCGAACCCGTTACCACCGCTTGCGGTGCTAGTTAGGGTTCGAGCACGACTGTGCAAGAACCCTATTGTAATTGAAGGAGTTATTAGGGTTCGAGCACGACTGTGCAAGAACCCTATTGTAATTGAAAGAGTTATTATTATTATTATTATTATTATTATTCTTCACACGAGGAATGTGCCTTTTTGAAGGCCTAAACGGATCCCAAACCTCGCGAATTTTTAGGACAACATCAGACCTAACTTAAATCGCCGAACCAAAGTGGTTCGGTGAATGTGCGTCAAAAAATGGAAGTGGGCGGGGCTTCAGAATGACGCAAAAATGTGCTACTAGGTCAACTCCTGTCGGGAATAACATACATGAACGAAACTTGGTACACACGTTCATTAGGTTGTGCCATGGGCAAAAGTCAATCACAAGTTTTCTGTGAAACCTACAGGAAGGCCGCCATCTTGGATTGAAGGCGAAAACGGAGGCGTTTTTGGCGAATTTACAGCATAACTTGCCGTAGATACCAAAATCTACAGTTTTTGAGCAATCACCTTCAAACTTGGCGAGGTCGATGTGGACCAGTTGAGGTACGATCTAATCTGAAAAGTTTTTTGAAATATTGCATGGCGCACGAGATAGGTGGCGCCAAAGTTGGCGAAAATTCCAAATTTTCCCAACACGCAACGAAACGCTTATAACTTTGCGATGGAAGGTCAAGTCGGAGCCAAACTTGCCATGATTGATGATGGGTAGTTGCTGAGGACACCTATGCAAAAATGATCACGTTTGAAACCATCGCCTCCTGGTGGTGGAAGAGAATATACAAAAAAAAAGTTTATTTACGATTTCGGTAATAACTTTTACAGAGATTGTCGTATCCGACTCAAAATGACACTGAAACATTGAAAACACATGGTAGATGATGCGTGTTGAATATGACAGCGCATTGTTTAACGATGTAGCGAGGTGCGGGGTGCAAAGTCGGATTATTGCGACAAAAAAACAAACTCTTATAACTTTGCGAGTCCTGGTCCAAACTGAACCAAACTTCCTTGGATTGATGTTCCTCCAGCCTTAGCAATGTCTATATGAAAATATTCAATTTCGAAAACAGTGCCCCCTGGTGGAAACAGAAAGAATTTTATTTGCTATAAAATCTATCTTGTCCTAGAGCTTTTGTGCTATCACCTTCAAACTTGGCGAGGTCAATGTGGACGAGTTGAGGATCAAAAGTTGGTGAAAGCTTTCTAAAATGTCGCACGGCGTACGAGATAGGGGGCGCTAAAGTTGGCGATCATTCTGATGTTGACCAAATCTCTTATAACTTTGCATTGGAAGGTCAGATATGAACCAAACTTGCCGTGGTTCATGATCGATAGGTCTTAAAGACGAATATGAAAAAACGGTCACGTTCGGAAACAGCGCCTCTAGTGGTGAGAGTATTATTACCCAAAAAAAGTACATTTATGATGATAACTTTGTGGAACATGTTCCGATTTGAACCAAACTTCCTTGGATCGATGACAGTCCGACCCTGAACAAGTCTACATGAAAATATTCAATTTCGAAAACAGCGCCCCCTGGTGGAAACAGAAAGAATTTTATTTGCTATAAAATCTATCTTGTCCTAGAGCTTTTGTGCTATCACCTTCAAACTTGGCGAGGTCAATGTGGACAGGTAGAGGATCAAAAGTTGGTGAAAGCTTTCTAAAATGTCGCACGGCGTACGAGATAGGGGGCGCTAAAGTTGGCGATCATTCTGATGTTGACCAAATCTCTTATAACTTTGCATTGGAAGGTCAGATATGAACCAAACTTGCCGTGGTTCATGATCGATAGTTCTTAAAGATGAATATGAAAAAATAGGAAACAGCGTCTCTAGTGGTGAGAGTATTATTACCCAAAAAAAGTACATTTATGATGATAACTTTGTGGAACATGTTCCGATTTGAACCAAACCTCCTTGGATCGATGACAGTCTGACCCTGAAAAAGTCTGTATGAAAATCTTCAATTTAAAAAACAGCGCCCCCTGGTTGCTGGATATAACATTACATATCACACTTTTTTATGCTGCTATAACAGGGATTGTTGTATCATCCTCATACGTGATATGTGGGACCACAAAACCGCTCCGACCATGTCAGCAACAGATGACTTCCTGACAGGAAGTGGATCCGCCGCAACAGGAAGTAGAATGCAACTTTGCCATACATTGCCCGATTGCCACGAAACATGATATGTGAGTCAATAGAACTTCCCTGAACATGTATATGGACACGCCTTTGACCAAACAGGAAGTCAGCCATTTTAAACAGGAAGTCCCCTGTAACTTTACCGTACATTGATCAATCTGCACGGAACTTGACACGTGAGACCAGGAACCTATCCTGGACATGTCTGCAAAAGCTAAACTCCAAACAGGAAGTGGAACGCCAAAACAGGAAGTAGAATTTAACTTTGCCGTACGTTGCCCTATCTCCACGAAACATTATATGTGTGTCAAGGGAACTTCCCTGAACATGTTAATAGACACGCTCTGACCCAACAGGAAGTCAGCCATTTTAACAGGAAGTGCCCTCTAACTTTACTGTACATTGACCGCTCTGCATGGAACTTGGTATGTGAGGCCAGGGACCTATCCTGAACACGCAAACAATGTCCTCCCGACAGAAAGTGTAACGCACTTAACAGGAAATAATATATGACTTTACTCCACAGCCCAACATCCGCACGGACGGCGCCAATTAGAACTACGACAGCAAGCAGCGAATGAACGAGAGACGAGATCAGGGCGCAAGCGATGAGGTGGGCGCGGGTCGCGACGTAGCGTCAAGCTCGAACCCGTTACCACCGCTTGCGGTGCTAGTTATTATTATTATTATTATTCTTATTATTATTCTTCACACGAAGAAAGTGCCTTTTTGAAGGCCTAAACGGATCTCAAACCTCGCGAATTTTTGGGACAACATCAGACCTAACTTAAATCGCCGAACCAAAGTGGTTCGGTGAATGTGCGTCAAAAAATGGAAGTGGGCGGGGCTTCAGACTGACGCAAAAAAGTGCTACTAGGTCAACTCCTGTCGGGAATAACGTACATGAACGAAACTTGGTACACACGTTCATTAGGTTGTGCCATGGGCAAAAGTCAATCACAAGTTTTCTGTGAAACCTACAGGAAGGCCGCCATCTTGGATGGAAGGCGAAAACGGAGGCGTTTTTGGCGAATTTACAGCATAACTTGCCGTAGATACCAAAATCTACAGTTTTTGAGCAATCACCTTCAAACTTGGCGAGGTCGATGTGGACCAGTTGAGGTACGATCTAATCTGAAAAGTTTTTTGAAATATTGCATGGCGCACGAGATAGGTGGCGCCAAAGTTGGCGAAAATTCCAAATTTTCCCAACACGCAACGAAACGCTTATAACTTTGCGATGGAAGGTCAAGTTGGAGCCAAACTTGCCATGATTAATGATGGGTAGTTGCTGAAGACACCTATGCAAAAATGATCACGTTTGAAACCATCGCCTCCTGGTGGTGGAAGAGAATATACAAAAAAAAAGTTTATTTACGATTTCAGTAATAACTTTTACAGAGATTGTCGTATCCGACTCAAAATGACACTGAAACATTGAAAACACATGGTAGATGATGCGTGTTGAATATGACAGCGCATTGTTTAACGATGTAGCGAGGTGCGGGGTGCAAAGTCGGATTATTGCGACAAAAAAACTAACTCTTATAACTTTGCGAGTCCTGGTCCAAACTGAACCAAACTTCCTTGGATTGATGTTCCTCAAGCCCTGACAATGTCTATATGAAAATATTCAATTTCGAAAACAGCGCCCCCTGGTGGAAACAGAAAGAATTTTATTTGCTATAAAATCTATCTTGTCCTAGAGCTTTTGTGCTATCACCTTCAAACTTGGCGAGGTCAATGTGGACAGGTAGAGGATCAAAAGTTGGTGAAAGCTTTCTAAAATGTCGCACGGCGTACGAGATAGGGGGCGCTAAAGTTGGCGATCATTCTGATGTTGACCAAATCTCTTATAACTTTGCATTGGAAGGTCAGATATGAACCAAACTTGCCGTGGTTCATGATCGATAGGTCTTAAAGACGAATATGAAAAAACGGTCACGTTCGGAGACAGCGCCTCTAGTGGTGAGAGTATTATTACCCAAAAAAAGTAAATTTATGATGATAACTTTGTGGAACATGTTCCGATTTGAACCAAAGTTCCTTGGATCGATGACAGTCCGACCCTGAACAAGTCTACATGAAAATATTTAATTTCGAAAACAGCGCCCCCTGGTGGAAACAGAAAGAATTTTATTTGCTATAAAATCTATCTTGTCCTAGAGCTTTTGTGCTATCACCTTCAAACTTGGCGAGGTCAATGTGGACAGGTAGAGGATCAAAAGTTGGTGAAAGCTTTCTAAAATGTCGCACGGCGTACGAGATAGGGGGCGCTAAAGTTGGCGATCATTCTGATGTTGACCAAATCTCTTATAACTTTGCATTGGAAGGTCAGATATGAACCAAACTTGCCGTGGTTCATGATCGATAGGTCTTAAAGACGAATATGAAAAAACGGTCACCTTCAGAAACAGCGCCTCTAGTGGTGAGAGTATTATTACCCAAAAAAAGTACATTTATGATGATAACTTTGTGGAACATGTTCCGATTTGAACCAAACCTCCTTGGATCGATGACAGTATGGCCCTGAAAAAGTCCGTATGAAAATCTTCAATTTAAAAAACAGCGCCCCCGGTTGCTGGATATAACATTACATATCAAACTTTTTTATGCTGCTATAACAAGGATTGTTGTATCCTCCTCATACCTGATATGTGGGACCACAAAACCGCTCCGACCATGTCAGCAACAGACGACTTCCTGACAGGAAGTGGATCTGCCGCAACAGGAAGTAGAATGTAACTTTGCCATACATTGCCCGATCGCCACGAAACATGATATGTGAGTCAATAAAACTTCCCTGAACATGTTAATGGACACACCTTTGACCCAACAGGAAGTCAGCCATTTTAAACAGGAAGTGCCCTCTAACTTTACCGTACATTGACCGCTCTGCACGGAACTTGGTATGTGAGGCCAGGGACCTATCCTGAACACGCAAACAATGTCCTCCCGACAGAAAGTGTAACGCACTTAACAGGAAATAATATATGACTTTACTCCACAGCCCAACATCCGCGCGGACGGCACCAATTAGAACTACGACAGCAAGAAGCGAATGAACGAGAGACGAGATCAGGGCGCAAGCGACGAGGTGGGCGCGGGTCGCGACGTAGCGTCAAGCTCGAACCCGTTACCACCGCTTGCGGTGCTAGTTATTATTATTATTCTTCACACGAGGAATGTGCCTTTTTGAAGGCCTAAACGGATCCCAAACCTCGCGAATTTTTAGGACAACATCAGACCTAACTTAAATCGCCGAACCAAAGTGGTTCGGTGAATGTGCGTCAAAAAATGGAAGTGGGCGGGGCTTCAGAATGACGCAAAAATGTGCTACTAGGTCAACTCCTGTCGGGAATAACGTACATGAACGAAACTTGGTACACACGTTCATTAGGTTGTGCCATGGGCAAAAGTCAATCACAAGTTTTCTGTGAAACCTACAGGAAGGCCGCCATCTTGGATTGAAGGCGAAAACGGAGGCGTTTTTGGCGAATTTACAGCATAACTTGCCGTAGATACCAAAATCTACAGTTTTTGAGCAATCACCCTCAAACTTGGCGAGTTTGATGTGGACCAGTTGAGGTACGATCTAATCTGAAAAGTTTTTTGAAATATTGCATGGCGCACGAGATAGGTGGCGCCAAAGTTGGCGAAAATTCCAAATTTTCCCAACACGCAACGAAACGCTTATAACTTTGCGATGGAAGGTCAAGTCGGAGCCAAACTTGCCATGATTGATGATGGGTAGTTGCTGAAGACACCTATGCAAAAATGATCACGTTTGAAACCATCGCCTCCTGGTGGTGGAAGAGAATATACAAAAAAAAAGTTAATTTACAATTTCGGTAATAACTTTTACAGAGATTGTCGTATCCGACTCAAAATGACACTGAAACATTGAAAACACATGGTAGATGATGCGTGTTGAATATGACAGCGCATTCTTTAACGGTGTAGCGAGGTGCGAGGTGCAAAGTCGGATTTTTGCGACAAAAAAACAAACTCTTATAACTTTGCGAGTCCTGGTCCAAACTGAACCAAACTTCCTTGGATTGATGTTCCTCCAGCCCTGACAATGTCTATATGAAAATATTTAATTTCGAAAACAGTGCCCCCTGGTGGCAACAGAAAGAATTTTATTTGCTATAAAATCTATCTTGTCCTAGAGCTTTTGTGCTATCACCTTCAAACTTGGCGAGGTCAATGTGGACGAGTTGAGGATCAAATGTTATTCAAACTGTTTTAAAATGTCGCACGGCGTACGAGATAGGGGGCGCTAAAGTTGGCGATCATTCTGATGTTGACCAAATCTCTTATAACTTTGCATTGGAAGGTCAGATATGAACCAAACTTGCCGTGGTTCATGATCGATAGTTCTTAAAGATGATTATAAAAAAACGGTCACGTTCGGAAACAGCGCCTCTAGTGGTGAGAGGATTATTACCCAAAAAAAGTACATTTATGATGATAACTTTGTGAATCCTGTTCCGATTTGAACCAAACTTCCTTGGATCGATGACAGTCCGACCCTGAACAAGTCTACATGAAAATATTTAATTTCGAAAACAGCGCCCCCTGGTGGAAACAGAAAGAATTTTATTTGCTATAAAATCTATCTTGTCCTAGAGCTTTTCTGCTATCACCTTCAAACTTGGCGAGGTCAATGTGGACGAGTTGAGGATCAAATGTTATTGAAAGCTTTCTAAAATGTTCCACGGCGTACGAGATAGGGGGCGCTAAAGTTGGCAAACATTCTGATTTGTAAAGACAGACAACGAAACACTTATAACTTTGCGATGGAGGATCCAATGTCCTTCCCTGGATTGATGCCTTGGAGTAGTCTATATGACAATATTCAATGTCTTAACGACGCCCCCTGGTGGCAGCAGACTATGCCATCTACTGTGCAACACAAAAGAAACTGGTATAACTTTGTAAATCCTGTTCCAATCTGAACCAAACTTCCTTGGATTGATGACAGTCTTACCCTGAAAAAGTCTATATGAAAATCTTCAATTTAAAAAACAGCGCCCCCTGGTTGCTGGATATAACATTACATATCACACTTTTTTATGCTGCTATAACAGGGATTGTTGTATCATCCTCATACATGATATGTGGGACCACAAAACCGCTCCGACCATGTCAGCAACAGATTACTTCCTGACAGGAAGTGGATCCGCCGCAACAGGAAGTAGAATGTAACTTTGCCATCCATTGCCCGATCACCACAAAACATGATATGTGAGTCAATAGAACTTCCCTGAACATGTTAATGGACACGCCTTTGACCAAACAGGAAGTCAGCCATTTTAAACAGGAAGTCCCCTGTAACTTTACCGTACATTGATCAATCTGCACGGAACTTGACACGTGAGACCAGGAACCTATCCTGGACATGTCTGCAAAAGCTAAACTCCAAACAGGAAGTGGAACGCCAAAACAGGAAGTAGAATTTAACTTTGCCGTACGTTGCCCTATCTCCACGAAACATTATATGTGTGTCAAGGGAACTTCCCTGAACATGTTAATAGACACGCTCTGACCCAACAGGAAGTCAGCCATTTTAACAGGAAGTGCCCTCTAACTTTACTGTACATTGACCGCTCTGCACGGAACTTGGTATGTGAGGCCAGGGACCTATCCTGAACACGCAAACAATGACCTCCCGACAGAAAGTGTAACGCACTTAACAGGAAATAATATATGACTTTACTCCACAGCCCAACATCCGCACGGACGGCGCCAATTAGAACTACGACAGCAAGCAGCGAATGAACGAGAGACGAGATCAGGGCGCAAGCGACGAGGTGGGCGCGGGTCGCGACGTAGCGTCAAGCTCGAACCCGTTACCACCGCTTGCGGTGCTAGTTATTATTATTATTCTTATTATTATTCTTCACACGAGGAATGTGCATTTTTGAAGGCCTAAACGTATCCCAAACCTCGCGAATTTTTGGGACAACATCAGACCTAACTTAAATCGCCGAACCAAAGTAGTTCGGTGAATGTGCGTCAAAAAATGGAAGTGGGCGGGGCTTCAGACTGACGCAAAAATGTGCTACTAGGTCAACTCCTGTCGGGAATAACGTACATGAACGAAACTTGGTACACACGTTCATTAGGTTGTGCCATGGGCAAAAGTCAATCACAAGTTTTCTGTGAAAGCTACAGGAAGGCCGCCATTTTGGATTGAAGGCGAAAACGGAGGCGTTTTTGGCGAATTTACAGCATAACTTGCCGTAGATACCAAAATCTACAGTTTTTGAGCAATCACCTTCAAACTTGGCGAGGTCGATGTGGACCAGTTGAGGTACGATCTAATCTGACAAGTTTTTTGAAATATTGCATGGCGCACGAGATAGGGGGCGCCAAAGTTGGCGAAAATTCAAAATTTTCCCAACACTCAACGAAACGCTTATAACTTTGCGATGGAAGGTCACGTCGGTGCCAAACTTGCCATGATTGATGATGGGTAGTTGCTGAAGACACCTATGCAAAAATGATCACGTTTGAAACCATCGCCTCCTGGTGGTGGAAGAGAATATACAAAAAAAAAGTTTATTTACGATTTCGGTAATAACTTTTACAGAGTTTGTAAAAGTGTCACTCAAAATGACACTGAAACATTGAAAACACATGGTAGATAATGCGTGTTGAATATGATAGCGCATTCTTTAACAGTGTAGCAGCGTGGGCGGAGCAAAGTCGGATTTTTGCGACAAAAAAACAAACTCTTATAACTTTGCGAGTCCTGGTCCAAACTGAACCAAACTTCCTTGGATTGATGTTCCTCCAGCCCTGACGACGTCTACATGAAAATATTCAATTTCGAAAACAGCGCCCCCTGGTGGCAACAGAAAGAATTTTATTTGCTATTAAATCTATCTTGTCCTAGAGCTTTTGTGCTATCACCTTCAAACTTGGCGAGGTTAATGTGGACGAGTTGAGGATCAAAAGTTATTGAAAGCTTTCTAAAATGTCGCACGGCGTACGAGATAGGGGGCGCTAAAGTTGGCGATCATTATGATGTTGACCAAATCTCTTATATCTTTGCGACGGAAGGTCAGATATGAACCAAACTTACCGTGGTTCATGATCGATAGTTCTTAAAGATGAATATGAAAAAACGGTCACGTTCGGAAACAGCGCCTCTAGTGGTGAGAGGAATATTACCCAAAAAAAGTACATTTATGATGATAACTTTGTGAATCCTGTTCCGATTTGAACCAAACTTCCTTGGATCGATGACAGTCCGACCCTGAACAAGTCTAGATGAAAATATTTAATTTCGAAAACAGCGCCCCCTGGTGGAAACAGAAAGACTTTTATTTGCTATAAAATCTATCTTGTCCTAGAGCTTTTGTGCTATCACCTTCAAACTTGGCGAGGTCAATGTGGACGAGTTGAGGATCAAATGTTATTGAAAGCTTTCGTAAATGTCGCACGGCGTACGAGATAGGGGGCGCTAAAGTTGGCAAACATTCTGATTTGTAAAAACAGACAACGAAACACTTATAACTTTGCGATGGAGGATCCAATGTCCTTCCCTGGATTGATGCCTTGTTAGGGTTCGAGCACGACTGTGCAAGAACCCTATTGTAATTGAAAGAGTTATTAGGGTTCGAGCACGACTGTGCAAGAACCCTATTGTAATTGAAAGAGTTATTAGGGTTCGAGCACGACTGTGCAAGAACCCTATTGTAATCGGAAGAGTTATTATTATTATTATTATTATTTTTCCCACGAAGAAAGTGCTTTTTTGAAGGCCTAAACGGATCTCAAACCTCACAAATTTTTGGGACAACATCAGACCTGGCTTAAATCGCCGAACGAAAGTGGTTCGGGGAATGTGCATCAAAAAATGGAAGGGGGCGGGGCTAAATACTGACGCAAAAAAGTGCTACTAGGTCAACTCCTGTTGGGAATAACGTACATGAACGAAACTTGGTACACACGTTCATTAGGTTGTGCCATGGGCAAAAGTCAATCACAAGTTTTCTGTGAAACCTACAGGAAGGCCGCCATCTTGGATTGAAGGCGAAAACGGGGGCGTTTTTGGCGAATTTACAGCATAACTTGCCGTAGATACCAAAATCTACAGTTTTTGAGCAATCACCTTCAAACTTGGCGAGGTCGATTTGGACCAGTTGAGGTACGATCTAATCTGAAAAGTTTTTTGAAATCTTGCATGGCGCACGAGATAGGTGGCGCCAAAGTTGGCGAAAATTCCAAATTTTCCCAACACGCAACGAAACGCTTATAACTTTGCGATGGAAGGTCAAGTCGGAGCCAAACTTGCCATGATTGATGATGGGTAGTTGCTGAAGACACCTATGCAAAAATGATCACATTTGAAACCATCGCCTCCTGGTGGTGGAAGAGAATATACAAAAAAAAAGTTTATTTACGATTTCGGTAATAACTTTTACAGAGATTGTCGTATCCGACTCAAAATGACACTGAAACATTGAAAACACATGGTAGATGATGCGTGTTGAATATGATAGCGCATTGTTTAACGGTGTAGCGAGGTGCGAGGTGCAAAGTCGGATTTTTGCGACAAAAAAACAAACTCTTATAACTTTGCGAGTCCTGGTCCAAACTGAACCAAACTTCCTTGGATAGATGTTCCTCCAGCCCTGACAATGTCTACATGAAAATATTTAATTTCGAAAACAGCGCCCCCTGGTGGCAACAGAAAGAATTTTATTTGCTATTAAATCTATCTAGTCCTAGAGCTTTTGTGCTATCACCTTCAAACTTGGCGAGGTTAATGTGGACGAGTTTAGGATCAAAAGTTGGTGAAAGCTCTCTAAAATGTCGCATGGCGTACGAGATAGGGGGCGCTAAAGTTGGCGATCATTCTGATGTTGACCAAATCTCTTAGAACTTTGCATTGGAAGGTCAGATATGAACCAAACTTGCCGTGGTTCATGATCGATAGTTCTTAAAGATGATTATAAAAAAACGGTCACGTTCGGAAACAGCGCCTCTAGTGGTGAGAGGATTATTACCCAAAAAAAGTACATTTATGATGATAACTTTGTGAATCCTGTTCCGATTTGAACCAAACTTCCTTGGATTGATGTTCCTCCAGCCCTGACAACGTCTACATGAAAATATTAAATTTCGAAAACAGCGCCCCCTGGTGGCAACAGAAATAATTTTATTTGCTATTAAATCTATCTTGTCCTAGAGCTTTTGTGCTATCACCTTCAAACTTGGCGAGGTCAATGTGGACAGGTAGAGGATCAAAAGTTGGTGAAAGCTTTCTAAAATGTCGCACGGCGTACGAGATAGGGGGCGCTAAAGTTGGCGATCATTCTGATGTTGACCAAATCTCTTATAACTTTGCATTGGAAGGTCAGATATGAACCAAACTTGCCGTGGTTCATGATCGATATGTCTTAAAGACGAATATGAAAAAACGGTCACGTTCAGAAACAGCGCCTCTAGTGGTGAGAGTATTATTACCCAAAAAAAGTACATTTATGATGATAACTTTGTGGAACATGTTCCAATTTGAACCAAACCTCCTTGGATTGATGACAGTATGGCCCTGAAAAAGTCTGTATGAAAATCTTCAATTTAAAAAACAGCGCCCCCTGGTTGCTGGATATAACATTACATTTCACACTTTTTTATGCTGCTATAACAGGGATTGTTGTATCATCCTCATACGTGATATGTGGGACCACAAAACCGCTCCGACCATGTCAGCAACAGATGACTTCCTGACAGGAAGTGGATCCGCCGCAACAGGAAGTAGAATGTAACTTTGCCATACATTGCCCGATCGCCACGAAACATGATATGTGAGTCAATAGAACTTCCCTGAACATGTTAATGGACACGCCTTTGACCAAACAGGAAGTCAGCCATTTTAAACAGGAAGTCCCCTGTAACTTTACCGTACATTGATCAATCTGCACGGAACTTGACACGTGAGACCAGGAACCTATCCTGGACATGTCTGCAAAAGCTAAACTCCAAACAGGAAGTGGAACGCCAAAACAGGAAGTAGAATTTAACTTTGCCGTACGTTGCCCTATCTCCACGAAACATTATATGTGTGTCAAGGGAACTTCCCTGAACATGTAAATAGACACGCTCTGACCCAACAGGAAGTCAGCCATTTTAACAGGAAGTGCCCTCTAACTTTACTGTACATTGACCGCTCTGCATGGAACTTGGTATGTGAGGCCAGGGACCTATCCTGAACACGCAAACAATGACCTCCCGACAGAAAGTGTAACGCACTTAACAGGAAATAATATATGACTTTACTCCACAGCCCAACATCCGCACGGACGGCGCCAATTAGAACTACGACAGCAAGCAGCGAATGAACGAGAGACGAGATCAGGGCGCAAGCGACGAGGTGGGCGCGGGTCGCGACGTAGCGTCAAGCTCGTTCTTATTATTATTCTTCACACGAGGAATGTGCCTTTTTGAAGGCCTAAACGGATCCCAAACCACGCGAATTTTTGGGACAACATCAGACCTAACTTAAATCGCCGAACCAAAGTGGTTCGGTGAATGTGCGTCAAAAAATGGAAGTGGGCGGGGCTTCAGACTGACGCAAAAATGTGCTACTAGGTCAACTCCTGTCGGGAATAACGTACATGAACGAAACTTGGTACACACGTTCATTAGGTTGTGCCATGGGCAAAAGTCAATCACAAGTTTTCTGTGAAACCTACAGGAAGGCCGCCATCTTGGACTGAAGGCGAAAACGGAGGCGTTTTTGGCGAATTTACAGCATAACTTGCCGTAGATACCAAAATCTACAGTTTTTGAGCAATCACCCTCAAACTTGGCGAGGTTGATGTGGACCAGTTGAGGTACGATCTAATCTGAAAAGTTTTTTGAAATATTGCATGGCGCACGAGATAGGTGGCGCCAAAGTTGGCGAAAATTCCAAATTTTCCCAACACGCAACGAAACGCTTATAACTTTGCGATGGAAGATCAAGTCGGAGCCAAACTTGCCATGATTGATGATGGGTAGTTGCTGAAGACACCTATGCAAAAATGAACACGTTTGAAACCATCGCCTCCTGGTGGTGGAAGAGAATATACAAAAAAAAAGTTTATTTACGATTTCGGTAATAACTTTTACAGAGATTGTCGTATCTGACTCAAAATGACACTGAAACATTGAAAACACATGGTTGATGATGCGTGTTGAATATGATAGCGCATTGTTTAACGGTGTAGCGAGGTGCGAGGTGCAAAGCCGGATTATTGCGACAAAAAAACAAACTCTTATAACTTTGCGAGTCCTTGTCCAAACTGAACCAAACTTCCTTGGATTGATGTTCCTCCAGCCCTGACAATGTCTATATGAAAATATTCAATTTCGAAAACAGCGCCCCCTGGTGGAAACAGAAAGAATTTTATTTGCTATAAAATCTATCTTGTCCTAGAGCTTTTGTGCTATCACCTTCAAACTTGGCGAGGTCAATGTGGACAGGTAGAGGATCAAAAGTTGGTGAAAGCTTTCTAAAGTGTCGCACGGCGTACGAGATAGGGGGCGCTAAAGTTGGCGATCATTCTGATGTTGACCAAATCTCTTATAACTTTGCATTGGAAGGTCAGATATGAACCAAACTTGCCGTGGTTCATGATCGATAGGTCTTAAAGACGAATATGAAAAAACGGTCACGTTCGGAAACAGCGCCTCTAGTGGTGAGAGTATTATTACCCAAAAAAAGTACATTTATGATGATAACTTTGTGGAACATGTTCCGATTTGAACCAAACTTCCTTGGATCGATGACAGTCCGACCCTGAACAAGTCTACATGAAAATATTCAATTTCGAAAACAGCGCCCCCTGGTGGAAACAGAAAGAATTTTATTTGCTATAAAATCTATCTTGTCCTAGAGCTTTTGTGCTATCACCTTCAAACTTGGCAAGGTCAATGTGGACAGGTAGAGGATCAAAAGTTGGTGAAAGCTTTCTAAAATGTCGCACGGCGTACGAGATAGGGGGCGCTAAAGTTGGCGATCATTCTGATGTTGACCAAATCTCTTATAACTTTGCATTGGAAGGTCAGATATGAACCAAACTTGCCGTGGTTCATGATCGATAGGTCTTAAAGACGAATATGAAAAAACGGTCACGTTCAGAAACAGCGCCTCTAGTGGTGAGAGTATTATTACCCAAAAAAAGTACATTTATGATGATAACTTTGTGGAACATGTTCCGATTTGAACCAAACCTCCTTGGATCGATGACAGTATGGCCCTGAAAAAGTCCGTATGAAAATCTTCAATTTAAAAAACAGCGCCCCCTGGTTGCTGGATATAACATTACATATCAAACTTTTTTATGCTGCTATAACAAGTATTGTTGTATCCTCCTCATACCTGATATGTGGGACCACAAAACCGCTCCGACCATGTCAGCAACAGACGACTTCCTGCCAGGAAGTGGATCTGCCGCAACAGGAAGTAGAATGTAACTTTGCCATACATTGCCCGATCGCCACGAAACATGATATGTGAGTCAATAAAACTTCCCTGAACATGTTAATGGACACACCTTTGACCCAACAGGAAGTCAGCCATTTTAAACAGGAAGTCCCCTGTAACTTTATTGTACATTGATCAATCTGCACGGAACTTGACACGTGAGACCAGGAACCTATCCTGGACATGTCTGCAAAAGCTAAACTCCAAACAGGAAGTGGAACGCCAAAACAGGAAGTAGAATGTAACTTTGCCGTACGTTGCCCTATCTCCACGAAACATTATATGTGAGTCAAGGGAACTTCCCTGAACATGTTAATGGACACGCTTTGACCCAACAGGAAGTCAGCCATTTTAACAGGAAGTGCCCTCTAACTTTACCGTACATTGACCGCTCTGCACGGAACTTGGTATGTGAGGCCAGGGACCTATCCTGAACACGCAAACAATGTCCTCCCGTCAGAAAGTGTAACGCACTTAACAGGAAATAATATATGACTTTACTCCACAGCCCAACATCCGCACGGACGGCGCCAATTAGAACTACGACAGCAAGCAGCGAATGAACGAGAGACGAGATCAGGGCGCAAGCGACGAGGTGGGCGCGGGTCGCGACGTAGCGTCAAGCTCGAACCCGTTACCACCGCTTGCGGTGCTAGTTATTATTATTAGGGTTCGAGCACGACTGTGCAAGAACCCTATTGTAATTGAAAGAGTTATTATTAGGGTTCGAGCACGACTGTGCAAGAACCCTATTGTAATTGAAAGAGTTATTATTATTCTTATTATTATTCTTCACACGAGGAATGTGCCTTTTTGAAGGCCTAAACGGATCTCAAACCTCGCGAATTTTTAGGACAACATCAGACCTAACTTAAATCGCCGAACCAAAGTGGTTCGGTGAATGTGCGTCAAAAAATGGAAGTGGGCGGGGCTTCAGAATGACGCAAAAATGTGCTACTAGGTCAACTCCTGTCGGGAATAACGTACATGAACGAAACTTGGTACACACGTTCATTAGGTTGTGCCATGGGCAAAAGTCAATCACAAGTTTTCTGTGAAACCTACAGGAAGGCCGCCATCTTGGATTGAAGGCGAAAACGGAGGCGTTTTTGGCGAATTTACAGCATAACTTGCCGTAGATACCAAAATCTACAGTTTTTGAGCAATCACCCTCAAACTTGGCGAGGTTGATGTGGACCAGTTGAGGTACGATCTAATCTGAAAAGTTTTTTGAAATATTGCATGGCGCACGAGATAGGTGGCGCCAAAGTTGGCGAAAATTCCAAATTTTCCCAACACGCAACGAAACGCTTATAACTTTACGATGGAAGGTCAAGTCGGAGCCAAACTTGCCATGATTGATGATGGGTAGTTGCTGAAGACACCTATGCAAAAATGATCACGTTTGAAACCATCGCCTCCTGGTGGTGGAAGAGAATATACAAAAAAAAAGTTTATTTACGATTTCAGTAATAACTTTTACAGAGATTGTCGTATCCGACTCAAAATGACACTGAAACATTGAAAACACATGGTAGATGATGCGTGTTGAATATGACAGCGCATTGTTTAACGATGTAGCGAGGTGCGGGGTGCAAAGTCGGATTATTGCGACAAAAAAACAAACTCTTATAACTTTGCGAGTCCTGGTCCAAACTGAACCAAACTTCCTTGGATTGATGTTCCTCCAGCCCTGACAATGTCTATATGAAAATATTCAATTTCGAAAACAGCGCCCCCTGGTGGAAACAGAAAGAATTTTATTTGCTATAAAATCTATCTTGTCCTAGAGCTTTTGTGCTATCACCTTCAAACTTGGCGAGGTCAATGTGGACAGGTAGAGGATCAAAAGTTGGTGAAAGCTTTCTAAAATGTCGCACGGCGTACGAGATAGGGGGCGCTAAAGTTGGCGATCATTCTGATGTTGACCAAATCTCTTATAACTTTGCATTGGAAGGTCAGATATGAACCAAACTTGCCGTGGTTCATGATCGATAGGTCTTAAAGACGAATATGAAAAAACGGTCACGTTCGGAAACAGCGCCTCTAGTGGTGAGAGTATTATTACCCAAAAAAAGTACATTTATGATGATAACTTTGTGGAACATGTTCCGATTTGAACCAAACTTCCTTGGATCGATGACAGTCCGACCCTGAACAAGTCTATATGAAAATATTCAATTTCAAAAACAGCGCCCCCTGGTGGAAACAGAAAGAATTTTTTTTGCTATAAAATCTATCTTGTCCTAGAGCTTTTGTGCTATCACCTTCAAACTTGGCGAGGTCAATGTTGACAGGTAGAGGATCAAAAGTTGGTGAAAGCTTTCTAAAATGTCGCACGGCGTACGAGATAGGGGGCGCTAAAGTTGGCGATCATTCTGATGTTGACCAAATCTCTTATAACTTTGCATTGGAAGGTCAGATATGAACCAAACTTGCCGTGGTTCATGATCGATAGGTCTTAAAGACGAATATGAAAAAACGGTCACGTTCAGAAACAGCGCCTCTAGTGGTGAGAGTATTATTACCCAAAAAAAGTACATTTATGATGATAACTTTGTGGAACATGTTCCGATTTGAACCAAACCTCCTTGGATCGATGACAGTATGGCCCTGAAAAAGTCCGTATGAAAATCTTCAATTTAAAAAACAGCGCCCCCTGGTTGCTGGATATAACATTACATATCAAACTTTTTTATGCTGCTATAACAAGGATTGTTGTATCCTCCTCATACCTGATATGTGGGACCACAAAACCGCTCCGACCATGTCAGCAACAGACGACTTCCTGACAGGAAGTGGATCTGGCGCAACAGGAAGTAGAATGTAACTTTGCCATACATTGCCCGATCGCCACGAAACACGATATGTGAGTCAATAGAACTTCCCTGAACATGTTAATGGACACGCCTTTGACCAAACAGGAAGTCAGCCATTTTAAACAGGAAGTCCCCTGTAACTTTACCGTACATTGATCAATCTGCACGGAACTTGACACGTGAGACCAGGAACCTATCCTGGACATGTCTGCAAAAGCTAAACTCCAAACAGGAAGTGGAACGCCAAAACAGGAAGTAGAATTTAACTTTGCCGTACGTTGCCCTATCTCCACGAAACATTATATGTGTGTCAAGGGAACTTCCCTGAACATGTTAATAGACACGCTCTGACCCAACAGGAAGTCAGCCATTTTAACAGGAAGTGCCCTCTAACTTTACTGTACATTGACCGCTCTGCATGGAACTTGGTATGTGAGGCCAGGGACCTATCCTGAACACGCAAACAATGTCCTCCCGACAGAAAGTGTAACGCACTTAACAGGAAATAATATATGACTTTACTCCACAGCCCAACATCCGCACGGACGGCGCCAATTAGAACTACGACAGCAAGCAGCGAATGAACGAGAGACGAGATCAGGGCGCAAGAGACGAGGTGGGCGCGGGTCGCGACGTAGCGTCAAGCTCGAACCCGTTACCACCGCTTGCGGTGCTAGTTATTATTATTATTCTTCACACAAAAAAAGTGCCTTTTTGAAGGCCTAAACGTATCCCAAACCTCACGAAATTTCGGGACAACATCAGACCTCGCTGAAAATTTTGTAAAAAAGTGGTTCGGTGAATGTGCGTCAAAAAATGGAAGTGGGCGGGGCTAAAGACTGACGCAAAACAGTTCTACTAGGTCAACTCCTGTCAGGTATAACGTACATGAACGAAACTTGGTCCACACGTTCATTAGGTTGAGCTTTAAATAAAAGTCGTGGACAAGTTTTCTGTGAAACCTACAGGAAGGCCGCCATTTTGGATTGAAGGCGAAAACGGAGGCGTTTTTGGCGAATTTACAGCATAACTTGCCGTAGATACCAAAATCTACAGTTTTTGAGCAATCACCTTCAAACTTGGCGAGGTCGATGTGGACCAGTTGAGGTACGATCTAATCTGAAAAGTTTTTTGAAATATTGCATGGCGCACGAGATAGGTGGCGCCAAAGTTGGCGAAAATTCCAAATTTTCCCAACACGCAACGAAACGCTTATAACTTTGCGATGGAAGGTCAAGTCGGAGCCAAACTTGCCATGATTGATGATGGGTAGTTGCTGAAGACACCTATGCAAAAATGATCACGTTTGAAACCATCGCCTCCTGGTGGTGGAAGAGAATATACAAAAAAAAAGTTTATTTACGATTTCGGTAATAACTTTTACAGAGATTGTCGTATCCGACTCAAAATGACACTGAAACATTGAAAACACATGGTAGATGATGCGTGTTGAATATGACAGCGCATTGTTTAACGATGTAGCGAGGTGCGGGGTGCAAAGTCGGATTATTGCGACAAAAAAACAAACTCTTATAACTTTGCGAGTCCTGGTCCAAACTGAACCAAACTTCCTTGGATTGATGTTCTTCCAGCCCTGACAATGTCTATATGAAAATATTCAATTTCGAAAACAGCGCCCCCTGGTGGAAACAGAAAGAATTTTATTTGCTATAAAATCTATCTTGTCCTAGAGCTTTTGTGCTATCACCTTCAAACTTGGCGAGGTCAATGTGGACAGGTAGAGGATCAAAAGTTGGTGAAAGCTTTCTAAAATGTCGCACGGCGTACGAGATAGGGGGCGCTAAAGTTGGCGATCATTCTGATGTTGACCAAATCTCTTATAACTTTGCATTGGAAGGTCAGATATGAACCAAACTTGCCGTGGTTCATGATCGATAGGTCTTAAAGACGAATATGAAAAAACGGTCACGTTCGGAAACAGCGCCTCTAGTGGTGAGAGTATTATTACCCAAAAAAAGTACATTTATGATGATAACTTTGTGGAACATGTTCCGATTTGAACCAAACTTCCTTGGATCGATGACAGTCCGACCCTGAACAAGTCTACATGAAAATATTTAATTTCGAAAACAGCGCCCCCTGGTGGAAACAGAAAGAATTTTATTTGCTATAAAATCTATCTTGTCCTAGAGCTTTTGTGCTATCACCTTCAAACTTGGCGAGGTCAATGTGGACAGGTAGAGGATCAAAAGTTGGTGAAAGCTTTCTAAAATGTCGCACGGCGTACGAGATAGGGGGCGCTAAAGTTGGCGATCATTCTGATGTTGACCAAATCTCTTATAACTTTGCATTGGAAGGTCAGATATGAACCAAACTTGCCGTGGTTCATGATCGATAGGTCTTAAAGACGAATATGAAAAAACGGTCACGTTCAGAAACAGCGCCTCTAGTGGTGAGAGTATTATTACCCAAAAAAAGTACATTTATGATGATAACTTTGTGGAACATGTTCCGATTTGAACCAAACCTCCTTGGATCGATGACAGTATGGCCCTGAAAAAGTCCGTATGAAAATCTTCAATTTAAAAAACAGCGCCCCCTGGTTGCTGGATATAACATTACATATCAAACTTTTTTATGCTGCTATAACAAGGATTGTTGTATCCTCCTCATACCTGATATGTGGGACCACAAAACCGCTCCGACCATGTCAGCAACAGACGACTTCCTGACAGGAAGTGGATCTGCCGCAACAGGAAGTAGAATGTAACTTTGCCATACGTTGCCCGATCGCCACGAAACATGATATGTGAGTCAATAAAACTTCCCTGAACATGTTAATGGACACGCCTTTGACCCAACAGGAAGTCAGCCATTTTAAACAGGAAGTGCCCTGTAACTTTACCGTACATTGATCGATCTGCACGGAACTTGACACGTGAGACCAGGAACCTATCCTGGACATGTCTACAAAAGCTAAACTCCAAACAGGAAGTGGAACGCCAAAACAGGAAGTAGAATGTAACTTTGCCGTACGTTGCCCTATCTCCACGAAACATTATATGCGAGTCAAGGGAACTTCTTTGAACATGTTAATAGACACGCTCTGACCCAACAGGAAGTCAGCCATTTTAAACAGGAAGTGCCCTCTAACTTTACCGTACATTGACCGCTCTGCATGGAACTTGGTATGTGAGGCCAGGGACCTATCCTGAACACGCAAACAGTGTCCTCCCGACAGAAAGTGTAACGCACTTAACAGGAAATAATATATGACTTTACTCCACAGCCCAACATCCGCACCGACGGCGCCAATTAGAACTACGACAGCAAGCAGCGAATGAACGAGAGACGAGATCAGGGCGCAAGCGACGAGGTGGGCGCGGGTCGCGACGTAGCGTCAAGCTCGAACCCGTTACCACCGCTTGCGGTGCTAGTTATTATTATTATTCTTCACACGAGGAATGTGCCTTTTTGAAGGCCTAAACGGATCCCAAACCACGCGAATTTTTGGGACAACATCAGACCTAACTTAAATCGCCGAACCAAAGTGGTTCGGTGAATGTGCGTCAAAAAATGGAAGTGGGCGGGGCTTCAGACTGACGCAAAAATGTGCTACTAGGTCAACTCCTGTCGGGAATAACGTACATGAACGAAACTTGGTACACACGTTCATTAGGTTGTGCCATGGGCAAAAGTCAATCACAAGTTTTCTGTGAAACCTACAGGAAGGCCGCCATCTTGGATTGAAGGCGAAAACGGAGGCGTTTTTGGCGAATTTACAGCATAACTTGCCGTAGATACCAAAATCTACAGTTTTTGAGCAATCACCCTCAAACTTGGCGAGGTTGATGTGGACCAGTTGAGGTACGATCTAATCTGAAAAGTTTTTTGAAATATTGCATGGCGCACGAGATAGGTGGCGCCAAAGTTGGCGAAAATTCCAAATTTTCCCAACACGCAACGAAACGCTTATAACTTTGCGATGGAAGATCAAGTCGGAGCCAAACTTGCCATGATTGATGATGGGTAGTTGCTGAAGACACCTATGCAAAAATGAACACGTTTGAAACCATCGCCTCCTGGTGGTGGAAGAGAATATACAAAAAAAAAGTTTATTTACGATTTCGGTAATAACTTTTACAGAGATTGTCGTATCTGACTCAAAATGACACTGAAACATTGAAAACACATGGTAGATGATGCGTGTTGAATATGATAGCGCATTGTTTAACGGTGTAGCGAGGTGCGAGGTGCAAAGTCGGATTTTTGCGACAAAAAAACAAACTCTTATAACTTTGCGAGTCCTGGTCCAAACTGAACCAAACTTCCTTGGATTGATGTTCCTCCAGCCCTGACAATGTCTATATGAAAATATTCAATTTCGAAAACAGCGCCCCCTGGTGGAAACAGAAAGAATTTTATTTGCTATAAAATCTATCTTGTCCTAGAGCTTTTGTGCTATCACCTTCAAACTTGGCGAGGTCAATGTGGACAGGTAGAGGATCAAAAGTTGGTGAAAGCTTTCTAAAGTGTCGCACGGCGTACGAGATAGGGGGCGCTAAAGTTGGCGATCATTCTGATGTTGACCAAATCTCTTATAACTTTGCATTGCAAGGTCAGATATGAACCAAACTTGCCGTGGTTCATGATCGATAGGTCTTAAAGACGAATATGAAAAAACGGTCACGTTCGGAAACAGCGCCTCTAGTGGTGAGAGTATTATTACCCAAAAAAAGTACATTTATGATGATAACTTTGTGGAACATGTTCCGATTTGAACCAAACTTCCTTGGATCGATGACAGTCCGACCCTGAACAAGTCTACATGAAAATATTCAATTTCGAAAACAGCGCCCCCTGGTGGAAACAGAAAGAATTTTATTTGCTATAAAATCTATCTTGTCCTAGAGCTTTTGTGCTATCACCTTCAAACTTGGCGAGGTCAATGTGGACAGGTAGAGGATCAAAAGTTGGTGAAAGCTTTCTAAAATGTCGCACGGCGTACGAGATAGGGGGCGCTAAAGTTGCCGATCATTCTGATGTTGACCAAATCTCTTATAACTTTGCATTGGAAGGTCAGATATGAACCAAACTTGCCGTGGTTCATGATCGATAGGTCTTAAAGACGAATATGAAAAAACGGTCACGTTCAGAAACAGCGCCTCTAGTGGTGAGAGTATTATTACCCAAAAAAAGTACATTTATGATGATAACTTTGTGGAACATGTTCCGATTTGAACCAAACCTCCTTGGATCGATGACAGTATGGCCCTGAAAAAGTCCGTATGAAAATCTTCAATTTAAAAAACAGCGCCCCCTGGTTGCTGGATATAACATTACATATCAAACTTTTTTATGCTGCTATAACAAGGATTGTTGTATCCTCCTCATACCTGATATGTGGGACCACAAAACCGCTCCGACCATGTCAGCAACAGACGACTTCCTGACAGGAAGTGGATCCACCGCAACAGGAAGTAGAATGTAACTTTGCCATACATTGCCCGATCGCCACGAAACATGATATGTGAGTCAATAGAACTTCCCTGAATATGTTAATAGACACGCCTTTGACCAAACAGGAAGTCAGCCATTTTAAACAGGAAGTGCCCTGTAACTTTACCATACATTGATCAATCTGCACGGAACTTGACACGTGAGACCAGGAACCTATCCTGGACATGTCTGCAAAAGCTAAACTCCAAACAGGAAGTGGAACGCCAAAACAGGAAGTAGAATGTAACTTTGCCGTACGTTGCCCTATCTCCACGAAACATTATATGTGAGTCAAGGGAACTTCCCTGAACATGTTAATAGACACGCTCTGACCCAACAGGAAGTCAGCCATTTTAAACAGGAAATGCCCTCTAACTTTACCGTACATTGACCGCTCTGCACGGAACTTGGTATGTGAGGCCAGGGACCTATCCTGAACACGCAAACAATGTCCTCCCGACAGAAAGTGTAACGCACTTAACATGAAATAATATATGACTTTACTCCACAGCCCAACATCCGCACGGACGGCGCCAATTAGAACTACGACAGCAAGCAGCGAATGAACGAGAGACGAGATCAGGGCGCAGGCGACGAGGTGGGCGCGGGTCGCGACGTAGCGTCAAGCTCGAACCCGTTACCACCGCTTGCGGTGCTAGTTATTATTATTCTTCACCAAAAAAAAGTGCCTTTTTGAAGGCCTGAACGTATCTGTAACCTCACGAATTTTCGGGACAATATCAGACCTCGCTGAAAATTTTGTAAAATAGTGGTTCGGTGAATGTGCGTCAAAAAATGGAAGTGGGCGGGGCTTCAGACTGTCGCAAAAAAGTGCTACTAGGTCAACTCCTGTCGGGAATAACGTACATGAACGAAACTTGGTACACACGTTCATTAGGTTGTGCCATGGGCAAAAGTCAATCACAAGTTTTCTGTGAAACCTACAGGAAGGCCGCCATCTTGGATTGAAGGCGAAAACGGAGGCGTTTTTGGCGAATTTACAGCATAACTTGCCGTAGATACCAAAATCTACAGTTTTTGAGCAATCACCTTCAAACTTGGCGAGGTCGATGTGGACCAGTTGAGGTACGATCTAATCTGAATTTTTTTTTGAAATATCGCATAGCGGACGTATTTGGTGGCGCCAAAGTTGGCGAAAATTCCAAATTTTCCCAACACGCAACGAAACGCTTATAACTTTACGATGGAAGGTCAAGTCAGAGCCAAACTTGCCATGATTGATGGTGGGTAGTTGCTGAAGACACCTATGCAAAAATGATCACGTTTGAAACCATCGCCTCCTGGTGGTGGAAGAGAATATATAAAAAAAAAGTTAATTTACGATTTCGGTAATAACTTTTACAGAGTTTGTAAAAGTGTCACTCAAAATGACACTGAAACATTGAAAACACATGGTAGATGATGCGTGTTGAATATGATAGCGCATTCTTTAACGGTGTAGCAGCGTGGGCGGAGCAAAGTCGGATTTTTGCGACAAAAAAACAAACTCTTATAACTTTGCGAGTCCTGGTCCAAACTGAACCAAACTTCCTTGGATTGATGTTCCTCCAGTCCTGACGACGTCTACATGAAAATATTCAATTTCGAAAACAGCGCCCCCTGGTGGCAACAGAAAGAATTTTATTTGCTATTAAATCTATCTTGTCCTAGAGCTTTTGTGCTATCACCTTCAAACTTGGCGAGGTTAATGTGGACGAGTTGAGGATCAAAAGTTAGTGAAAGCTTTCTAAAATGTCGCACGGCGTACGAGATAGGGGGCGCTAAAGTTGGCGATCATTATGATGTTGACCAAATCTCTTATAACTTTGCATTGGAAGGTCAGATATGAACCAAACTTGCCGTGGTTCATGATCGATAGTTCTTAAAGATGAATATGAAAAAACGGTCACGTTCGAAAACAGCGCCTCTAGTGGTGAGAGGAATATTACCCCAAAAAAGTACATGTATGATGATAACTTTGTGAATCCTGTTCCGATTTGAACCAAACTTCCTTGGATTGATGACAGTCCGACCCTGAACAAGTCTACCTGAAAATATTTAATTTCGAAAACAGCGCCCCCTGGTGGAAACAGAAAGAATTTTATTTGCTATAAAATCTATCTTGTCCTAGAGCTTTTGTGCTATCACCTTCAAACTTGGCGAGGTCAATGTGGACGAGTTGAGGATCAAATGTTATTGAAAGCTTTCTAAAATGTCGCACGGCGTACGAGATAGGGGGCGCTAAAGTTGGCAAACATTCTGATTTGTTAAGACAGACAACAAAACACTTATAACTTTGCAATGGAGGATCCAATGTCCTTCCCTGGATTGATGCCTTGGAGTAGTCTATATGACAATATTCAATGTCTTAACGACGCCCCCTGGTGGCAGCAGACTATGCCATCTACTGTGCAACACAAAAGAAACTGGTATAACTTTGTAAATCCTGTTCCAATCTGAACCAAACTTCCTTGGATTGATGACAGTCTGACCCTGAAAAAGTCTATATGAAAATCTTCAATTTAAAAAACAGCGCCCCCTGGTTGCTGGATATAACATTACATATCACACTTTTTTATGCTGCTATAACAGGGATTGTTGTATCATCCTCATACGTGATATGTGGGACCACAAAACCGCTCCGACCATGTCAGCAACAGACGACTTCCTGACAGGAAGTGGATCCGCCGCAACAGGAAGTAGAATGTAACTTTGCCATACATTGCCCGATCGCCACGAAACATGATATGTGAGTCAATAGAACTTCCCTGAACATGTTAATGGACACGCCTTTGACCAAACAGGAAGTCAGCCATTTTAAACAGGAAGTCCCCTGTAACTTTACCGTACATTGATCAATCTGCACGGAACTTGACACGTGAGACCAGGAACCTATCCTGGACATGTCTGCAAAAGCTAAACTCCAAACAGGAAGTGGAACGCCAAAACAGGAAGTAGAATTTAACTTTGCCGTACGTTGCCCTATCTCCACAAAACATTATATGTGTGTCAAGGGAACTTCCCTGAACATGTTAATAGACACGCTCTGACCCAACAGGAAGTCAGCCATTTTAACAGGAAGTGCCCTCTAACTTTACTGTACATTGACCGCTCTGCATGGAACTTTGTATGTGAGGCCAGGGACCTATCCTGAACACGCAAACAATGTCCTCCCGACAGAAAGTGTAACGCACTTAACAGGAAATAATATATGACTTTACTCCACAGCCCAACATCCGCACGGACGGCGCCAATTAGAACTACGACAGCAAGCAGCGAATGAACGAGAGACGAGATCAGGGCGCAAGCGACGAGGTGGGCGCGGGTCGCGACGTAGCGTCAAGCTCGAACCCGTTACCACCGCTTGCGGTGCTAGTTATTATTATTATTATTCTTCACACAAAAAAAGTGCCTTTTTGAAGGCCTAAACGTATCCCAAACCTCACGAAATTTCGGGACAACATCAGACCTCGCTGAAAATTTTGTAAAAAAGTGGTTTGGTGAATGTGCGTCAAAAAATGGAAGTGGGCGGGGCTAAAGACTGACGCAAAACAGTTCTACTAGGTCAACTCCTGTCAGGTATAACGTACATGAACGAAACTTGGTCCACACGTTCATTAGGTTGAGCTTTAAATAAAAGTCGTGGACAAGTTTTCTGTGAAACCTACAGGAAGGCCGCCATTTTGGATGGAAGGCGAAAACGGAGGCGTTTTTGGCGAATTTACAGCATAACTTGCCGTAGATACCAAAATCTACAGTTTTTGAGCAATCACCTTCAAACTTGGCGAGGTCGATGTGGACCAGTTGAGGTACGATCTAATCTGAAAAGTTTTTTGAAATATTGCATGGCGCACGAGATAGGTGGCGCCAAAGTTGGCGAAAATTCCAAATTTTCCCAACACGCAACGAAACGCTTATAACTTTGCGATGGAAGGTCAAGTCGGAGCCAAACTTGCCATGATTGATGATGGGTAGTTGCTGAAGACACCTATGCAAAAATGATCACGTTTGAAACCATCGCCTCCTGGTGGTGGAAGAGAATATACAAAAAAAAAGTTTATTTACGATTTCGGTAATAACTTTTACAGAGATTGTCCTATCCGACTCAAAATGACACTGAAACATTGAAAACACATGGTAGATGATGCGTGTTGAATATGACAGCGCATTGTTTAACGATGTAGCGAGGTGCGAGGTGCAAAGTCGGATTATTGCGACAAAAAAACAAACTCTTATAACTTTGCGAGTCCTGGTCCAAACTGAACCAAACTTCCTTGGATTGATGTTCCTCCAGCCCTGACAATGTCTATATGAAAATATTCAATTTCGAAAACAGCGCCCCCTGGTGGAAACAGAAAGAATTTTATTTGCTATAAAATCTATCTTGTCCTAGAGCTTTTGTGCTATCACCTTCAAACTTGGCGAGGTCAATGTGGACAGGTAGAGGATCAAAAGTTGGTGAAAGCTTTCTAAAATGTCGCACGGCGTACGAGATAGGGGGCGCTAAAGTTGGCGATCATTATGATCTTGACCAAATCTCTTATAACTTTGCATTGGAAGGTCAGATATGAACCAAACTTGCCGTGGTTCATGATCGATAGGTCTTAAAGACGAATATGAAAAAACGGTCACGTTCGGAAACAGCGCCTCTAGTGGTGAGAGTATTATTACCCAAAAAAAGTACATTTATGATGATAACTTTGTGGAACATGTTCCGATTTGAACCAAACTTCCTTGGATCGATGACAGTCCGACCCTGAACAAGTCTACATGAAAATATTCAATTTCGAAAACAGCGCCCCCTGGTGGAAACAGAAAGAATTTTATTTGCTATAAAATCTATCTTGTCCTAGAGCTTTTGTGCTATCACCTTCAAACTTGGCGAGGTCAATGTGGACAGGTAGAGGATCAAAAGTTGGTGAAAGCTTTCTAAAATGTCGCACGGCGTACGAGATAGGGGGCGCTAAAGTTGGCGATCATTCTGATGTTGACCAAATCTCTTATAACTTTGCATTGGAAGGTCAGATATGAACCAAACTTGCCGTGGTTCATGATCAATAGGTCTTAAAGACGAATATGAAAAAACGGTCACGTTCAGAAACAGCGCCTCTAGTGGTGAGAGTATTATTACCCAAAAAAAGTACATTTATGATGATAACTTTGTGGAACATGTTCCGATTTGAACCAAACCTCCTTGGATCGATGACAGTATGGCCCTGAAAAAGTCCGTATGAAAATCTTCAATTTAAAAAACAGCGCCCCCTGGTTGCTGGATATAACATTACATATCAAACTTTTTTATGCTGCTATAACAAGGATTGTTGTATCCTCCTCATACCTGATATGTGGGACCACAAAACCGCTCCGACCATGTCAGCAACAGACGACTTCCTGACAGGAAGTGGATCTGCCGCAACAGGAAGTAGAATGTAACTTTGCCATACATTGCCCGATCGCCACGAAACATGATATGTGAGTCAATAAAACTTCCCTGAACATGTTAATGGACACACCTTTGACCCAACAGGAAGTCAGCCATTTTAAACAGGAAGTGCCCTGTAACTTTACCGTACATGGATCAATCTGCACGGAACTTGACACGTGAGACCAGGAACCTATCCTGGACATGTCTGCAAAAGCTAAACTCCAAACAGGAAGTGGAACGCCAAAACAGGAAGTAGAATGTAACTTTGCCGTACGTTGCCCTATCTCCACGAAACATTATATGTGAGTCAAGGGAACTTCTTTGAACATGTTAATAGACACGCTCTGACCCAACAGGAAGTCAGCCATTTTAAACAGGAAGTGCCCTCTAACTTTACCGTACATTGACCGCTCTGCATGGAACTCGGTATGTGAGGCCAGGGACCTATCCTGAACACGCAAACAATGTCCTCCCGACAGAAAGTGTAACGCACTTAACAGGAAATAATATATTACTTTACTCCACAGCCCAACATCCGCACGAACGGCACCAATTAGAACTACGACAACAAGCAGCGAATGAACGAGAGACGAGATCAGGGCGCAAGCGACGAGGTGGGCGCGGATCGCGACGTAGCGTCAAGCTCGAACCCGTTACCACCGCTTGCGGTGCTAGTTATTATTATTATTCTTCACACAAAAAAAGTGCCTTTTTGAAGGCCTAAACGTATCCCAAACCTCACGAAATTTCGGGACAACATCAGACCTCGCTGAAAATTTTGTAAAAAAGTGGTTCGGTGAATGTGCGTCAAAAAATGGAAGTGGGCGGGGCTAAAGACTGACGCAAAACAGTTCTACTAGGTCAACTCCTGTCAGGTATAACGTACATGAACGAAACTTGGTCCACACGTTCATTAGGTTGAGCTTTAAATAAAAGTCGTGGACAAGTTTTCTGTGAAACCTACAGGAAGGCTGCCATTTTGGATGGAAGGCGAAAACGGAGGCGTTTTTGGCGAATTTACAGCATAACTTGCCGTAGATACCAAAATCTACAGTTTTTGAGCAATCACCTTCAAACTTGGCGAGGTCGATGTGGACCAGTTGAGGTACGATCTAATCTGAAAAGTTTTTTGAAATCTTGCATGGCGCACGAGATAGGTGGCGCCAAAGTTGGCGAAAATTCCAAATTTTCCCAACACGCAACGAAACGCTTATAACTTTGCGATGGAAGGTCAAGTCGGAGCCAAACTTGCCATGATTGATGATGGGTAGTTGCTGAAGACACCTATGCAAAAATGATCACATTTGAAACCATCGCCTCCTGGTGGTGGAAGAGAATATACAAAAAAAAAGTTAATTTACGATTTCGGTAATAACTTTTACAGAGATTGTCGTATCCGACTCAAAATGACACTGAAACATTGAAAACACATGGTAGATGATGCGTGTTGAATATGATAGCACATTCTTTAACGGTGTAGCGAGGTGCGAGGTGCAAAGTCGGATTATTGCGACAAAAAAACAAACTCTTATAACTTTGCGAGTCCTGCTCCAAACTGAACCAAACTTCCTTGGATTGATGTTCCTCCAGCCCTGACAATGTCTATATGAAAATATTCAATTTCGAAAACAGCGCCCCCTGGTGGAAACAGAAAGAATTTTATTTGCTATAAAATCTATCTTGTCCTAGAGCTTTTGTGCTATCACCTTCAAACTTGGCGAGGTCAATGTGGACAGGTAGAGGATCAAAAGTTGGTGAAAGCTTTCTAAAATGTCGCACGGCGTACGAGATAGGGGGCGCTAAAGTTGCCGATCATTCTGATGTTGACCAAATCTCTTATAACTTTGCATTGGAAGGTCAGATATGAACCAAACTTGCCGTGGTTCATGATCGATAGGTCTTAAAGACGAATATGAAAAAACGGTCACGTTCGGAAACAGCGCCTCTAGTGGTGAGAGTATTATTACCCAAAAAGAGTACATTTATGATGATAACTTTGTGGAACATGTTCCGATTTGAACCAAACTTCCTTGGATCGATGACAGTCCGACCCTGAACAAGTCTACATGAAAATATTCAATTTCGAAAACAGCGCCCCCTGGTGGAAACAGAAAGAATTTTATTTGCTATAAAATCTATCTTGTCCTAGAGCTTTTGTGCTATCACCTTCAAACTTGGCGAGGTCAATGTGGACAGGTAGAGGATCAAAAGTTGGTGAAAGCTTTCTTAAATGTCGCACGGCGTACGAGATAGGGGGCGCTAAAGTTGGCGATCATTCTGATGTTGACCAAATCTCTTATAACTTTGCATTGGAAGGTCAGATATGAACCAAACTTGCCGTGGTTCATGATCGATAGGTCATAAAGACGAATATGAAAAAACGGTCACGTTCAGAAACAGCGCCTCTAGTGGTGAGAGTATTATTACCCAAAAAAAGTACATTTATGATGATAACTTTGTGGAACATGTTCCGATTTGAACCAAACCTCCTTGGATCGATGACAGTATGGCCCTGAAAAAGTCCGTATGAAAATCTTCAATTTAAAAAACAGCGCCCCCTGGTTGCTGGATATAACATTACATATCAAACTTTTTTATGCTGCTATAACAAGGATTGTTGTATCCTCCTCATACCTGATATGTGGGACCACAAAACCGCTCCGACCATGTCAGCAACAGACGACTTCCTGACAGGAAGTGGATCTGCCGCAACAGGAAGTAGAATGTAACTTTGCCATACATTGCCCGATCGCCACGAAACATGATATGTGAGTCAATAAAACTTCCCTGAACATGTTAATGGACACACCTTTGACCCAACAGGAAGTCAGCCATTTTAAACAGGAAGTGCCCTGTAACTTTACCGTACATTGATCAATCTGCACGGAACTTGACACGTGAGACCAGGAACCTATCCTGGACATGTCTGCAAAAGCTAAACTCCAAACAGGAAGTGGAACGCCAAAACAGGAAGTAGAATGTAACTTTGCCGTACGTTGCCCTATCTCCACGAAACATTATATGTGAGTCAAGGGAACTTCTTTGAACATGTTAATAGACACGCTCTGACCCAACAGGAAGTCAGCCATTTTAACAGGAAGTGCCATGTAACTTTACCGTACATTGATCAATCTGCACAGAACTTTACACATGAGACCAGAAACCTATACTGAACATGCAAACAGTGTCCTCCCAACAGAAAGTGTAACGCACTTAGCATGAAATAATACATGACATTACTCCACAGCCCAACATCCGCACAGACAGCGCCAATTAGAACTACGACAGCAAGCAGCGAATGAACGAGAGACGAGATCAGGGCGCAAGCGACGAGGTGGGCGCGGGTCGCGACGTAGCGTCAAGCTCGAACCCGTTACCACCGCTTGCGGTGCTAGTTGTATTTGTTTTCTTATTACCATCGGTAATTACCTAGCAACATTTTTGTGTTACCATGAATTTACCAGGTAAATACCTGGTAATTAGTGAACTGTAAAAGAAAGGGTTACTATATACACTACCAGTCAAAATGTTTAGATCACCCCAATTTTTCCAGGTTTTTAATTGAAATTCAAGCCATTCAAGTCCAATGAATAGCTTGAAATGGTACAAAGGTAAGTAGCGACCTGCTAGAGGTTGAAAAAAAAAAGGTAAGGTTACCCAAAAACGAAAAGAAGAAAGTCAAGGTGTCAGTGAGTACAGTTTCCTTCACCATCAAAAGGCACTCAGAAACTGGGAGAAACTCTGACAGAAAGAGGTTTAAAGACCCAAAGCCACAACAAAATCAAAAGACAAGATTCTGAGAGTCAGCTTGCATGATAGGCAGCTCATCATCATCATCATCCTTGCGTGATGAACCGAAGATTTCAAACTTTGATTAATCAGTCCATAACACCTTCGTCCAGACTACAGTAGTTCATTGGTGGTGTTTCATGGCCCAGGCAAGCCTCTTCTACTTATTCTGACGTCTTAGCAATGGCTTTCTTGCTGCAACTTGACCGTTCAACTCGAAGTCTTCTCTTCACACTTGAAACTGAACTTGCTTAGTACGACCACTATTAAGCTGTGCTTGAAGCTGTTGTCTTGTGAGCCGCCTATGGATTTAAAATGAAACGAACAAGATTTCCTTTAACTGCACACTTTAGTTTCCACTAACAGTCCACTTATTTGCCTTAAAAAACTCTTTGGTTGCTTTTGCAGTTTGCTTTGGGTCATTGTCCATCTGCACTGCTAAGCGCCATCCAATAAGTTCTGAAGCATTTGGCTGAATATGAGCAGATAATATTGTTGGAAACACTTCAGAAATCATCCTGCTGCTTTTGTCAGCAGTTACATCATCAATAAATACAAGGGAACCAGTTCCATTGGCAGCCATACATGCCCACACCATGCTTCACTGATGAGGTGGTATGTTGTGGATCATGAGCAGTTCCTTTCCTTCTCCACACTCTTCTCTTCCCATCACTGTGGTACAAGTTGATCTTGGTCTCATCTGTCCATAGGATTTGAGTGTGTGAAAAAAGATGACCCACTTATGATTTTGTGGTCCGCCACAGTCTAAGTACAGGAGATAAAACACGCGATGTTGACTACTGTATCATTGTTACATAACAATGAGACATTCCTGGAATTGTTGTCTCGCGGAGCTTCGCTTTGTCCCTAAAAAACGCTAGAGCACAGACGAGGGCAATAGTATCCAGCAGAGCGTAAGTCCGTGAAGTGTTCTATTCTTGGCTGAACACTGTTTTTTGATGAGTTTTCCAAACTACTGTCTATTATCTGCATTGTGTTTGACTGTGTGGTTCTAGTGGGTGATTTCAGCATTCATGTTGATAATGTGAATGATGGATGTGCAAAAGAACTGTTAAATATTCTTGATACCTTTGGACGCTCACAGCATGTAACAGATCCAACACATAACAAGGCATACATTGGATCTAATTATTTCCAAGGGTCTAAACATTTCTGATGTTGTGGTGACTGATGTTGCTCTTTCTGATCATTACTGTGTTCATTGAAAAATGACCAGCCCTGCTAGTATTGGCAAAGGAGAAGCAGAGGTGATGAGAATTTGGTATATTAACAATAACACCTGTACATTATTCACTCAGGCTTTTACACCATCACCAGCTCTGCCCTCAGCCTCTGTTGATGATCTTGTGAATAGTTTCAGCTCCAATGTTGTAACCGTTATGGATGCCATTGCTCCGATTAAGACCGATGCTATCTCTGGAAGAAAAAAGTCACCATGGAGGAATGCCACTCAGGTGAAAGCTCAACAAAGATAGTGTAGGCAGGCTGAACGCAGATGGCGAAAAAAACCAAACTCCAGGTACATTATGACATTTATAAAGATAGCCTTCACATCTATAACTAAGTATTGAAAAGCGCAAGGCAGTCTTTTTTCTCTGATCTGATCAGAAACACCAACAATGCCCGCACTTTATTCACTGTAGTTGAGAGACTGACAAACCTACAGTATCTGTCCCTCCAGAACTGCTGTCCAACAAGTCATGCAATGACTTTGCAGCTTTTTTTTACAGATAAATTCAGGGGATAAGACAAACAGCATGTGGCTACTTCACAGGCAACTTGGTTATATCACCGGTTTCTTCTCAGCCTTCTAGAAATCTAGAAAAATTTCAACTCGTAGACTACACATCTCTGACAGAAACGGTTCAGAATCCATGACCTGCTGTCTTGATGTGCTGCCTACAAGCTTGCTGAAAGATGTCTTTAATTGTGTTGCTCCGGATGTATTTAAGATAGTAAACACTTCTCTTCTATCAGGACAATTTCCCAAGGCCCTCAAAACTGCAGCGATCAAACCTCTTTTGAAAAAGCCTAATCCTCATTAATAAGTAACTACAGACCCATATCAAATCTTGCATTTTTGTCGAAGATCATTGAGCAAGTTGTTTATCAACAAATGCACTCTTTTCACTCCAAAACAATCTCTTCAATGCTTCCAATCCAGGTTTTCTACCACACCACAGCACTGAAACTGCACTTATTAATGTCTGAAATAACATACGTCTTAATAATGATGCATCAAAAACTTCAGTGTTACCCTGGATTTCCACTGGAACGGCAGCGGCGCGGTTCTGCTTTGTCCTCTGCCCGGCGCCAAGCCCCACTGGGCGCGTTACGGCAACGGCGCGGAGCCTTGGGAGCCAGTGGTATTCACGGAAGATGGCGCGATAATCTCGAACGTACGCGAGTATGCGAGATCCAGCGATAGACTGTGTGTATAAAGTAAACAACAACAATACAGCTTCTTTTCATTCTCCGACGTGGAAGAACTGTTGATCTGGTGTCATAAATTATTTAATGTTTCTCCACTTCAACAATCAGTCTCTCGTCGTACATTATGACTCTCAGAGACGCTCTGATTAATTGACTGTTGACCTGGTAGCAGCGGTGACGACGTAATGTTGATGTGAAGTTGTGACAGGCTGTATGACCTGCGTATTGTGTTTTATTTTGAAAGGGGGGCAGAAATGTTTTACCTTGATTCTGTGTTGCTTTTGTTGTCTGGTGCGAACTGCTCTCTTGAAATTTACCAGGTTCAGCAGCGGCAACGGCAAAAATAGAACTGCTACCTATCAATATCGCTGCGGTGCGGCGAGCCACTTCTGGGACGCTCCTGAGACGCTCCGCAGCGCGTCTGGTGAAAATGCTCTCATTAATTAGAATGGAAGCGATTTGCAACAGCGACCGCGCCGCTGCCGTTCCGCGGCTGTTCCGCGGCTGTTCCGCGTCCAGTGGAAATCCAGGGTTAGTGTTACTGGATCTCAGTGCTGCATTCGACACTGTTGATCACAACATGCTGATCCAAAGACTGGAGAAGTGGGTTGGAATTTCTGGTACGGTGCTAATTTGGCTCAAATCTTACTTAGAAGATCGTTACTTCTTTGTCTCACTGGGTAATTGTGAATCTGAGCGAACAAAGATGACATGCGGGGTCCCTCAAGGCTCCATTCCTGGGCCATTTTTGTTCAACATCTACATGCTCCCACTGGCCCAGATCATGGAGTATAATAACATCTCCTACTGTAATCATGTCACCACATGATTACAGTCCATTACAGTTGCTGAGTGAGTGTATCCAACAAGTCAATCAGTGGATGGGCCAGAATTTTCTCCAGCTCGATGCAGAAAAGACAGAAGTCATTGTTTTTGGTCCCAAAATTGCAAGGCTTGAGGTCAGTGGCCAACTTCACTCAATCACACTAAAAACCACCGACCAAGCCAGATATCTTGGTGTAGTTATGGACTCAGACCTGAATTTTAACAGCCACATAAAGACCATCACTAAATCAGCCTATTATCATCTCAAAAACATTGCAAGTATCAAAGGATTTCTGTCTCAACAACACATGGAAACACAGGTTCATGCATTTATTCTTAGTAGGTTAGATTATTGTAATGGTGTCTTCACAGGTCTCAGTAAAAAATAAATCAAGCAGCTGCAGCTCATCCAGAATGCTGCTGCCAGAGTCCTGACCAACAGCAAGAATGTGGACCATATCACACCTGTCCTTAAATCATTGCACTGGCTCCCTGTGTGTCAAAGACTCAAGTTTTAAATTCTGCTACTAGTCTACAAGTCTCTGAATGGTCTTGGGCCTAAATACATGTCAGAGCTGCTCGTTGATTATGAATCTTCCAGACCCCTCAGGTCATCAGGGACAGGTTTACTCATCGTCCCAAGGGTCAGAACCAAGCAGGGCGAAGCTGCATTTAGCTTCTATGGTCCTCACCTGTGGAACAAGCTCCCTGAACACCTGAGGCGTGCACAAACTGTCAGCTTGTTTAAATCAGGGTTAAAAACATTATTGTTTACTGCACCTTTCTCATATTACCAATTTTTACCACTTAAACTTTCCTTTTTAAAGATTTTAATCATTTTAAAATAATAATTTAGAAATGCATTAATTTTTGCGTGATTTTAAATTGTTTAATGTTTTAAATTGTTGATTTTATATTGTTTAAGGTTTTTAATTGTTTAATTGATTGTCTTATAATTTCAAATGTATTTCCTGCCTGTAAAGCACTATGAATTGCCTTGTGTAAGAATGGCGCTATACAAATAAACTTGCCTTGCCTTGTCTTAAAATAAATAAAATGTTTAAAAAGTGAACAGTTTCTTTTTCTGTTCCCAGGCTTCTCTCTCACAGAGATGCAGAAGAAACAGGCCATGCTGAATGCCCGCAAAAGCCATCCAGCTGGAAAACCTAAAGGTGTGTACATGTTGTTGAACAATAAGCCCATAACTTCTGTACTTGAGTTTTTTTTAAGGATTGGAGGCTGAATAGTCTTAAAAGACTCTTATAAGTGATGATGTTTTGTGTGATCCTCCTCCTCAGCGGTGACCAGACCCTACTATGACTTCCTCCTACGGCAGAAACATCCCTCCCTCCCCACAGCTGTGCCCCAGCAGCAGGTCTTCATGCTGGCTGAGCCCAAGCGCAAAACCTCCACCTTTTGGCACAACATTGGAAGACTGACACCATTCAAGAAATAAACAAAAGGAGAAGTGGAAAACTGTGGAGAGAAGTGAGAAGTGACAGCAGGAGAAAGAGAAGAGCTCTGCTCGTGCCTGAACATACCCTTTTTAATTCTTCCTCTTTTCTTTCCTACTGGTAACATTGCTCTAATCGATGTACTGATTTATTATAGAAATGAGGATGAAGATGATCAAAAGGAGATTTCTTTGAAAGCACTTTACAGGTTGGTTAACAATCAAACTTGAAAATGGTCTCCTGGAGACACTGAGTCAAACATGAAGTGTGAACTCTTTCTTAACCTACTAATACTATACGTTCAATAAAGTGCCAGCTGGTACTAATACTACTACTACTGTACTGCTGCGAGTGAGTGCGGAACTCCTGACTGTGCTGCCTCTGTGAACACAATGACTGTCAATGAAACCATGTCCTTTATTCTCATTGTTATCTTATTTTATTGATTTTGACATATGCTAACAGTTCAGCAGTGCCAGATTTGTTTTGCATTTGTTCGTTCTGTGTCTGCATCTGACAAAAAGGGAAAGCAGAAAGGATCAAGTGTGTTGTGCTTATCCTATCTCTGTGCAGATAGGATCATTTCAGTTGGATTTTCTTTCATTATTGCAACATTTGTGGTGTTGTGTGAATATGTCTTAAAAGACATAAATTCAGCCCGAAGAAGAGTCAACTCATCACAGATAAGGAGCTTTATATTCAGACGAACAGCAGCAACCCACACACCCCAGAGACACATTCCTTGAGTTCGATCTTTGACCTTATGATCCTTATAACTACCACGTCAGTAAATAATAAAAAAGAAACAACCAGCTCTCTTTTCTTTTTTTTAATTTGTGCCGTTTGAAGTGTGCCATGGATGACCTGCAATGACATGCATGGATGTGTTGAATATACTGTGAAGAATATTTTTTTAAATCTCGGGAGACAGCGATATTTAACCAGATGTTTTAGCTCTGACAATGTGGAATATTAAACATTCCTCAGCTGACAAACGTGGTTGTCAGGTTGGTTGATTATTATTGTTTTTTTGTTTAGTAAACAAAATTACAGCAAGGAATGTTCTCTAAAGCAGCGGTCCCCAACCACCGGGCCGCGGACCGGTCCGTGGGTCGTTTGGTACCAGGCCGCACAGAAAGAATAAATAACTTGAATAAAAATAACATTATTTCCGTTTTATTTATTATCGGGGTCTGAACAATGTTTTATTTTGAAAAATGACCGGATTCCCTCCGTTACATCCGTCTATGACTCACTCTTGACGCATCCCGAGGGAGATCGCTGGCCAGAGTGTTTGCAGCGAAAAGGAGAAAAGAAAAGAAGTCACCGCTGCAGCATATTTCAGTGACAAGGAGTGAGTCACAAAACTCGCTTACTTGTGAGACGTTTTCAGGGTACACACCTACAGAAACATAAGTAAATCAACTAATGGCCAAGACCACAGACCTCACTCACTCGCACTCGCTACTCTCTCTCTCCCGCCCGCCCGCTCGCCCGCGCTCTCGGCGCATACTGATTTTAATGAACAACAAACAAATGCTGAGTGCTGATCAATAGTTTTGTGCAAGCAATTTAAGATCCCGACTCTTGTTCCAAATATGACAGGCTTCATTCAGCGATTGAAACAAATATATCAACATTTATGAAGTGTTTACAGCTGTTTTGTGTATCTTATTTTGAAGGCAAGCGTTACCATATCGACCAGAGAGTGTTAGGGGGCCGGTCCGTGAAAATATTTCCTGACATTAAACCGGTCCGTGGAGCAAAAAAGGTTGGTGTAGCTACACCGGTTCAACAAAAAGCCACGATTCGTACAGCTGTCTTGATTTTTCTGTTTATTTTATTCTCCTTCGCCGTCGTCACCAATAAATCATAAGACACCGTGAAAACTATAAATACAAAACATAAAAGTCCATATGAGTCCATTGAGGCTTATTTTAACAATCGAAAATTACATACAAATGACAATTAATACAAGTACAATTACCGTGTGCGCCTCTTGAACACAGTGCAGAAAACTTCAGAACTCATAACCTCTTGCCTCCATGACAGTGGTCCCGCTTCTGACCCACAATCCCTCAGTTCAACCTCAAACTGACCCCAGTCATGTGACAATGCACTTCAAAATAAAATGATCCCACATCAATGTAATTAAGTAAATTAAAGGTATTATACCAACATGTTTTAATTCAGTTATGCATAAATGTAATGCCCTTTTGGTCTCCTATTTATACATTTTAACACTTAATGAACTCTAGTTTATAACAATTAAATCTGTCTCACAGACAGTTACACTCCCACCAAATTACTGTGATTTATGTAAACCTTCAACCTTAAATCCAGTAATTTATCAAACCATACACAGAGTTTAAATCTCTTTACACAAGTATGTTTTAAAGAACTATGAAAATACTTTTAGTTACTTTCCACTATCACAACCAGCTTATGAATAGGACGCTCAATAATAGACAAATTAGTGAGCCTTTGACCTTCCTTCCCTAATTTCTTGTTTCCTATCTGTATGGTGGCTTTCCGCACCAAACCATCATCATCTGTACAAACATCCATCACTTTTCCCAGTCTCCATTCATTGCGGGGAGTCCCCTCTTCTTTGAGAATAACAACATCTCCGATCTTAACATTCCGTTGTGGAGAGTGCCACCGTTGCCGAAGAGTGATGTTTGCCAGATATTCCTTCCTCCATCTACTCCAGAATTGCTCTGTCAAATATTGAACTCTGCGCCACCTTTTCTTGGTGTACAAATCTTCTGCCACAAACTTTCCAGGAGGGGGCAGAGGAACAGAGGTTTTCATGGTAAGTAAATGGTTTGGAGTGAGTGGTTCTTGACCTTTAGGATCACTGATGCTGTCAGTGGTGAGTGGACGGCTGTTTATTATTGACATGGCTTCATAGAAGAATGTTCTCAAGGAAGCATCGTCCAACCTCCCGACACTCTTTGAAAGAACCCAGTTCATAACACTCCTAACTGTCCTGATCTGCCGTTCCCAAACACCCCCCATGTGGCTAGCATCAGGTACATTCATCATAAAATCACACTGCTTCTCTGCTAGATAAGCAGCCAATCTGTCTTCGTCCACTTCTTTTAAAGCCTTTGAAAGCTCATTCTTAGCCCCTGCAAAATTTGTCCCTTGGTCTGATCTGATCTGTCTCACAGCTCCACGGATAGCTATAAAACAGCGCAAGGCATTAATGAAAGCATCAGTTGTTAGATCTTCAAGCATTTCAACGTGAATGGCTCTCGATGACAAACATGTGAATATCAGACCATATCTCTTATATTCCTTTCGACCTTGTTTTGTGTGAAAGGGTCCAAAACAATCCATCCCACAGAATGAGAATGGAGGCGAGGGGTCGATACGATCCACAGGCAGATCAGCCATTTTTTGTGTCTCTGTTGGCCTGCGAGCTCTTCTGCATGGTACGCATTGTTTGATGTGATTTGCCACAACTTTACTGCCACCAACCACCCAGAAGCCATTTGCTCTCACTTCATTAAGTGTTTGACCTCCTCCTGCCTTGATGCTGAGTTTTCTCATGGCAGTAATCCAGAATCGTGTGATTGCACCATCTTTTGGTAGGATAGCAGGATGTTTTATGTCTAAAGGTAAGGATGCTGCTTTTAATCTCCCTCCCACCCTAAGGACACCCTCTTGCAGTACCGGATCGAGCTGGAACAAATGATTGTTTTTTGACAGTTTTCCTTTCTTAAGCTTCTGTATTTCTTCTTTGAAGGCTTCTTTCTGAGCTAGTTTCACAAGCACCAAACCAGCCTCTCTCCTGTCCTCAACCATTATGTGCTCTGATGATTTGTTCTTTTTTGCCAACCGTAGAATCCGACCCACGACGTTCAAGGCAGTTAGCCACTTAGAGAATCGTGTGAATCGCTCCAGAAAGTTGTCATCCTTGACTACATCGATTTGCAATGCTTGAGCTGTTTTTACCTCAGGATCTCCCACCATGAGCTCTGGTGTTGTTTTTGGGGTGGTAATCTGTCTATCCCAGAGAAACTTTGGTCCAGAAAACCAGTTTGAATTGATCAGATCTTTCACATTGAGGCCTCTGGAGGCATGATCAGCCGGATTTTGATCAGTGTCAATGTAATACCACTGCGCTGGATCAGTTGTTTCTCTGATTCTCTGGACTCTATTTGCGACGAAAACGTGAAACCTCCGGGCTTCATTAGCAATGTAGCCCAGAACTACCTTTGAGTCCGTCCAAAAGTACTCCTGATCCAACTTGAGCTCCAGCTCCTCCCTTAACATGCTGCTGATTGCTGAGGACACCACTGCAGCTGTTAACTCAAGCCTTGGTATGGTTACTACCTTTGAGGGAGAAACTCTTGCCTTGCCTATGACTAAGGAACAATGAACTTTATCATCACTCACCACTCGGATGTATGAACACTGCCCATACCCATAGCTACTTGCATCTGAGAAATGATGCAACTCAATTCTTTGAGCCTTCCCTAAGGTTTCAGGAGCAAAGCATCGAGGGATCCGGAGTTTTTGCAGATTCTCTAAATCTTTCAGCCAATTCTCCCACTGTGGCTGCAACTCTCTGGGCAGTGGTTCATCCCATGCTATGCCCTTTTGACACATCTCTTGAAGCACTTTCTTTCCCAAAAGAAGAAAGGGAGCTAGAAAGCCAAGTGGGTCAAACACGGAGGCTACAGTTGAAAGAATTCCTCTACGTGTTGCTCGTATCTCATTAAGGGACACACTAAAGGAGAAGGTGTCATTGTTCACATTCCACTTTACTCCCAACACAGTCTGGATAGGGAGATCCACTTGGCTGAGGTTCACATCATGGACCCCACTAGCTCGTTCACTGTCGGGAACTGACTCTAAAACTTCCCTGTTGTTGGAAATGAACTTGTGCAGATGCAAGTTTCCCTTTGCACACACAGTTTGTATCTCTTTCACTAATTGAATAGCTGTGTCTGCTGATTCCACACTGATGAGGCCATCATCAACATAGAAATTCCTTTTAATGAAGTTGGCTGCAGATGGATACTCTTCTTCATTTTTGCTTGCCAAGTACCTCATACCATAGTTGGCACACCCTGGGGAAGACGCTGCTCCAAAAAGGTGGACCTTCATGCGGTATTCTTTTGGCTCTGACTCGGTATCACCCTTTTCCCACCAAAGAAACCTCAAATAGTTTCTGTCTTCCCTGCTCACATGAAATCTGTGGAACATTTTTTCCACATCACAGATTATGGCTATTGGATGTTTGCGGAATCTGCAGAGCACCCCTGTCAGTCCATTTGTGAGATCAGGTCCGGTTAGCAAGTGATCATTCAGAGCAGTGCCTTCATACTTAGCTGAACAGTCAAATACAACTCTGATCTTTTCTGGTTTTCTTGGGTGATAAACCCCTTGGTGTGGAATGTACCATACATTTCCAACATCTGGTGAATCTTCAGCTCTTTCTGCTTCCCCTCCCTCGATGACTCCTGCCATAAACTGAACATAGTCCGCTTTGAATTTGGGATTTCTCTCAAACTTTCTTTTTAGGTGCCTCAGTCGCCCCAGGGCTAGTTGTTTGTTTCCAGGCAAAAGTGGACGTGTTTTAAATGGAAGTGGCATTTCCAAGTGACCCTCTGTATTGTGCTGTATTCTTTCATTCAGAAATTGCGTGAACTGGATGTCATGCTGTGATACTGTCTTTTCTCCAGGATTTGTGTCTTTGAAGTCGGATTCCAGGATGCTAATGACAGCAGCTGGTGTTAATACTGGGAGTTCCTTGACTGCTACGCGATGACACAGCCCTGTCACTTCTGTTGACCTTGCAATATTTGGTGAGCTGCCAACAATGCTCCATCCCAAGTCAGTTTTAACTGCATATGGCTCCTCATCACCTCCAGTGATTACATGTCGTGGTGCTAGTGCTCTACAGCAGTCATATCCTATCAAGAGTCCAACTTCATAATCTAGCAACTCTGGCATTTCCTGTGCTATAGAATTCAGGTGTTTCCATCTCTTAGCTGTTGCAGGAGTCGGAATATGTGAGCGCTCAAGTGGGATGAAGTCTCTGGTATATGCTGGTGGCAAGTTGATAAAGCTTCTTGAGGAAAACCCTCTAACTCTAAGCCCACTAACCTTCTCACTCTGAACAATGGAATCTTTTCCCATTATAGTGGTAAGCTTCAACTTGACTGGCTCTAAGTCTACACCCATCTTCTCACATATCTCTTTGTCTACAAAAGTTGTGCTACTCTGGGTATCTAAGAGAGCATATGCTAATTTCTCTGTTTCAGGGGACGTGACTGATGATATCCATACTGGCACTATCATTGATGTGCTCCCACCATCACCTTTGTCTACACAGCATGAAAGTGAAGATGAACTTTCTTCTGCCTGGACAGCATGAGCGGTTGTGTCTGGAGCAGTGCTGCGGTACTCATGCAGCGGTGTTGGATGGTGTTTTTTACATATAGTGCAGGTTGCTTTGTTCCTGCAGTCTCTTGAATTGTGTCCTATTTTTAGACAGCCAAAGCACAAGTTTTTGTCAAGTATAAATCTTTTCTTTTCTTCTGCTGACTTATTAGTAAATGTCTGACACTTGTGAATGGAGTGACTTTCACTGCAGTACATGCATTTAACTGGACTTGCAGAATGAAATGACATGTTAGTCCTCTTATATTGATTGGCATCTTTAAGGCTGTTCTCTACAATGTCTTGTGTTCTCATTACTGTTTTAAATTTATCTGGCTCTTTTGTGTTTGTGATGAACACACTTGCCTTTGGACGCTTTATATCTCTAAGTGGCCTTTCCTCCGATGACTTCAAGGCGTGGAAGGATGTTACAGGATTGCATGCTACATCTGCTTCTTGAGCCAAAAACTTGGCAAACTCCTCAAAACTGGGGTATTCATGTGTTCCCTGCAACTGTTTTGTAACATGACCGTTCCAGCGTGATGTCACCCAATCAGGGAGTTTTTGGAGCATCCTCTGATTTTTCTTCGCAGTCATTTAACACCTGAAGACCTTTAATGTGTGGCATAGCATTGCTGCAGGCAGTCAGAAAATCACTGTATTGTCTGAGTTTAATAGAATCTCGTGAATTGATCTTTTGCCAATTGTTCAGCTTTTCTCTATATGCACGCTGGATTACAAAAGGATGGCCATATCGTGCATTCAGTGCCTCCCATGCTTGATTGTAAGCTTCTTCATCCTTCCTGTAGAAGCTTCCTTCCAGCACTGATTGTGCTTCACCACTGATGTACTTCTGTAGATAAAACAACCTGTCAGCTGGATTCGTGCATCGCCGTTCTATCAATGCCTTGAAACTAGTACTCCACTCTAAGAACTTAAGCGGGTCTCCTGAGAACACCGAAGGCTCGGGTGCTGGGAGTCTAGTGAGAGCCATTGTGTCGTGTAAGGCTTGTACTAATGAAACTTCATTGTTAGCAGGGCTCGTTAGTTCATTGTTTTGATGTAATTGTTTCTCTTTGGTCTCTTTTTTAATAAACACAGGAGGACAATGGTTTACTTCACTGCATACATTTTCAGGGGCTTCACCTGAGCCTGCTTCAGAATAAGCCTTAATTTTAGCAGCTATCACTTGAAGATCACGCTGATTTTCTAGTCTTTTGAGTTCCTGCTTTTGTGTAGCGATTGCCTCCTCCATTTCCATTTCTGCCCTTTTTGCGGCATATTGTGCAACACAGTCTGCTCTTTTTGCTGTGATGCTTTGTTGTTCTGATGGACATCTTGACTGGTGGCTACCAACAGATGATTTAGGGTTTGAGTTGCTAAATATTGACCGTGCATACTCTCTGTCAAGTACCATGTGCAATCTTGCATTTTCTGCCTTAGCATCAAACTCCTCTAGCTCCACTTCACTCATGCGTACTTTCATTAGCGCCATCACATCTGCAGTTACTGCTGTGCAGGAATCCATTTTTCGTCTGATATCAGTAGAAGGTGCAGACACTACTCGAATATTTCCATATGCATCTTTCACTTGAGATTCTAGCTCCTCCACAGTGTCCATCATGTGACACAAGTCTTTGTCAGAACACTCATCTTTGAGTGAGGAGCGGGTTGCTTTAATTTGTCCTTTCCACTTGTCATACAGCATGACAAACTTACTCTCCTTTTGAGAGACCTCCTGTTGCTTCAACTCTGGCATTTTGGGGGTTAACCTTCTATCTCGTGAGGATTTACGGGGTTCAACTGTGCTGGTGAAGGTAGGCTCTATTATTGATACACTTTGAATGTGTATTTTAGCATGAATATCACCTATAAGTGACTCTAGTCTCTCTATTTCAATCTCATCGGTTTGTAATGTTAACCGTTCATTTAACCTTGATAACTCTGCTTGGAGGAACTCAATTTGTTCACTAGGACCACCACACTGTGATTTTTCACTATGCAATGACATTGTAATGAGATAGAAATGTTACCATATCTATCACTAAATTACTACAAGACATGTATATGTACCAGTAGCGAAAGTTACTCTTATAAACCTCTATTGCAAATAGACAATAAATTTCAAAGAGTTCAATTCTTTCAACATTTACAAATGTCCATACAGTTGAAGGCTTGACATTGTCAAATCAAATGCTTACTGCAGAGCTGCTCTCGTCTGCATTAATGCTGTAAACAATGCCAGGTGAAACCAGGTAAGGATATATGAAGAGCTGTGGCACCCGCTGTTAAACTCTGCCCTCTGTTGGTGGAATCGCGGTACGTCTCGGTTGGCGCTGACGTCCTCTCTCTCGTCATCCAGCCGTAATGAAGTCGCAGTATTTGACGTCCTCTCTCTCGTCATCCAGCCGTAATGAAGTCGCAGTATTTGACGTCCTCTCTCTCGTCATCCAGCCGTAATGAAGTCGCAGTATTTGACGTCCTCTCTCTAGTCGGCTCCGTGGACGTTACAACCACACGTTGCGGCGGCAGCAGTCACTCTTCCCTCTGGCTCGGGCACTCGCAGCTCTCGTCTCTCAACTTTTGGCCGCGTCGGCGGTACGTTTTCACTGTAGCTACACCGGTTCAACAAAAAGCCACGATTCGTAGAGCTGTCTTGATTTTTCTGTTTATTTTATTCTCCTTCGCCGTCGTCACCAATAAATCATAAGACACCGTGAAAACTATAAATACAAAACATAAAAGTCCATATGAGTCCATTGAGGCTTATTTTAACAATCAAAAATTACATACAAATGACAATTAATACAAGTACAATTACCGTGTGCGCCTCTTGAACACAGTGCAGAAAACTTCAGAACTCATAACCTCTTGCCTCCATGACAGTGGTCCCGCTTCTGACCCACAATCCCTCAGTTCAACCTCAAACTGACCCCAGTCATGTGACAATGCACTTCAAAATAAAATGATCCCACATCAATGTAATTAAGTAAATTAAAGGTATTATACCAACATGTTTTAATTCAGTTATGCATAAATGTAATGCCCTTTTGGTCTCCTATTTATACATTTTAACACTTAATGAACTCTAGTTTATAACAATTAAATCTGTCTCACAGACAGTTACAGTTGGGGACCGCTGCTCTAAAGGAATGTGGGCACATGAACATAATTGCAGCAATTTAAAGTGGGTAGACAATAGTTTTAGTGAGTTTTTGAAGGGTATTTGAGGAAAAAACAAGAAAAAACAAGAAAACCCCTGAACAAAAGACTCACCTAATAAAATCTCAAGGGAGAAATATTTTATTTAGCACTTCATCTTGTTGGGAGACACTGAAGTTTGTAAACCTTTTTTTTGTCTGTGGAGGAAATCTGCGATTTTACATGAGGGTACTTGAGAGGCTATCCACGCCTAACTCCACCAGTAAGTTAAAATAGGTTATTGATGACCTTGCCGTTTAAATAATTTGTTTTCAGCATGTACCTAAGCAAAACAAATTTACCAAATATTGTAGCAGTAGACCAGCAGCTACTTTGTAGCCACAATCTATAAAAATGGTTGCTGATAATGGTACTTTTGTGTGGGATAGGTAGAGATTTACAAACTTCAGTTTCTCATCAGAAAAAGGCATCTAATGGTGAGCTTAAGTGATGAATCTATTCTTAACCTATCTCAGATTTAAGAAGGTACAGACTTTTTATTAGATGTTTTTTTAGATGGTGTTGATAGTGCTAGAGGAAAGGTCATGAGGGCACAGACATCACACTCATCATAACTGTCCACACTAAAATTCACAGCAAACATTGGACACTGGACCAATGTGTTGGATGGATATTTGCCTGTGAGCTCCTCCCTCTGCTAGTGAAACCTATGACATACAAAGATCAAAGATTCAGTTTAGATAGTAATGTAACCCTGATTTCTGGAGCATCCACCTCTATTCTCTCAACTTCACAACTGTGACCTGACCTTTAATCTGCACTCAGGACAAGATAAAATGTAAATCATAACACATATATACAGTACATATTTATACATATGTCATGTTTCCCTTTAAGGGGAAACGACTGAGAGAGAGAATGGAGGACTCGGATGCAGACAAGACACGGTAAGTATGTAAAATACGGTTTTATTAGCCCTGGAGTACAGCGAGCTAGTATGAACGTAAGTATGGACAGGGATAAGTACGTGACAGATAGTAGCTGGATCAGGAGATATCAGCGACTCCACAGTGGCACAAAGTTCGTATGGCGGTTCCAGAGGAACGAACTCACTCGGGTTGGTGAAACGAGGAGTATGTGGCGATGTGAGGAGTAGCGGCACCTCCGCTGGCGTGGAGGTGACGAGGCGAGAAGGCAGATAGGAGGAAGTGATTCCAGAAGAGATGGAATCCACGGGAGCCTCCGTATCTTCTCGGACGTAGGAGACGTGTCGACCTGGAGAGAACGAGTGGTGAGTATAGTTCCTGGAGTCAAGTTTCTAACAGCAAGGTAAGTAACGTCTTTACCGGCTAAGTGAAAACAACGGACTGACGCTGGTGACAGGCGCAGCTCCGCCTGAAGAGTCCTCTTGATCGCTGATCAGAGGCAGCTGGGGTGGAGCCGCGCAGGTGGAAACAATCACCAGCATCATCTTGGAAGTAGGTCAACTACGCCTCCTGCAGAGGGAGAGAAGACACGGAGCAGCAGGGGACAAAAACAAGGAAACTGGAAATGTGTGAGAATGTGGATCGTGACAACATATTTGTTTTCCCATGGGCTCACCACCTGTGGGAGGGGCCATGGAGGTCGGGTGCAATAGCCGAAGGCGAGAACGTTGGCGGTCCGACCCTCGGGTGCAGAAGATGGCTCTAGGGATGTGGAACGTCACCTCTCTGACAGGTAAGGAGCCTGAGCTGGTGTGCGAGGTTGAGAAGGTCTGAACCTCGAGAGGGGTTGGACTCTCTTCCACTCTGGAGTTGACCCTGGTGAGAGACGCTGAGCTGGTGTGGGCATACTTATTGGCCCCTGGCTTGGGTCCTGTACATTGGGGTTCACCCCGGTAGAGGAGAGGGTAGACTCCCTCCACCTTCGGGTGGGGGGACGGGTTCTGACTGTTGTTTGTGCCTATGCACTGAACAACTGTTCAGGATACCCACCCTTTCTGGAATCCCTAGAGGAGGTGCTAGAAAGTGCCCCTGCTGGGGACTTCCTCATTCTGCTGGGGGACTTCAATGCTCATGTGGGCAATGACAGTGAGACCTGGAAGGGTGTGATTGAATCCGAGTGCTGCTTTTTATGGACTTCTGTGCTCGTCACGGATTGTCCATAACGAGCAACATGTTCAAACATAAGGGTGTCCATATGTGCACTTGGCACCAAGATACCCTTGGCCGTAGGTCAATGATCGACTTTGTAGTCGTATCATCAGACCTGCGGACATATGTCTTGGACACTCGGGTAAAGAGATGCGGAGCTGTCAACTTATCACCACCTGGCTCCGGGTTGGAGTTGGAGTGAGTTGGCTCGGGTGGCAGGGGAAGATGCCGGTCAGGCCTGGCAGACCTAAACTAGGGCCATGTTTCACGCCTCCATCGTTGAGGCGGCTGACCGGAGCTGTGGCCGTAATATGGTTGGTGCCTGTCGTGGCAGCAACCCCCGAACCCATTGGTGGAGACCGGCTGATGGGTACCGGCAGGCCAAGCGCAACAAGGTAAAAACTTGGGATTTCCGGACGGCTTTGAGGATATTCTGGTCGGCATCCGGCGACTCAGGAACACTGTGTACAGTGGAGATTGGTTGCTGCTGACCTCGACTTGGGAAGTTGTGGGTCGGTGGCGGTATTACTTTGACCTCCTCAATCCCACTGACACGCCTTCCAACGAGGAAGCAGAGTGGGGGCTGTCCTATCTCTGGGGCTGAGGTTGCCGAGGTGGTTAAACAGCTCCTCCGTGGCAGAGCCCCGGGTGTGGATGAGATCCGCCCAGAGTACCTTAAGGCTCTGGATTTTGTAGGACTGTCTTGGTTGGCGCATCTCTGCAACATCACATAGACGTTGAGGACAGTGCTTCTGGATTGGCAGACCAGGGTGGTGGTTGCTCTCTTTAAGAAGGGGGACCGGAGGGTGTGTGCCAACTATAGGGGTATCACACTCCTCAGCCTCCCGGGTAAGATCTTTTCGGGGGTCCTGGAGAGGAGGAACAGTGTGGTTTTCGTCCTGGTCGTGGAATGGTGGATCAGCTTGGAGTTCACCCAATCAGTCCAGCTTTGTGGATTTGGAGAAGGTGTTTCGATCGTGTCCCTCGGGGACTCCTGTGGGGAGTACTCCGGGAGTATGGGGTTCCTGAACCCTTGGTAAGGGCCATTCAGTCCCTGTACGACCGGTGCCAGAGCCTGGGCCGCATTGCCGGCAGTAAGTAGGATCCTTTTCTGGTGGGAGTTGGACTCCGCCAAGGTTGCCCTTTGTCACCGATTCTGTTTTCTCGACACCGATTTCTAGACGCAGCCAGGGCATTGAGGGATCTGGGGATCAATAAAGTAAATTCTGATTCTTATCAGTCCACTGAAGTACTTAAGGCAAATAACACTACATTGACATGAACTACATTCATTCCTTTTTTTTCAAACTGCTACACTGTTTCTGTCCTGTGGGCTAACAGATATCAGATGTCACTGACAGCTAGACTGGGTGGGGGGTTGTGACCATGTTAATGTGATGCACATGAGCAGCTATTGGTCTGGCTCCTCAAGTAGGTCAAAATCTTTCAGGCTGAATTTCTCCCCAAAGCAGTTTGAGGAGTGCCTACATTCAAATGGCCACATCTTCTTCAAAAATCAGATTTACATGTGTTTGACATTGTTGGAAAGCTTAGAAATCACACTTTCTGAATCTGTAAATGGGTCAATGACATGACGTGCATTTTTTTGTGTCCAAGTCCACTATCTAAAAAACACCAAAATGTAATCTTTTCATGACATCTATCACTTTATTCTATAAAACCTGTTAATTTTCATACATTTTTCAGTAAATTAAAATAATTATATTATTTTTATGTTTTGACTTCTCAAACCCCTAAGATACCAGGTGATGCATTTGTCCGAGCAAGTGAGCAGACTAAGAAAACTATTAAAAATTTGATTTTAATAATGATAAACTCAAAATAAAATACTCAGAAATAATTTTATGTTTTAAGTCTTTTGAATAATGTTTTTTCCCTAATATCAATAGTTTTAAAGCTGCTAAAATAACTGCAACACTTTTGGGCAGAAATTTACATTTCCTAAATATCAGGGTGGTGCAACCATAAACATTGGACTTTATTTTGAAGTCAAGAGACATTAGCTGTAAACTGAATGTTGCATCAGCCAGAGGAACCCCAGAGACCTTTGGGACTAAGCAAAAAGGTTTGTAGATCTCTGTCAAATACTGATAAAAATAACTACTTTCAACTATATGTAAGTTGGTACATTTTCGATGTCAGTGTGGTACAACCAATGTAAACCAATGTAAAACTAGAAAAAAATGATTTTATCATAAAACTCTTTGTTTGTTGAAAAAGTGTTCTGTGTGACCTTCATGACAAGGGTAGAAAATAATGCTTGCATCCAAACAGAAGCTGTTTAATTTGAGTTTAGTTTCAATTGTCAGGTGGCACAACTGTTAATCAGGTGGCACAACTGCAAGGAATGTGACTATATAATGCTATTCAAGGCTCAAGGTTCTTCAAGGTTATCCATGACACTTCTAGAATGTTTATTAGTTTTGAATGGAAAGATATTACACACTTTAAATCATTTTGCATGATAATTTGTACATTTTAGATGCCATTATCACTATCAAAATTAGCATGACACAGGTTAAGTATTTTATAAATAGTTGGTTGTGCAACCTGACATTTTTTTGTTGTGAAGTTAAAGATACTGTTAAAAAATTTGTTAAAACAGTTAGAATAGTTAAACCATATAATATATGGTTTAACTATTCTAACTGTTTTGTTATCATTTTATGGAGAAAACAACTACTCAACTTATGAAGAAAATAACTGACAGATTATGAAAATAAACAATTCTTGCAGCTCTCTTTTTAATTAATGCCTTGTTGTTGCATATCTTGCATTCTCAAAATGAACGGCCAAAAACAGTTCCATCTTGGTTGTATAATTTTTATTTACAAGATCTCACAGTTTACCACAAGCACTTTACTTCAACAGCGTTCTTTCTAGAGTGCAAAACAATTCCTCTCCTTTCACACTAAGGATATAAACAGGGGACATTTTTAACCAAATAAGAAGAATATGAATTCACTAAAACATTATGTAAAGCAACAATTTTAACTTCAGCAAGAACATTTCTACAATAATAATAATCTGAAATAATATGTTGCAGAGTGCTACACATGGCTTGTATTCACTTTATTTTACATTTTAAAAGAACACAATATGTAATTATATTGTATTATATTATATCATTTTATGTAAAGCTGCATCTCAGAGCCAGCAATAATGATAACAAACATATAGCACTATGCCACCGCTATGTTTCACTGATCAGCACTGTCTAGAACTATCTGCGTCAACGTATTGGTATATGTTTGTTACTGCTGCCATCTGCTCATCTGGGCGTATTGAACAGCATAAGACTGCCTGGTGGTGTACTGATCCTCCTCCAGTTCTGATTCATACAGCTCATCCTCTTCTTCCTCCTCCTCTTCCTCCTCCTCCATGCCTCGCTGGCGTTGTAAGACGCTGCGAGCCTGCAAATGAATTCAGGTGATAATTGTCAGGTTGACATGACAGCAATTTTCTGCCTCAACCTTTACAAACAATCTGGCTCAATGGAAACAAATATTGTGCTCACCCTCCAAGCTCTCTCAGGGAACTGGCTGTGTTGTAGTGTTCTGTTTTGTCCAGTAGGAGGAGCCAGCATGGGCCTGAGGCTCTGGCCTTTGGTAGAGGACACAGGAGAACTTGGATAGTGGCTCATGAGTGTAGAAGAATGGGTGCTCAGTGGAGTTTCCAGATGTCCAGGCAGAGAGTCAGACAACTTCAGACGTCCATTGAACAGCTGCCGACAAGAAGACAGAGACAGATTTATTCAAAAACAGAGCAAGGGAGATTTTAGTTTTTATACAGTATAGATGTATTTTATTTGTAAAGCACAAGCAAAATTCACCTCATTGAAACAATTAATTGAAACGGCTTGCTCTACCACTGAGTTACCCTCGTCTCCCAATATGTTTCATTACACGAGCAGAAATGATCATATACCAAACGTGATTTCTTTGCAGGTACACATGTTGTAAAATTACCATGATGTGACATTAGAAATGAAGTAAACGTTATATTGCTGCAACCACTTCATTCACAATTTGGCACCTTGACACCTGCATTACCAAATAAATTATTTAAACACATCCAGCTACATTTTTGGGTTGGAAATGCAAAGAAAAATGTAGGCAGCTGAAAACAGTAATTTGAAGACATATATCTTTCTCTGTCATGCACATAAATGATTTATTTATTTTTTAAATAAAGCAGGCGGTGGGATAGTTATGTACAAATATGTGCATGCAAACAGTGTAGCACCAGGTATAGGTGCAGTTCCTTGTTTCTGTTTTATTTGGAATCTATCTGTTTACATATGAGAGCAGTGAAGAAGCAGTTTTTCATATGACATATGACTGGCTCATTATTATTATTATTATTATTATTATTATCTGCTGTTTGGTGGTGAGCAGTTAGTGTTTGTTACAGTTACATCAATAATGACACATCTATGTTAAGTGTTTGCAGCTGAGTCTTTTGCACAAAATACCTCAAGATCCTTTTCAATGTTCATGGCCTCCAGGTTGTGGTGTGTGTGTGTATAGACCTCCAGAGCCTTAGCATGGAAGAGCATCTCCACTGTAATGAAGTCCATGAAAATCCTCTGCCAAACAAATACAGCAAAGATTGTTTATAGTTTGCATTGATGTTTCACTTTAATTATTACAGTATGTGTATTTGTGAGACACTGACTTTGATGTCCTCTAGTTTCTGTCTCTGGAAGTCTGTGATGGTCTCCTCGAGTTGTTTGACACTGCGCTGAGCATTGTTGGAAGCTTTCTGGGCACTTACTTCAGCCTGTTATTAAACACAGAAAGCACTAACAAAGCTTTAACCCTCACCATCTGCATGAGCTGCTAAAAGGGTAAATGATGTGATGATATTTGTGAAATAATCATGAAACATGTACTTAACCTGAGACTAAGAGTTTTAGTCAAGAAAAATAATCCAAATGTAATTTTGCATATAGTTTTTAAGGGGCAATGAGAGGGAAATGGAGGGTTAGGGTTAGGGATAAAGGATACAATGCTCTGTCGGTCAGCAGGGTTCCTCAGTCTGACTCTGCCCAGTTTTTCCAGCTCCTTCATCTCTCTGTTAAGATCAGTGTTAAACTTCTTCAGATCTACCTGAAAGACACACACTGTCAGGACAGGTTGTGCAGTCATGTATAATAACTAATTAAATACACCTGTATTCACTCATACTTATTTTTGAGACTGACAGTCTGGTCAACTACAAAAATGTTGCTATTTTACTTTTGTGAAAACTTGACTTTGACATATTACATTGTCCATTCTGTACAGAAAGCAATGTTTTGACTTGGTATGGTTTAAATGTGGTTTCTATCATTATTTACTCATTTAGGGAAATAGTTCACACACTTTTGCCCTTTCTCGATGGACTTTGGTGCATGAGTGTTACAAATTTATGTTCTTAGTTATAAAAGGCCATAATGATGCATAAAGAAGCAACCATATTCATCATAGACTGAGTCAGTACCTCCTATACTGGGACGGATTATGATCCAGTGGGGCCCTGGCCACAGACTTGTGAGGGCCCCACTGTATGCCCTCACAAATTGAAAGTGGTACAAATCAAAGGTTATGCAAATTAAAAAAGTAAAACAAAAGAAAAAGTCTATCACTACCTAGTTGTGTTTTTGTCAGGCTGGCGAGTAATAATATAATAATAATAATTATAAAAAATTATTATATGAGTGAGGGGCTCTATTCGACATATCGCATAACTTCATCTTTGTTATTTGCCTGAGGGCCTCGTCAAGATCACGGGTGGATACCATAGCCTTAGGGGCCTTATGAAGACATCACATAATAGTGATATTAAAATATTGGGATGAATGGGATGAATTGCATAACCTGTGGTATATGATTGAATGGCCCTATTAAGATATATCACATAAGATCACCAGTGTTAGTTGGGTTCAGGGAATAACATAGTAGCAAATATATCAGGACAGTAGTGCAGAGGCTTGGGCTTCAGGGCCCTGTAGGTCCATTCAGTAATTCATCCTTTATCATACAGTCACAACTTTAAAAATGTCATTTATTACTTGAATTCAAATATAGAAATCTTATGGCAAGTGACTAACCCATTGCAGATATATAAAGCACACATCCAAACTCACCTTTTTATTTTTGATCATGTCTCCATACCCTTTTAAAGGAGCAACAACTCTCGTCTCCAGTCTCTCTACCTGGAACAGTAGTCAATCATTAACACAATCATGTGTTAAAGAGAGAGATTACAGTGTAGAATGAATACAAGCAAAGTTCCTGACCTGAGCCTGTCTGTAATCCTGAACCATGGCCAGATCCTCTGCCAGGTTCCTCAGTCCGACCTGGAGCTCAGGTCCTTCTGTGATGGAGAAGTCAAAGATCTGAGCCACCAGCAAGTCTGCCTTGTCTCTCAGCTTCGCTGTCTTCCTGGTGTAAGAGCCCAACAGGGAGCAGATCTCACCCAGGTGCTTTTCAGCGTGTTTCACTGTTTGCTCCAAGCTCTTCACCTGAACATCCCAGCTAACACATATCAGTAGAAAAGTAAAATGCGTTGTTTTGGTGTTTTCATTGCATGATTAGATAATTGAAACATAAAAGTAGTAATTCCTACCTGGAGAAAGTGTTCATGATTGTTTTCTGTCCTTCCTGCTCTGATGTTTGCCTGCACTTGCACCTGCACCAGGTAACAAGAGACTGTTTCTGTGGAAACGACAACAGACCATGGGTAACCTGCAGAAAGGGTGTAGGTGATTGTCTTTGCCACAAGATGTCAGCACAGTAGTATTGGCTGTCCAGTATAGCACTATATAAGCACCTATGCATATTGTGTTCTGTTGCTACCCTGGCATTTTTGTATGAGCAGCGATTTTCTCATTGATTTACTTTTTATATAAGTCTCTCCTCAATCTGAAACTTTTTCGATGAACATTCATGTACATTTACCAGACTCAACATGGTCAACACTTTTGCTATATTCTAAAATAAGTTTTTAATGATTAAACTGCAGAGTGTGGGTAATTACACCTGGATTAGCGCACAGCTTTTTTAAAGTTGCACCGATCTACATTAAACTTTTAATGTAGAGTATATTGACTGGATATTGTGATCATTTATTTTGTCTGTAACATTGTCACACTGCCTTCTTGCCCATGTCTCTCTCTTTAAAATGTGACCTGGTCAAATACAAGAATATGTATAAATATATTTATATATCCAGAGGAACTTCTATCTCTGGATTTTTTTAAATGTTTTAAATACATAAAAACTATTTAAAGCTGCACTCATGTCATGGTCAGAATACCAAGATTACATTATTCCGAACCTTCTGTCTTGTAGCTGCAGTCTATGCAATTCATCGATGTCACTGGCTCATTGGTTAATTAATTTAAATAATAAATAGGCTAACAGGTATAACTAATACTGTAGTTGGTGACTATACGTATTAGTGCAAGCATGTTATCCACAGAGTGATTGAATGTATCGATACCGTATTTCACTTGTTGATGGTTAATCAGTACTATAGAACCAGAGAATATATAATAGCATTTTATGACACAAGCGTCAATTTTGGTACAATTTGTCACATATATATATATACATATACATATAAATATATATATATATATATACACACATATATATATAAATATATATATATATATATATATATATATGGAAATTGAAATTTTGGAAAATGGCCACCATATTGATCATTTATCAGGGTCCATATCTGTGTTTTTTCTTTTCTTGTCTCTTTGGCCATAACTGTGCAAAATTTGATGCTAATATTACATATTATTCATTGTTAATGTGAACTCTATTATATCTTATCTATAAACAGTTGTCACTGGTGGCCATCTTGAAAAAGTCTTCAGCCCTCCACATATTCCCCATGTCTTTGGCTATAACTGTACCAAATGTGATGCTCCTATCACACATATTATCTATTGTAATCTAGGGGTTCAAGTCCCGGTCAGGGCAGGTCAGCTACCCGCACTAATACCCAGTGTCGGCCCTTAGGCAAGGCCCTTTCTCAGATGTGTGAATTGATATTGATTGGATAAAAGCGTCAGCTAAATGACATGTAATGTAAATTTGCAATTAAATCTAAATACATCTTGGAAAATGGCCACCAAAATATCGAAAATACATGGCGCCTCCACATCTAATTTTTTTGTATCATAAAATGCACAATTATCAACAACAAATTATCTGCCTCACTATAAATACTATTTATATTCTGATATGTCATTGCCATTAATGTGGTGTATATGACATGAATTGCCTCATGAAGTTTAAGTCACATTAATATCAAATTCATTCAGTGTCTGCTAACAGTCATGTGACTCCAATCACTTGTGTGTATGTACTTGTCTGTTACACTAAGCCAAATATTACTGCTATTAAGATTAGAAAAAAGATTAGATAATTTAAACATAAAACACAACATCAGTAATTTGCATCAGTATCAATCCACCTGCTTGAACGGCATGGTCACCTTATTTGGAGAAGAAGGGGGATAAAGCGGTAGATAATGGATGGATGGATGGAAATTAAATTTGACGAGTTACAGCCTGTGATGTATTGTAGCAATCGTTTCACCACAATAGTTGTTCCCAAATGTTTGACACTTAGCTATATTATAGCAGTATATTTTTAAGTAATCAAAGGAATCAAAGGAAAGAATAAGCAATGGGAAAGTAAAGTGCCTTGCAAAAGTATTCACCGCAATTGGATTTTTACCTTTTTTGTTATGTTACAGCATTTAGTTCAATGTTTTTTTAATCTGAATTTTGTGTGATGGATCAGAACAGTAGTCTAAGTTGGGGAAGTGAAATGAGAAAAACATATACATAAAACTTTTTTTTTTAGAAATAAAAAACTGATCAACACCATAGAATCTCCCATCTCAATGGTAGAACTCTATGATGCCCTCCACCACATGCCAAACAGGAAAGCCCCAGGACCAGACGGATTCCCAAAGGAATTCTACAAAACGCTTTGGCCCATACTGGCACCCATATTTCATAAAATGGTAATGGAAATTAAGGAAAGTGGCACTCTCCCCCAAGTATAAACACAGCACATATCTGTCTCCACCTTAAACCAGATAAAGACCCCACACTCGCATCCAGCTACCACCCAATCTCACTCATAAATGCAGATCTTAAAATCATCTGCAAAGCCTTAGCGAGGAGACGAAAAAAAATAACCCCCTTCATAATTCACCCAGACCAGACAGGATTTATTAAGGGCAGACACTCAACAAATAATACATGCAGGATAATTAATATAGTAGACTATTGCACAATCAATAAACTTGAATCAGCAATTATGTCACTGGATGCAGAAAAAGCATTTGATGGAGTAAACTGGAAATTCCTCCTTGCTATAATGGATACATTTGGATTCAAACAAAACTTCGTATCCTGGATCAAAATTCTTCATAGTTCACCCAGAGCCTTGGTCAGGTCAAACGCTCAAACATCTCCAAGCTTCAAGCTCCAGAGGGGCACCAGACAAGGTTGTCCACTCTCCCCTTCACTGTTTGCCATATTTATAGAACCGATTGCAGCCGCAATTCAAGAAGATGGAAATATCAAAGGTATTCAAACAGAAAATCTGCACCACAAGATGAGCCTATACGCGGATGATGTATTAACCTTCCTTCAAAACTCACAAAACACTATATCTGGTACTATTTCACTCATCAATACATTCTCAGCAGTCTCAGATTACTCAATTAATTGGACAAAATCAACTATTCTACCAATCAACTCCGACTTCAAAACATCTATACCGACTCCCTTGAAATCAGGCAACATTAAATACCTGGGAATTAGTTTATCCTCTAGGATCTTAGACCTGACTCAACTAAATTATACACCTCTACTTAAAACAATTGAAAATGATCTCCAACGATTGACCGCTTTACCCATATCACTTATGGGTAGAGTCGCCACTATAAAAATGATGATCTTACCAAAAATTAATTACCTCTTCTCTATGATCCCCACCCAACCCTCGCCAACCTGGTTTAAATCATGAGATTCAGCTACCACAAAATTCCTGTGGAAAAATAAACCAGCACACATCAGTCTAAAAACCCTCCAAAAAGCAAAAAAGTATGGAGGATTAGAACTTCCAGACTTTCATAATGACTTCCTGGCTAATAAACTACAGTATGTCCAAAAATGGATAAAACCCGACCCACTGAACAGTTATCCAAATCTGTGATCTACCTTTCATCAGTACAACCATTAAACAGTACCAATGTTTTAAAAGTATTACTATAAGTACTTCCCTCTCAGCCTGGTGGGAATTTATTAAAATCACTAGGTCCTCACATATACCATGTAAACTCACCCCATTCTGGAATAATCCTGACATTCTGCAAAATAAAGTAATGTTAAACTTCCCAACATGGCACGAAAAAGGAATAAGGTACTTAGAACAAATACTCGAACATAACACATTCATCCCATTCCAGAACCTGGTGGACCAATATAACATCCACAGTAGTAATTTTCTTGAGTACCTGCAAATTAAATCTGTAATTCGGACAAGGTTTAGAACTAGTAAATGGGAACTAGAACTACCTCCAATAATAAATCAATTTCTAAACCTCACATCTCCCAGAATATTATCAAAAACGTATGCTCTACTGACAGAAAATGACACAATAATCTCCTTACCAACTACAAAATGGGAGACGGACCTAGGTATCAGCCCAGACGAAACTTTTTGGAGACAAATATCAGCTAACATGTTCAAAATGATTAAAGCCCCAGACTTACAATTCATACAATACAAAGTTCTACACAGACTACACTACACAGGACAAAGAATGTTCAGTATGGGGTATTCACAATCAAACACCTGCTTAAACTGTAATGAAGACAAAGCAGATAATTACATGCATGCTATATGCCCTCGTGCTGGGGGGGCTGGGGCTGCGGGCTGCTCCTGCCCTGCACGGCTGCTGGGTGTCCCGGGCGTCGAGGTCCTTATTGGCTCGCGTCTGGGGGTTGGTCGGACAATGACTCGGCCCCCCACTCAGATTCCAACCACATCTAATGACAACACCTGCACATTTACACACATGCGCTCATGCACTCACACATAAGCAATAACGTATTTGAAAAGTTCCACTCTGGGTTTAGAACCCACCATAGAACAGAGACTGCACTACTTAGAGTAAAAGATGATATTCTTATGGCCTCTGAAAAAGGACTGGCTTCGATACTGGTCCTGCTGGATCTCAGTGCAGCATTTGATACGATAGATCATGAGATCCTGCTACATAGACTAGAACAAGATGTTGGGATTAAAGGATCAGCACTTGTCTGGTTCAAGTCCTATTTATCGGACAGATTTCAGTTCGTTGGTGTAAACGAGGAATCCTCCATACTCACTAAGGTTAACTACGGAGTTCCTCAGGGTTCCGTGCTCGGCCCTATTCTTTTTACCCTGTACATGCTGCCATTAGGCAACATTATCAGGAAACACAATATACATTTCCATTGTTATGCAGACGACACCCAGCTATATGTATCTGTACGACCGGACGACCCAAACCCATCTATTAAACTCCAGGATTGTCTTATAGACATACAGACGTGGATGAAAAAACTGAGGTCATGGTCCTCGGGCCAAAAGATATAAGAGCACCACTTTCAAGTAGAGCTCTAAACCTAGGCAGTAACACTCCAGTCCCTTGCACTACAGTAAGGAACCTAGGAGTCCTGTTTGATCAGGATTAATCACTGGATGAACACATTAAGCATATATGTAGAACAGCCTTCTTCCACCTTCGCAACATCAAGACAATTAGAAATATTATATCAAGACAAGACTCTGAGAAACTTATCCACACCTTTATAACCCACAGGCTGGATTACTGTAACTCCTTACTGTCTGGATGTCCTAGTAAGTCCTTGAGAAGCCTTCAACTTGTCCAGACCGGAGCAGCACGGATACTGACTGGAACCAGACGACGTGATCATATAACTCCTGTCTTGGCTTCTCTTCACTGGCTCCCAGTGAAAAGTAGAATAGATTTTAAAATACTTCTACTTACATACAAGGCCCTGAATAATCAGGCACCTTCACTTAATCACTTTATATCAACCGAATAGACCGCTGCGCTCCCTGAACTCAGGTCTACTGGTTATTCCGAAAATAAATAGAAGTAGAACCGGTGGTAGAACATTTAGCTACCAGGCTCCTCTCCTGTGGAACCAACTTCCGCTTTCAGTCAGACAGTCTGACTCGGTCTCCGCCTTTAAGGTGAGACTGAAAACCTACCTCTTTAACATAGCCTATAGTCGAAGCTAGATCAGGTATGTCCTGATTAGAATAGTCTATCTTATGCTGCCATAGGCTTAGACTGCTGGGGGAATTTCCTATCATGCACTTAGAATGAGCACACAGACTTTGCACGAGCCGTACTTTCTCTACCCCGTCCTCGATTTCTCAACCCTCACCACTTAGCCGACGTCCCCCCATGAGATGTAGCACATAAATCCACATGTAGCACATCTCTAACTGATTTTTAATCTCTTACAGTTCTGCTGACACCAGTGAAACAGACAAGGGAGATAGATGGGGAGAAAGAGAGAGAGAGAGAGAGAGAGAGAGAGAGAGAGACACTGGATAGAAGTTAGTTGCATAACACAATAAGGAAAAAATGATAACATTGTAACATTAACATCACTGATATGCGTTTGAATAAGTGCAGTACCATTAGTATTTGTTAACAATCACATATAGAAAAGGTGATCTAGTTTACAATGGCTGTATCAGTTTTTATTGGCTCTATCATGAACCAAAATGTGTATCTGTATGTCTGTGTATTTGCGCATCCATGTATATGTATGTGCAGAGGTTGTCACTTGGAGTGGTGAGAACCGTGTCGCCGCCCCCCAGCTCCCCGGGAGAAGGCCGCCAGTAACCCAGGCACGTGGAGCGTCCACCGGCCACCCGGGCCAGGAGAGACCTGCAGCCGCCAGTCCCAGGGCCAGCTGCAAGTCCACCCCGCACGAGACCAGGGCAGGGAGTCGCAAGGTCGGGCCGTGTATTAAATGTAGTGTGTTTCTGGACATGGAGGCGAGGATTAGCCAGCTAGAAGCGCGGCTCCGCACTGTAGAAGCTAGTCCTCTAGTCTCTAGCATTAGCTATCCTTCGCCTAGGATTGCGAGCCCGGTAGCAACTGCAGCCACCGCTACCTCACAGTTAGCTACAGCCACCTCAGTAGTTCCCGAGCAGCCGGGAAATCAGGGAGAGTGGGTGACTGTCCGCGGTGGGAAGCGTAGCTCTAAACCAAAGCCCCCAGCTAGCCATCGGCCGACCCACGTTTCGAACACATTTTCCCCACTCAGCGACACACCCGCTGAGGAAACGACTCTAGTTATCAGTGACTCTATTTTACGGAACATGAAGTTTTCGACTCCAGCGACCACAGTCCATTGCATTCCTGGGGCCAGAGCGGGCGACATAGAATCTCATTTGAAGCTGCTGGCTAAAGCTAATCATCGGTTCAATAAAATCGTTATTCAAGACGATTTTTGCCAAGACGATGTCGGACACCGTATGTTTCTCTGGACCTCTGCCTAATAGAACGAGTGATGACATGTATAGTCGCATGTTATCATTCAACAGCTGGTTGTCAAGGTGGTGCCCTAACAATAACGTTCTCTGTAAGTCCTAGTAAGTCCTTGAGAAGCCTTCAACTTGTCCAGAATGCAGCAGCACGGATACTGATTGGAACCAGAAGAAGTGATCATATAACTCCTGTCTTGGCTTCTCTTCACTGGCTCCCAGTGAAAAGTAGAATAGATTTTAAAATACTTCTACTTACATACAAGGCCCTGAATAATCAGGCACCTTCTTACATTTGTGACTTAATCACTTTATATCAACCGAATAGACCGCTGCGCTCCTTGAACTCAGGTCTACTGGTTATTCCTAAAATAACTAGAAGTAGAATCGGTGGTAGAACATTTATCTACCAGGCTCCTCTCCTGTGGAACCAGTCTGACTTGGTCTCTGCCTTTAAGGTGAGACTGAAAACCTACCTCTTTAACATAGCCTATAGTCGAAGCTAGATCAGGTATGTCCTGATTAGAATAGTCTATCTTATGCTGCCATAGGCTTAGACTGCTGGGGGAATTTCCCATCATGCACTTAGAATGAGCACACAGACTTTGCACGAGCCGCACTTTCTCTACCCCGTCCTCGATTTTTCATCCCTCACCACTTACCCGATGTACCCCCATGAGATGTAGCACATAAATCCACATGTAGCACATCTCTAACTGATGTTTAATCTCTTTCAGTTCTGCTGACACCAGTGAACGACATGAGGTCAGGACAGGAAAGAGAACTCCGTCATCTTCAAGTCTCTGACCACAACAGTCTTCACTACAGACTGTGATAAACCCAGTGATCCAGATGGATCCTGGCATTTAAAGACTTTTTCACTTTTTACTCTTGTCATTGTGTATTTTATGTTTTGGGTAACATCTACTGCACGTCTGTCCGTACAGGGAGTGGATCCCTCACCTGTGGTTCTCCCTAAGGTTTCTACCCTTTTCCCTGTTATAAGGGTTTTTTCCCTGGTAGTTTTTCCTTACCCTGGTCGAAGGTCTAAGGACTGAGGATGTTACCAACCCTAGTCCAGTGAGACAAATTATGTTTTGTAAACTGTGGGCTATACAAATAAAGATTGATTGATTGATTGATTAAGGCCTGTAGGCAGACAAAAGCCTGATTTGACCAAGTCCTGTATTGCCCTCATTGTGTAACATTCCTTGTTTTATGACTGGAGAGTCTCCGTGGGGCAGGATCTTTTAAGTCTCATTGGCCGTCTCTGTTTTATGGCCCTCGACTGGTCAGTCATATAAAACCAAGAGACACACATTTGTTCTCTCTCTTGTTCCTTCGCTGTTGTTGCTGCCTCATGGCTCCGGCCATGGCCTCCGGCATGCGGCTCTCCCGTGCTGCACGAACAATGCCCTTTTTGAAGAAGCCGCCAGCTTCCACCCCTCTGCCCGTGGGGATCGCACCTCAGCCGACGCATCCCTCCATATCTGGTGCCTGAACTGCTTCCACTCAGAGACAAAGAGGATCAACAGCTGACTGCTGTGAGCCAAATAACGGCCCGTCCACACTCTGCGGCTCCAACGAACTGGACCGGACCCACAGACGGACCACACAACCTGATATCGGCTTACAGTTAGAGGCAACGTGTTCTGGGCAGAGTGAGATTATGTTTCTGTGTTTGTTAACTTTTCTTTGTGTTGAACATGTTGGATATATTTTTTGTCATACTGTGTTTGCGTTCTAATGGCTAATAGCGAGCTAGCGAGCTAGGTGCATGTTCACACAAATCTAATGGTAAGACTGCACACTCACTCAACAATTTCCCAGTCTGGGATCGATCAATTGATCAACCAATCAATCAACCTGTCTGTCTGTCTGTCTGTCTGTCTGTCTATCTATGCAGTATAGTTATTATGGTAAACCGTTGAACTGTTTGAAAAAATATTTTAACATTTTACCAGTTTGACCCTTTCTGTCCTTCTCAGGTTAAACTATAAAATACAAAAGTGTGGTAATCAACCAAATAAAAGAAGCCAGCCAATATTTTCATACATTTATTCTTTTATTGTTTCACTGATCTCTTCAGTACTTGCATGAAGATAGCGAATACCCCAATCTCAAATGTACAGGCATGGGCATTTCACAGAAATTTTCAAACATCAGCAAGAAATCGTTGAGAATTGTAAGCTCTGCTTTAACAATGAAGCATACAAACATGAAGCGTAAAACAATTTTCAAGGTCAGTCAAATCTAAGGTCAGGAAAGTATGGAGATCATCTCAGCTGCTTTAAGGGTAACTGTAAATAAATGCTTTGTGAATTGTATGAAATACTGCCTTTTTAAAATCTGTTTTTATTTAAGAAAAAAACATGTAGCCTGTGATTGCAGAATTAATCTTTGTGTGAACTACACAAAAAAGTACATAGTATCAGTAATTAAAATTAATCCTACATGCCCTGTCACATCATGAGAATGGAATAATTGCAGAATCTTCTCTGACAGTCCTGTCAGAATATGATTGCACATGTACAAGTATACTTTAGTCTCACTCTATATAAGTAAATATTATTTTATAGGGCTTTTATATAAAGAATAAAATATATTTTCACCTGTGTGTGTAAGCACTGACATGACATTTAAGATGAAGGATGTCAACATTCTATGTTGTCTCATTGGTTCTAATGTTAAGTACTAAGGCAGCACTGCTCTTGGATTGTCTGACCACAGGTTCATATGGAGACAAGTCAAATGATTCTCAAATGTCCTGAAACCAAAATTCATATTTTAATGCATTCTCATTAAAGCAATAGTGACAATCTGTGTATACTGTGTTTTGTATATTGCGCAGATGCCTTCATTTCATTACCCCTCTGTACTTGACCCTGAAACATAATTTACAGCAGGAAAAAGCACAGTACGAAAATACAATACACACTTAGCAATGAAGCATCTACTTATTAAAGACATACAATAACATCAAAATATGTTTTTGAACCTGATGTACATTTACAAAGTCCAGAAAAGTTGAGCAAATAGTTCAATATATGGCCAACACTCAGCAAAACTGTCTTCCAAGCACTTTTGAGTTTACTATAAGACAGCAGATAATCGTCTTATACATTAGGATGAACTTTTTTAAATGCAATAGTCACAGGCAATGTTGTGCCACATTCTTTATATCACACATCATTCAAACCCATTCATAGCTAGCACAGGCGCTAAAAGCAATTAACATTAACATGTAGACTACAGGAACTGAAACCCTCCAGTTGAAAGGTGACACGGTCTACCTGTTGAGCCACAGCCAACCTCTTTTGAAAATTTGGTCACTCAGACTTTGAATTAAACCCACTAAAGTTTTTTTTATCGAATCAGCATTTTAGCCACACAGAAATGGTACAGTACTGAAACACAATTTTCTAAAAACAGGTCCCATAGTGGGAACATCTCAAAATGCCACCCTTGCGTTTCTGTGTAGACAACCAATATGCTACTTTGGGAAAACAATGTTATAATCACACCTCTCTCTTGCGCTGGCATTCACTGATGCTGTCCTTGTTGCCATTGTCATTCTCCGCTTGTGTTTGGAGATCATGTGGCTTATTCACTTTATGTTAATTTGATTTCATTTCCATAGTTGCTCTGGCTTTCTTACATACAAGTCTGCACAACAATTTTTACACATCAATTTTATTTACATTACACTGGGGATCCAGTACAATTCTCTCCTTACCCTGTCTATGACAGTTTTGGCATCCCGGGGCACAACATCTATCCACCATCTTCACTTGTATGATGAAAACAGCCAGTGAAGAGACAGCCAGCGAAAAGACAAGTTGTCTGACACTGTCTGATGTATGTGCTGTCTACTGTATAGATCTATGGGATGAACTGCATTGTTTCCTGCCAGAGGGTGTTTTGAAGGCATTACCTTGATTATGTGACGTCAAGGTTTGGAGATCTATACACTGACGTTTTTTATTTTTTTGTTTCTGCTAACCAAACGTGACGCCAATAATAGGGCTGGGTGTTATAGACAAAAACTCATATCTCAATATTTTTTGTTCGAATGGGGATATAGGATATGTGGCCCGCCACGCAAAAGAGGGAACAAGTCAGCCCAGCGCAAACAGAGTAGACAAAGACCTTTTTTTTTTTTTTTCAAAATGAGGGATTTGCATTTTTTTCAAAATTGTCCAAGTTAAAGTTTCACAGTATTGTGGGTCTTAAAACCATATTTGTATTTGATTTGTATTAGGATTGTTTGATCGCTGTGAATAGATTCCTCGTTAGGGTGTGGCGATATCACATTCCAGAGCTTTTGTTGTTTTTTTGGGCCAATCAGCTGTTCCGCATTGAGAAAACACATGGCTGCTTAATATGCAGCCGAGGCAGCGGAGGCTCCTCACTGCTGCTGTGGAGCTGTGTGTGTTCACCGTTGAATGAAGATGGACTAGGGAAAATGCAGAAGAACTAAATTGTGTCTGTATTTTTTAGCAAAGACAGAGACCAACACAGATCTCACTTCTGCTATGTGAGTGGATTTGTAAGCATTAGCATTTAAGCTAACTGACTATGCTAACGTGTTAGCATAAACGTTAGCAAACTTCGTCACAAAAACAACAAACAGATGGATTATTTTCTGACCGAAAGAGAGCTGGACATGAGAATAACTGGACACCTTGAGGAACAGACAAAGTAGTTACTTCTGAGATGATGATATGACGCCAGCACCCTGAACCTCTTATACAACTTCTGTCTTCTTATGGGGTGAGTTGTCAGACACGTTGTAAATCTACATTACGTTAGTGTTCCTTCGAAGTCACATACAGGGATTAAAACATGTGTCACTCTTGTTTTTTTGTTTTGTTTTTTTTGTAAATCACATGGCCTATTTTTAATTTGCACTTTCATATTCAAAGTAAAACACTGTTTGTGGTGATACTGGACTTGAATTGAAAAAAAAAAAAACATCATTAACACTTTTCATATATTAATATATCTATGTTGATACAATTTAAAAGTAATGATAACATATTTGTCCTCCCACACCTGGTCACCAGGGGGCCCCCAAACAGCTGCTTAGTTTGCTTATGCCTCAGGCTGGCTCTGTTTTGCACACACTCTGATTTACATGTGTTTAACATTGTTGGAAAGCTTAGAAATAACACTTTCAGAAACTCAAAAAGTCCCTCAGCCTACTTGTTCCCAGTTTTGCCATGGCTGGCCACATAATATAACAATATTTCAAACAAACAAACAAAGAAAATTCTGATTGGTAAATTTTATGCCATGTTAATTTCATACAGTCTATGGTTAATATCATCAGGAGGATGTTTTCAGTGCACCCTTATTGTTTTCACTATTTTGGATTAGCCCAACCCCACTACAAACCTAGATAGAAGAGGAACAGGAAGAAACATCGTTGTGCGAATATCTTAAGTTATCTTAAGCTATGTGTGGAAACACTAAAGGAGTCACATGAATGGTCACGATGTGGCTGCAGCACGTCATCTTGATCTGGTTTGTCTAATAAATAATAAATAAATAAATAATGTTTTTATTAAAATGGACTTGCCTTCTGTTTTCAAAAGTAAACGTTTCTATTTGTGTCTCAGCCGAGAAACTGAGCTCCTATATTCAGTCTTGCTCTTTGAAAGGACATGGACAGAGCCAAATAATCAAAATATTCCTCAACAGTCCTTGTGCTGATATCACTAGTTGACGTAGTATATTTTCAGAAATCATGGGCTATGATATTGCGCAGATGCACATGAAGCAAAACGCTTTGAGAGGGGTGGGATTGAGCAGCTGAACTCAGCTTGCAGGCTAATGTTGTGTCGGTCATGAACGATTCGTTAGAAAGAACTGATCTTTTGAGTGAACGAAACAAATGGGATCACTTCATGAACTGATTCGTTCCTTTCTTATTTCAGTTGAGCTCAGCAGCAAGCGAGGCGGCCGGGAGTGGAACTGGCGCGCTCTGTGAATCACTCATGAAGTCGTTCGCCGACGCCGTCACTCACTCGTGAATTTTCAGCAAGCGGCGCCAGCCAACGTGAGCCGAACGGGGAGGGACTAGTAAGAAGAACTATCTGCCGCTCTCACTCACTCCTGGAGGATGTGATTTGGATGTAGGCTCCTGCTAAGCACTGAACGATTCTGTGAACAAATCTTTTGAACAAATCATTATAATAAACGGATTCTAGGGATTCAGTTCACTCAAATGAACTGCCGTTCCCATCACTATTGTAGGCTCAGACAGAAGCTGTTGGCCTTATAAAATAGCGTCTGCAAGGCAACACAAAAATAATATATAATATACCGGTATGGCGATATTGTCTCAACTACATCAAGTACTGTGCAGAAGTCTTAGGCCACCATTAGATTTGTTAGTTTTTTTTAGCAATGCTATAATGACAATAGAGTATGCAGTTTTTTGTTTTTAAAAAATTAAATAAACAGCCTCCACAGGTGTCAAGTATTTAGCATGATCTACCCTTACACTTGAACACAGCTCTGTTAATACTGGAGTGGAACTTAAATCAATGTTACTGGTAAATCCTGTGTTTGTCCTACTATTTCATTTAAATAAATATCTGCTGTGAAAAATGTCTTACGCCAGGTTTATTCAAGACATGCTTGAGCATTACATACACATGTTGCACAAGTTGAACTCATGGACAGCTCGCTAATATATAAGACCAGCTTTAAGTAGCATCACTTCATTCCAAATTCCAACGATCACAGAATTTGACAGAAAGAAAAAACAGCAGAATTGGTGGTGCCTGAAACTTTTGCACAGTGCTGTATGCAGAGGTGGAATAAGTATTAAAATATTGTACTCAAGTAAAAGTACCAATACTTTGATGAAATATTACTCAAGTAGAAGTAAAAGTAGTCATCTGAAAATGTACTCAAGTAGAAGTAAAAAGTAGTTCATTTGTAATGTACTTAAAGTAAAAGTTACTTAGTTACTTAGCGTGGGGTGTGAGGGTAGTAGAAATATGACAAGGGGTCAGAAATCCAAAACTATTTTGGAGCTCACGCGCCAGGCGCGACACAGGATATTACATCACTTTTGACGCACGCCCTCTATGTTCACGCTCCAGTGCTGGTGCTAATCACATCATCATTCGTCTGGTTCTGGTGTATATTTTCCCCCTGTAGGTCTTCATTTTTATTTTTACTCAGTAACGGATAGGATTTATAAATTAACTAAGTACAATACTTGAGTCAATACGTACTCAAGTAAAATACAAAATCCTGATTTTAAATTGTACTTAAAAAATACAAAATACACAAGAAAAGTATTCAATACAGTAACTTGAGTAAATGTATTTCGTTACTCTCCACCTCTGACTTTATGTCTTTCAAAAAATATACCAATGTTACTCTTACTACTGGTATATCGCCCCCAGCTTTTAAGAGTTCTAACTCCAAATATTTGTTATGATGCAATCTCTCTGGCATTAAATAATAATCAAAACGAAACTTTATCTCCTAGGAATCCTTAGAGAGCCAATATGCACAAAACACTGTTACAGTTTATATAAGTGATATATCATCACTGTGGTCAAATAATTTGTATCATGTGTTATTATTTTTAACTACACACCTTGATTATAGTAATCAACAACTCTTTCAGTGACATGCGATTACTGTATAATTAGGGCCCAATCAGGAAGCAGATAATACAGGCAGTTTCAGTTTCTGCTCGACAAAAAGGCAACAGATGATCCACCTGTAAGTACAGTATGTACTTATTGAATATTATTGCAAGATACATAAGGTGATAGCACATTGTTGTAGATTGTCACCAATTATAGGATTGACACCCTATCCATTTTCCATGACTAAAAATGTACTTCATTCCCGATTTAGTCTCAATGGTTAAGTGTGTGTTGGCACAGTTTCAATAAATATTGTAATAAACATTACAACTACAAATAGTAGACACTGTAGCCTAATAACAGCTGAAACCAGCAGCCTTCCAGATATGAATGTTGCTTTAGAGATAATAAAGACAAGTGTGGGGGTATACCTGGAAACTGGCCAGTATCAAGTGTCAAAATGTGGCCACAGACATTTTCTGAACGAAAAGCATCACAGAAGCAGTCTGTTATGTCACAAAAAGAAACAAACAATTGCAATAATTAATGTAAATTGAATGAGAACAACACTGACATTAAATGTCCTAATATGGCAAACTGTTGACTCGTTCCTCTTCAGTCATTTTTTGTAAACTCGCCCGCCTCCCAGCGCAGAGCCATGGCACTCTTGCGTCTTCCTGCTGTGTAGACCTCTGGAAACTGAAAAACAAACAAAGCATAAGAAAAAAAAAACACATAGTTGATTGTTTAATTCATTTTAAATAATTTCCTCCACGTCCTGCTTTGTGTGAATTGTTGGGTGTCTCTGGTCTCTACAATGTTGAAAAGGTTTCTGCCTTACTATGTACAGCAACTTTAAACAATGTATGTTGTGATTTGGCATTATACAAATACATTGAATTGAACTGAATTGAATCTGTTTACACCCACTTTCTCTGTCAGGTTATTAGACTCAAAGTGGAATAATCAAATCAGTTCAACATTGCAATGTGGCTTTGCTAAGTTACCAAGTCAAGTGACATATTTCCTGTTTACACATCTTTTAAACTTTTGGTCAGAGTGAGACACGCCACACAGACACACCCTCGCAGTGCAAAAGATAAGAAAACTCTCAGGTGCAGTATCTTACGCCATTAAGTGCAGTTGCAACACAACTTTTGAATTTGTGAGCAAAACTTTTGAACTTGCAAGCTTACAACCTATTCCCTTCTGCTCTCAAATGTATTTATTTATTGCTTGAAAATCAATTTTTTTGCTCTCAATTTTATTTTTTACTTTAATTTAATTTAATTTTCTCGCTCTCAAGTTAATTATTTGCTTGCAAATCTATGTTTTTGCTCTCAAATCTTTCATCATGGAAAAAGAAGCACCAAACACCTTTCTCTCTCGCTGCAAAATAAGATGTTTCATCGAAGAAAAGCTTTGGCTTAGAACTCGGACCCGCCCAGGCAAACGTCACCATTAAGCAACAAACGAAATGCGAGCAAAAGAGTGATAGAGAAGTTTGCACAAATTCAGATTCAAATGCCTGAAAAGTGTTTTTTTATTGTGTATTTTTATTTTCCTTTGAGTGAATCTTTTAAAATAACGGTGGTGTGTGTGTGTGTCATACATAGTCATTAACCAGCTTATTACGTGAGTTTAATTAAAGCTGGATAATGAATAAATTAACCCACCAAACGAGAAACAGGAGAGACTAATGTCGCATGTCCGTACTGTACATGTTTTCTTTTCAGGTGCATCACTGTGGCGCTCCCGTGCCACGACATTTTTTATTTTGCAAAGGTTGCAGCTAACACACTTTTTAGGTTTATACATTGTAAAGTTCTCCCACACTTTGGAAGATTTCAGTCGAACTGTTCATGTCCAAAATACAAGCTGTGGTCGCTCACACTATAGCTTTCCCGCACCGCTTATTCACTCCACTATTGTTCACACGTGGAAGGCTCGCTGTGGCGTGGACGCGCATGAACCGTCATAAACCTGTCGGTGTGTAAACAGTTCTGCGCCTCCGTGTGACGTATTAATCGTGTGGCAAATTTAGGGTTAAATTCGTTGCCAATGCTTTTTGTACTAAAAAAAAATCACCAGGCACCACTGATATTCATATCACCGCTTCCTGACTTGGAGTCAGTGAGATCACCATTTAAAAATTGAGCTGTTCCCACAGCACTGGAGAATAAAAGGTATTGTCTAAGGGGCTGGGAAACAACTAGGCTAGCAGTAGGATGAACTGAAGGGTCCCTGATGAACTCATTTAGACCTGCACACTGAGTATTTGTATTTGTCAGCACAGGTCAGTTTAAATAAAAAAAGGCTTGCAGAGTTACCATTTTGTAACTATCACCCATGTTACAAATTTTGAAATTAGATGTAACACAAAACATACAAAATTATCTTTGATGATTATATATAAATTTACATTTAAAAGAGGAAAGTGCTTACTCTGTGATCACAGGATAAAGCAGAGCGATCCATCCTGTGGCTTGTTTTCATTGGTGATGATGGAGACGACTTGCACTTATCTGGTAAATTGGAAGCCCAAAAATTTTAATTAGCTCAAATCTAAGACCACACAGCAGAATAAAGTATGTGAAGAGGGATGTATTGTTTTGTGATCAGACATACCTGAAGTGTCAAATGCCAAAGTGTCCATGTGCCCTGACAACATTCTGTCTGTGTTGAACCTGTCCTCACTGTACAGAGTGGCTCTCTCTTTCTTCAGCTCTTCCTCCCTCTGCTTCACCATCTTAATCTCTTCATCCACCAGTGACATTGTGCTTCTTGAACGCAGCTTGAAAAAGGGGTTGTTCAGGAACATTTTTTCCTGGGGCTGTTCATATGTTTTGTTGATGGAGAAATCAGAGGCACTGCGGATAATCAGATTAGATGTCTCCAGGATGATGACATTGGAACTGTTGTCCTCAGAACGCCACTCACCAGACCGGGCTGTCATGTTATCTTTTCCATGTCTGGGGCTGGAGGTGAAATCGTTGTTGGGTTCAAGAATAATAACATTGTTTGCTGACACTTCATGTTTCAGCGGTTCCTTAGTGGGTGAGGAGGAGATGATGAATGATGGTGTAAGTGGAGTGCTAATGGATCTGGGGATACCTCTTGATGGAGCACAATCGGTTGATTTGCCCATCCTGGAGAAACCCCTCTCTCTCCTGAAATTTTCCTCTCTCTCCATTGATAAGCGAATCTCTCTTTCAACTGGTGTTTCTGGATCGTCATAAGGAGACCTGTAGCTAGAATCATCCAGGCCAGAATCCTCTGAGCAAGGGCTGAATTGGGTGTGAGGATAATCCCCAACCAGATTCAAGTTTTCCAGTTCATGTGATTTCTTGTGGATTCTTTCAATGTTACGGACTGGTGTGTACATGAAGCTGTGGCTGCCATGGAGGCTGGGTTGCTTGGTTGTTGGTAACACAATCTTGTTCCGAGTTTGCTCCTCCATTTCCCGCCACTGTTTACGAGCTAGCTGGAAGTCTACATGCTCTGTGCTAACATTCTCACTCTTAGTCTCCTGTATGACACAGAAGTCTTTTGGTAGCTTCTTGTTTTGGTCTGCATTGATTTGCTCTTCGTGGGTGGTGTGGTTATGATTAGCATCTCTACTATTTTCACTCTCATCTTCAGAGATCTTGGACAAACCCTGGAGGCCTAAAAGGTTATATTTGACCTCTTGTGTAGTGGCAGGGAAGTAAACAATATTGTCGGGTTGTTCAAGTATTTCCTCTGTTTGTGGGACATCTAACGTGACTTCTTCTACATTAGGGTCTTGTTCTTCATAGTCTGTCAGATCAACTTTCTGCACGAAGAGCTCCTGGGCACTCAGCTGAAGATTGTCCAAATATGAATCATCATCTTCCTTATTTATAGAAGAGGAGAATATGGTTCGCCATTTCTCATCTGTCTCACTATCTGAGGAAGCGGCTGCAATTTCAACTCGAAGACATTCATCTATTTCATCAGGATCAAGGTCATGGCAGGATTCATTGGATACATCTGACATTGCCTCTTCTCTAATGCAGTGTTCCAGTATTGATTCCTCTGTGATGGATGGCTCAAATTGAATTTTTGGATTTGGATTTTTATAGCCATCATTAAAATCATCCTTAGCCTCAGGGTCTGGTTCAGGGTATAAATCTTGGTCAGGATTTTGTTCTGGCTTGGTGTACAACTCTAGGTCAGGGTCTTGCTCTGGTTCAGGGTATAACTCAATCTCAACATCTTGATCTGGCCCTGGGAAAATTTCCAGCTCAGGATCTTGATCTAGCTCAAGGTATAACTCTGGCTGAGGGTATAACTCTGGTTCAGGGTATTCCTCCACTTCAAGGAAATACTTAGGCTCAGGGTATTGCTCGGGTTCAGGGTATTCCTCCACTTCATGGAAATTCTTAGGCTCAGGGTATTGCTCAGGTTCAAGGTATTGCTCCACTTCAAGGAAATCCGTAGGTTCAGGGTATTGCTCAGATTCAGGGTTTTGCTCTGCCACTGTATATTGCTCAGGTTCTCGCTCTGGCTTAAGGCTTTCAGTCTCACAGACTTGTTCTTGGTCAGGGTCTTGTTCTAGTATGTCCTGTGTCTTACGATGGGCCTCATTCTCATAAACACTGTCAGCACTGGAGAGTGTGTCAGAGACTGATGAAGTTATAGACTCATTTCTGTTGAGCTCTTCATGCCCCAAGTCTAATGTTAAAACTTTCATTTGATCCTGACAAGGCATGTCAGTGCAGTGCAGGGTGTCATTCTCAATATTTCCCCTGTGCTGGTCAGTTAATACTGTACCAAGCATCACTTTTTCCTCAGAGGAATCTGCTGAGGGTACCTCACAAACTTGCTCTTCATCTACACTGAAATTATTCCCCTGCTCAAGTGAATTAGCCACAGCAACCTCCTCTTCACAATCCATTGGCAACACCAATTGTTCAGTGGTTTCCATGGTGACAGTGAAGGAGTTTTGATTCTTAGTTGTGCTGCAACCTTCGCTCAGTTTTTTTCCATCTGCTTCTCTGTCCATCAAGGTAGCTTTCTGTGAAAAGAGAGAATAAAGAAGAGACATTCATTTTATGAGTGGGAAAAATTAGTTGTTGCCATTTTGTAAAATTTTGCTGCAATACATACATACATACATACATACATACTACTGTACGTAATATTGAACAAAAAATCCACACAACAGTGTGGAAGAAGTCAACCCATCATTGCTTACATATCTGTTAAAAAATATAAAATAAATATAGATATTGTTATAGTCCAAATAAGACTGATTGTTCTACAATTTGTTTTCACAGTGATTGTTGCTAATACAGTACTCATGAGTGTCCATCATCAGCACCACAGACAATAATGTTTTGCTAACAGTTCAGGATGTTATTGTGACTCTGGCAGATCCTCCAGAACAACGCTTCAAGTACAATAAGCACACTGAAGTTGTCCGTAGACGACACTTAAATGTGCTGTGCCAGGCGGAGAAACACTTTCACTTGTATCTTTGGAGGGATGGGGTGTCATATCTGTGTGTGTGTGTGTGTGTGTGTGTGTGTGTGTGTGTGTGTGTGTGTATGTGTGTGCATGTGGTGAGAGAAAGGGGGGTGTCTCTGTTGTTTGTGCTTGCTGTTGCTGTTCTGACTGAATGTGTCCCTAAGGGGGTTATGTGCAGAAAGGGAGGACGCACATGAAAAACAGCTGAACTCGATGGCAGTATAGTGTATGTGTTGTTATGTAAGGCTGCAGGTCTGCCTCCCACACACTGGTGAATTGTCCCTATAAGATGATTAGCTGAGCCACAGTTCCTATCTTCCCCCAGTCGCACTCAAAAACATTTGAATGACCATTACAAGTCAGCCATCATTGATGACATTCATTGTTGAACTATATGAAGAAACACTGACTTTTCTCTCAGCTTCTCTGCAGCAGCAGCAAAAATGCTCACTTCAGCAGTATTTCAGTGTAATGTATGTCTCCACACATTCAGGTGAAATATTTTGCAGTCACTCTCAGTTTTTAAACATTAGCAGGAGGACTTAACATCCTGGGATGTGCTTGCATTTTAATGAGTTATATACATTTATTACGGCATCAGTGACATGTCAGCGGCACAGAACTGTGACTTGACCACTCTAAATTGCCCATAGATGTGAGTGAATGATAGTTTGTTTCTATATGTTGACCCTGCGATGGACTGGCGACCTGTCCAGGGTGTACCCCACCTTTAACCCTAACCCATTAACAGGTAACATCACAAAAAAACTAAGAAAATGTTTATAATGGAGGACTTCCGGCGGGATGTGAAGGAGTGTAGAAGTGTGAAGGGGAGGCTCCCAATATATGGTATTTAACCCACATTTTATATCAACATAATAACTTTTTGGACAACAGTGGGTGGAAAGTGCGAACAAAGTGTTTATTTGTGAAGTTTGCCAAGAAACAAGAAGCCGACACCGGCTAGTTCACCGCGAAATCAGAATCAAACTGAGGAGCCCAACATGGCGGCAGCCCAGGAGTCAGAGCCCGTAATTTCGGCGGAGTGGCAACAGGCTTTGCGGGCGCTGCTCGTCAATGACATGAGACAGATGATTGAGACAGCGGTTGGGAAAGCCCTGGAACCGCTCACAAAGGCGCTGGAGCTTCTGGAATCATATTGTGGGGATCACAAGAAACGTATCATGGAGCTAGAGATGGGACTTAGCGACTAGGTTGGTGGCCCTGGAAGGATTATGCAAGAAGCGAGCTGCCGAAAATAAGGCGCTCATTTCCCGGGCGGAGGAGTCTGAGGACCGGAGCCGTAGATTCAATCTTAGGGTCATCAACATCGACGAAAAGTATCCGGAGGGACAGAATGCTACTCAATTCATGTCTATGTTCTTCACAGAAGTACTGGGTGACGTATTTCCGTCACCCCCGGTCTTAGATATAGCCCACAGAATTGGTCCGCTCCGACATGATGGCAAACCCAGGGTGATGATCGTGAGGTTTCATTACCTCCAGGATAAAAGCAGAGCCCTAGTGGCTAATCGAAACCAACTGGATTGGCGTGGAGAAGAAGTCAGATTCTTCACCGATTACAGCCCTGCCACATCCAAGCAACGCGCTTCCTATGCAAAGGTGAAATCCCTACTGTTCAACAAAAAAGTCAAGTTTCGCCTATTTATTGTACAGTAATCATTTAAGGGAGGGGCAGTGGTGTCAGGTACTTTCAGTTTTCTTTTGTTACCTTGATGCAGGATAAGTCCAGCGGTGTGAGCTTTTGCTCATGGAATGTTAATGGTGTCAATAACCAGATGAAAAGAAGTAAGGTGCTCTCTCATTTAAAATCCTTACAGGCAGATATAATATTTCTGCAGGAGACCCATTTGTCAAATGACGCACACGGTAGATTGAGATGTAAGTGGGTTGGCCAAATATACCATTCTAAATTCTAGACATAAACTAGGGGAACAGCAATCTTGATCCGTAAGGGAGTTGCTTTTAATCATTTATCCACTATAGCAGATAAAAATGGACGATATGTGATGGTTATGGGGGAACTTCATTCTGTGCATTTAACATTATTGAATATATACAGGCCAAATTGCGACGATTCCAAATTTTTTAGAAAAGTGCTAAGAGTAATCCCAGATATATCAAGTACAAACCTAATTATAGGGGCTGATCTTAATTTTGTATTCGATCCAGATTTGGATAAATCTAACATTCATAAGTTAACCCCCTCCAATTCACGGAACCTGGTGAAAACGTACATGGATAATATGAATCTAGTTGACATCTGGAGAACATTTAACCCGTTAGGTAGAGAATATTCATTCCACTCTAAAGTTCATAATGTTTATAGCCGAATTGATCACTTCCTGGTAGATGGGAAAATGCTGCCATATACCTCTAACCCAAAATATCATAATAGTATAATATCTGACCATAGTCCTGTCACTTTTTCAATAAAATTAGATACATTTCCAAGACCACAGAGGAATTGGAGGTTAAACCCTCAATTACTTGAGAACAAACATTTTTGTGAGTATTTGGAATCTCATATTGCTCTATTTTTTGATACCAATGATAAAGACAATATTTCACCTGTGTTATTATGGGAGACCTTTAAGGCGTACCTGAGAGGGTGCATCATTTCATACCAGGCCAGCATCAAAAAACGTTGCAGGATAGAACAATTAGAATTGGAAGAAAAAATAAAACAACTGGACTCAGACAATGCCCAAAGCCCAACAACTGAAAAGCATAATGAGATCACTGCACTCAAATATAAACTTAATAATTTGCTATCTGACCAAATACGTAGAGCCTTTCTATACACAAAACAAAGGTTTTTTGAATTTGGTGACAAACCGCATAAATTGCTAGCAAGTCAACTACGCAAATTGGAAAGTGACAGAAATATTCATAAAATAAAGTCAGAATGTGGAGCTCTTTATACACAACATGATGACATTAATGCAGAATTTAAATTGTTTTATGAAAGGCTGTACTCCTCTCTGAGCAGTGCCTTGCCAGGAGTAATGCAATCATTTCTGAATTCCTGCAAACTGCCAGAGTTAGATCAGGTGGACCGCAATTATTTAGAAGCAGAGATCACCTGTGAGGAAATTATAGACTCTATTAAATCGCTCAAGAATGGCAAAAGCCCTGTACCAGATGGTTTAAGCAATGAAATATACAAACAATTTAGAGAGATTTTGGCTCCCTACCTCCTTAGATTATATAATAGGGCCTTTGAGGATGGAACCCTCCCTACTACCATGAATGAAGCCATTATCACTCTAATACCCAAGAAAGGTAGAGATCTAGAAAACGTGGTCTCATATAGGCCTATCTCTCTTTTAAACTCAGAAAATCTTAACCAAAACCTTAGCAAGACGCCTCAGTATGTATATGGGTAAATTGGTGCACCCTGATCAGACGGGCTTTATGCCTAAACGGAATTCATTCTACAACCTTAGACGCATCATCAATATAATACACTCCCCCAAAGACCCTAAGGAGGAACTTGTAGTTTTGAGTCTGGATGCCGAAAAGGCGTTTGACCAGGTGGAATGGTCATACTTGTTCTCAGTAATGGAAAAATGCAAAATCCGTTTACCGCATGGATTAGGCTACTGTACAACAATGCCAGTGCTAGAATACTGACCAATCAAACGCTGTCTTCACAATTTGCACTCGGTAGAGGCGGCAAGCAAGGTTGTGTACTGAGTCCTTTTATGTTTGCTTTAGCTCTGGAGCCTCTTGCACAGACAGTTAGAACACACACCGATATACATGGATATAACACAGCTTATACCTCCAATAAGATCTCTTTGTATGTGGATGACATACTACTGTATATAACCAAGCCCAAGGTCACAATTCCTCAGATATTGGAGGTAATTAATCTCTTTGGAACTTTCTGGGGCTATAGAATCAATTGGGATAAAAGTGAGCTCATGCCAATACAATTTACAGATGAAGGATTGTTGAAGCAACTCCCTTTCAGAATAACTGCTGAGAAATTTACCTATTTATATCCATGAGAAACGCGCGCGGATATTATGGAATCGGTCTCGCGCGTCCGCAGATTTTAGCCGTTAACGCGATAACTGGAAAGGCTTTGGGATTAAATTTTCTTATTTTTTTTGTGGGTCACATACCCCCTGTAGATGATCCCTATTGATTTTGAGCTGTCTACCATTATTATTAATTTGTTAATTAATTAATTAATGATATAAAAAACATATTTTCGCCTGTATCTTCCAAAGTCTTGAATTGCCACCTAAATATGTCACATTCAGTGAGTGGCTCTTCTCAGCCTACAATCACCACAGCGTTGGGACGAAGGGTATGTGACTCCACGAAAGCAGATGGCATTACCCAGCGGATTTGTTACTACAGACATGCTGCCGATAAATGTCGTTGACGGACAGGGATTTCGAGGTAATAACCACCCGTGTGGAAGCAAGCTACGAGAGGAAGAAGCCCGAGTTGAAAGCACAACTTGCAACCGCGAATGTGGCCCTCACAACAGACTGTTGGACTTCGTTGAATACAGAAAGCTACATCACAGTTACATGCCACTACATTGAACTGACTGGTCTACTAATGTTATTGTGTTACGGGTCGCATTTCCCAGTTTAAAGAGGATTATAAATGCTGCTAATAGTCCATGTGACACCTTATTTACTTTTCAGAATGTATTTTATTATGTTGCTAAGAGACAGTGCACTAATTTATTTTCATGTTAAAGTAGCCTACATAGTATTGTATTCTTTTCAGGAATGTATTTTTTTAATGCTGCTGCTATTAATGTTTCCAATGTCGCAGATGAGAGAATGCCCAATTTATTTTCATGTTAAGTCTGTGACCAAAATGCTATTCCCTGCCCTCAAGTGAGCCCAGAATAAATCTTTGATTAAGGAATAAGATTTGCATTTTTTCTTTATATCATAAGGTAGATAGGATTTTATGTAACGTGTACAGTAGATAGATTAGATAGAATAGATTAATGCATTGAATGGAGAGTTTGAACATATTGTAGCTTTTTCATGAAATTTAATAAACATAGTGTATGCTTTTTCATGACATTTGGACACTTTGAAGATATGGCAGGTGTGGTTAGCATTTTAATATTCATAATATTTAACAAGGTATAATAGGTTAACTAGTTTTATTAAAAACTAGAGAGAAATTTATGAGTTCAGGTATTCTGTGTTCAATATCGAGTTTATATGGATACTTTGAACATGTATAAAGTGTAGTCAGCATCATAGTTATTTTGTTGAATTTATTAATGATTAATTAAAACATTAAAACTCGCAGGTGCGAGTGCGTATACTTTGGGTATATTGGAAAGTTGAGGATTGGACAAGTTCGCGGATATACCCCTTGCTGTCGGCCCCCGACAGCGTAGGCTAGTTAGGAATTGTAATCACGAAAAAATTTGAAGCCCTGTTTGATGCAAATTTGACTCCCTTAATTGATAAGCTCAAAAGCCGTATAGAATTTTGGAAAACACTATCAATCTCCCTAGTAGTTCGAGTGAACGCTGTCAAGATGGTCTTCCTTCCCCAACTTCTTTATCTCCTGCCTATCTACCCTGGGCTTAAAATTCAGATACAACCTGATCCAGTTCTAATAATCCTGGGTATTTCAGATGTGCTGAGTGTCGCAACAACTTCTACTGTCATATGGACTGATCACAGCCAAGAAGCTGATTCTGATGTGTTGGAAAGGGAAAGATTACCCACACTGAAAAGTTGGCTGACAGAGCTGATGGACACCTCTCATCTGGAAAGGATCCGATACTCTATAAAAGGCAGAACTGAACAATTTGAGGGGATCTGGCGACCACTGCTTTCCTTCCTGGAAAAGGAGCATGCCTCCTGACAATTGACAACTTTTAGCACTTGGGGTTGGACTGGCGTGGTGTGGGGGGAAATATTGATATGTGTATGCATTGATATGTACGGCCTTTTTTTTGTTTGTTTTGAAAATCAATAAAAATATATTAAACAAACAAAAATGTTTATGATGGTTTATGTGAAAGAAAGAGAGAGAAAGTGATGCTTGTTACACACTCAACGTAAAAGTGTATGCAAGTAATATGCTCTGGAAGGTTTCACAACTAGTATGTTAAATGGTAAGATTGGGTATAAAATGACAGTTCAAAGTTCAAAGACAACATGTCTCAGTGCAAGAGTGTAAAGCTTTTCATCATCTTCAGTTTAAAAAGATTCAGAGGCAATGAAAATCTCAGTGTGAGAAACTCACACTGCATCTCACACAAAGTAAGCCTCAGTATTGACTAGGGTTGGGAATTTCACACATTTTTAGAGTCGATTGTCGAGGTCCACGTTTTTTTGGGGGGAAATTATTCTACACTGTACTACTTCATTTTAGGCTCAAAAACATGGCTGTAATGTCCATTATTGACCATCAGAACAGCGATAATAAAAATGAGGGGCAAAAAAAACGGACTCTCTGCTGGAACGCGTGTGTCGCCACTCACCAGACGGCTCAGGTTTTTGAACCTGTGCTCGTTAGGTGTCCACCAGAGTGAAGTACAGTGATCCTGACTGGATGAGATGCCGTCTTAATTTGTGTAGCGCTTGTGTCATGTCCCCCACTCCCGTCTAAAACTTAAGCGCAACCTCGTTCGCACTGCACGCACACACACACACACGATTGGATGCGCACAGCCACTCGAGAGAACGAGCCGGTGATGCGCGCAACATCATGCGCAGAGACAGCAGGCTCCCTGCAGGATCACCTTTTCGTGCACAGCTTCCTCAACCTCCATGGTTGTGAACTTTACATGTTTGTGACACTTCGACTTTTTTTACTCGTAATTTTTTTGTTGAGGTGCGCACGTGTCGATTGTCGATCGATTTGTAAACAAAAAAGTCCCATCCCTAGTATTGAGTAAAATTTTCTTCCTGCTTCAGACAGGAAGAAAATGGTGAGGTGGGACTGAGGAGATGAGAAAGCAGTTGGATGGACCACGTTAGACTGGGATGGAGAGCTTTGAACTGCGATGAAGGAGAATGAGAGTAGGCTGAGATTGAGGAGATGAGAGGATGAGAAGAACTGTGATTGATAGCTTCAGGCAGTGTTGGGGGGGCTAAGGGCTGTGGGGAGCAGCCTTGCACCTCAGTGTGCAACCTGACTGAAATTAATCAAATAAGACAAAGAATGAGCTTTTAGCTATAAACCTCAAATAGTGATGATACTTTATTAATCCCTGGGGGGAAATGTGTCATTATACGGTACAGGTACCATACAACGAAATTAGAGAGAGAGCTCCGGGCTGCTGCAAACCGGTGCAACTGGTGCTCCTTTCCAAAGTCAATAAAAAAACTGCTACACTTTGTTAAACTGAACTTCTGGTTTTCTTTGGAGAGAGAGGAGTTGCGAGTCACAAACATGTTATCCCTGGTTTTCCCCAAGGAAGACATAATTAAAAGGTTGCTCTGTTCCGCATTTTCAGTGAAAGCTCTGAAAATATTTTTGTCATATTTTTGTTAAATAAAGGTTAAACCGAATTTGCAAAGTAAAGCATGTCATTTCTATTGGAAAACAATGTGTTTTCATTTCTTAGAAAACAATTTGTCAGTTATAAATTTGTCGTTGTAGAACACTTCCTGTCGGTATTAGATAAGCAGCTTTGCATAGAAAATTGACATAATACATATTTCCACAGTCTTGGTTTCCTTGCATAACCAGCGTTGGGAGGAGGAAGAGAAGAGAGGAACATGCTTTTCTTTCTGAAAATTGGGCATCCAGTGGCATTATTCTACACTGAATTTTCAGTGATGGATTTATCCTTATTTTGTACTCTAATATTTGCTGCAGGACTGTGTTTACAATAACCTACAGTGTTTGTCCATGTGTTTTGTGTTCCTAGTTAACTACAATATGTAGCACAAACAATACAAGGCCTTAGATACACACACATTAGCAGTAACTATTATGAAATACTGTTGTTTGGTTTAATCCTTGTCTTGGATTTGTTCACAAGATGAAACATAAAGTATTCATTGACAAAATAAATACTTATCTCTTTGGAAAGCAAGCTAAAAACCTGCCAGTTTAATCACTTTAGATGATATTGCATGATTTAACAATATAAATTATGGAATGATAAAAGTAATGTAAAAATATAATTATCTTAGCACGACTCTACTGTTGAACATGGTGGATAATGTGGAGGTATACTCTTTTTGGAAATGTTAGACATGATCACCATACAGTAGTTAACTTAAACCAATATAAGGTGATCAGTACTGCTACTATTACTGGTCCTACTATTACTGCTACTACTACTGCCACTACTACTAATAGTAATATTTTAGGTATAGGTAATACTCATCCTGAGACCAAAGCATAGTCTCAAAAGTTTAATTTATTTTTTATCATCTAATGTCTCTTTACTCACAGAGTAAAAGACCACACAGGTCATTCATTCATTCAATGTCTACCTCTTTCTCCTCGACATGAGGGTTGTAGGGGAGCTGGAGCCAATTCCAGCTGACATAGGGCAAAAGGCAGGGCACACCTTGGACAGGTCGTCAGTCTATTGCAGGGCCAACATATAGACAGAACAACCATTCACTCCCACACCTGTCAATTTAGAGTGTCCATGTTTTTGGACTGTGGGAAGAAACTTGAGAACCTGACCACAGCGAGAACATGTGAACTCCATACAGAAGGGCCCTTGACAGAACCAGGATTTGAATGGGTGACCCTCATGCTGTGAGGCAAAACTGCTAGCCACTTCTCATGCCATTTACCACCCACACAGGTCTCAAATTATAAATGATATACAGTGTATACTGTATGTGGATCGTGTGTGCATGTACACATGTAGATCATACATGATATTGGTTGATCCAATATTCCTGCCCAGAGTCCTACATCTCTTCCATAAATGGATGATTATTCAAGCAACCATCACAAAACACGAATCACATTAAAGAAAGTCAAGAGGCAATCCCATTTTAATTTTAAATGTAATCAACTGACACCAAAACCCCAGACAAGCATCCTAATTTCATAGGTCAAATATAGTGACTTTATATTATATGAGATTATATATTATATATCAAAGCTGTGGTTGAACACAGAGAACAAAGCCATGGATACTCATTTAACATGAATTATTAATTGTGCAGCGCAAACTGCTAATAAAAATTCACAGCTAAAATTGACTTTGTTTATCTTTGTTTAGTCTTTCCCACGGTGTTCATGGGTAATCTGCTTGCTATACAAGTCTGTATTACAATGACAGTAACGACTATGCAATACCTTTTATTGCTGGTAAAATTTACTACAGTAGTGGATTTTAACAGGAATTCCTAAGAAGACAATGATGCACATAGAGCCTAGGGAACCTGGCCGAGTCTGCCAGTGTGGGAAATAAATTGTGTTCCTGTTCTCGTGGATGGTTTTAGTGTAAGGCTTTCTCCATGTTGTTAAAGATAACAATTAACCAAAAGTCAAGCTGTGAACAAATGATGGGATCGTAAAGCAGGGGTCGGCATGAGGGGCACAGGATGACATGTGTGGGTCATAAAGAAAGTGGGTTGTCTTGTTGTAACTTGCTTTGATGTGACTGTATATATGTTTGAGCTTTCTGAAGCAACTTGAGAGAACATTTAGACCAGCTTTGGTGACAGATTCTCTCCTTCATGCATGAAGTAAAGACACGATTTAACCAACACCGATGACTCCAATGAAATTTCTTTCACATTTTGGCGACGAGGATGGGATGGACGTTCCACTGCTCAGGTTCTGAGTTCTGACTGAAGGTTATTACCGGTAAGGAAAATTTCCACTCCACCAAGGAGGAGGAATTCCGCCTGACGTCAGAAACAGGTACTGACCAGTGGACGCTCCATCTATTTAAAAGTGAGTACGGTGTTTTTTAAATCTTGGATAAAACCTATAGGTGGACAGTTGTAATTCCTTTGTGGTAGCTGTCCAGATATTCTATAATTCCTTTGTGGTTTGAATGTCGATATATTCTATAATTCCTTTGTGGTATGAATATTTGGTCCGGTGTAATTCCTTTGTGGTAATCGGGACCGTCTCATGTAATTCCTGTGTGGTGTTGGAGACTAGTGCACATGAGTGAAACCTAGGTAGACAGTGGTAATTCCTGTGTGGTTGCTGTCAAGATATATTATAATTGCTTTGTAGTTTTGAAGCTCTGAAGAAAAAATAAATAAATTTAGTAGAAAACAAAAGGATATATAAATGGATCAATCCTAAATTAACTGAAGGCAATGACTGTCTCGTGAGGGCCGAATCATCGGAAAATTAGTTTTGGGGGGTTGCAAAATACCACCTCGTTTGGCTTCAAGACCGAGCAGGTATATTGTTTTTGGAAGTCGACTTTAAAAAAAAAAAAATAATTTAATTGAGATTGGAAACCATTTCAAATTTGGCCTAAGTGTTGTTTTGTGTTGTTTTGTGTTTGTTCTGTTTTGTTCCATGATGTTTTCATGTCTGTGGCTGGCTTGTGTTGTTTTGTGTATGTTGATCTGAGCTCAGTCTGCAGAGCTTGTGTGAGGAGGAAAAGTTGTGTTTTTTGCATGGGGTCATTGCAGGCTGTGGAGCCAGAATGACTGTAAACTGTTTGGGGAAAAAGAGAGAGGAAATGCCTCTATAACAAAAAGATAGACCATGTCAAGAGCATTAGTTTAATCAATGTTCGATCTGCTGCAGGCAGATGATATGTTTAAAAAAAAAAAAAAAAAAAAAAAAAAAAAAGGGCAGAGAGGAGAAGTGTGAAGTTGTGTGAAGTTACAGGAGTAAAGGAGATGTTAGTTTGTTTTGGATTGAGGATGGTAATCAAGTGTTTTGAAGGTTTTTGTATGTTGAAAAGACTGGTATTAAATGATAGAAGTTGATGGTGTTGGAGTAAAATGGTGAATGAACTGTTTCTAAGAGCTGATTTCTTGTGCTGAACAAGAAGAGCTGCTTCTGTGAGGAGAGTCTACAGGCTGGACTCAGTGACAGAGAGACAGAAAGAAGGGGGGTTTCAGAATAAGAAAAGTAAGGTAATGAAAGTTTGAGGAAAGTAGTAAAAAGGGAAATGTGTTGAAATTGAGGTTTGTTTAAAATGTTTGAAATATATATATATTTAAAAAATAAACAATAAAAACAACAGTAACAATAAATTAATTAATTAATTAAATAAATAAATGATAGGAACTCTGTATTTTGTTATAAGAACTATATATTTCTTGTCACCATGAAGATGATGATGTGTGGCTGGGGCTGAGTTAGCTCAGCTTAATTTGTTCCTGTGTTTTAAATGATGCATGTGATGGTTAATGAAAGGATAATTGTTTATGACGAAGTGTCCCTGATCAAGACACTGAGTCATTAACAGCTCCTGATGAGTGTGTGATATGTAGAGCATGAATGTGAATGGGTGAATGGGAGACTTGAAGCTGTTCAAGAGTGCTTTGAGAGGCCCAGTTGATAAATGATAATATTAATTTTTAAGATGAATGTGTGACATGATTTTGTGTAAAAACAAATGGTTTTGTCTCATTATAGGAAAGGAAGTGTGCTGAAGGATGTTGTTGATGGATGTGAAAATGATTCAAGTGGTTATAAAATAACATATAAATCTGAAATATATTCCAGTCACTATAGGGTTAAAATAATTAATTAAAAATAAAAATGAGGTGAAATGAAAATGAAAATAAGGTAATCTAGAATAAGTGAAGTTAACTGTGTGTAGAAACATCTGAACACATAATCTGGGTGACTGACGACCCTGATCCAATCACTGACTCAACTAACAGACCTGACTGACGAATAAGGAAGAAAAAACTCTGCAATAATAACTTTGAGTGTCTGTGTGAGTAATTTGAAGAGTGTCTTGAAAACTATGTGTTTGTGCAGAAAGTTATCCAAAGTGTGTTTAGGTTTGAATCTGCCTCCTCCATGTGCTGTCCCCAAGTCTGCACCCTCTCCTCCCTCAGAGACACACAGCAGGACACCTACAGCTAAATGCCAATCCAACTCTACAGGAGGTAGAAGCTGTGTGTTGTAGGTGTTTCAAACTCAGATGGGCCAACATCTGACCGGCCAACTGGTCGACATCCCCAGCTGTTGGATCAGTGCGGTCCAACAACATGATGGCCAGCCTGGCTAAAGCTGTGCTTGATGTTTTCACCTTAAGAGTGTGTTGGATTGAGATCCACAACACAATACAACAGGAGGGTGAGTTAGCAGCTGACTACTGTACACATATGGACTCTGTTTTCACAGCTCACTCTGACATTGACGCAGACAATGAGGCATACGATGACCTGCTCGTTCGTGTCATGGTTACATGTGTCAGATGGGAAACTGGGACCATAGCGAATGTCTGGACACATGTTCTGCACGCTGAACGAAATCAGATAGATTTGGACTCTAAACAAACACAAACACTTCAGACTGCTCAACTGATACTTTGACACCTATTCCTCCACCGAGGAATGAAGAAAGACTGTTAACATTGAGGGAGAACAAAGACACAGAAGTGGTATGGGTGTGTCACTCATGCAGGACCAGGAGATCCCAGAAGGCGTGGATAAACAATTCACAGAGAAATTTGTCAGAAAAAGACACAACTTTTTGAACAAACTGATTGGAAGAAATGTTTTGTTTTTTATGTTGTTTTTTTTTATTTTGCTTTTCTTGTATTCTGTATTCTCAGACTTGGAAAAAAGTTAACTTATACCAATATGTTTGCAGTACATAATTAGTTGATAAAACCATGTGATTTCCCAAATAAATGATGTTGACACTGTGTGTCAAAAGAGAGGAATGTGGGAAATAAATTGTGTTCCTGTTCTCGTGGATGGTTTTAGTGTAAAGCCCAATTTATACTCCTGCGTAAAGTGCTCTGCGTAGCTACGCAGAGTCCTCTGCGTCGACGCAGAACCTGTCGAAGAGCCTCTGCGTCGTCTCCGGGTGCACGGAATATTTTTTAAGTGTCCGTCACTCCGTCAAGGGACTACGGAGACGGCAAGAGCTGCGATTGGTCCTCAGGACAGGCCGAGCTAAGCTGCTCTGTGCCGGCTCTCAGTGCGCTCCGGGCGTCCTGACAGAGGCGGAGCTGATCCCCGCCGATAACGCCGCTGCCGAACTATAAATACGTCATATCTTAACACACACAGCACATGTTTAGACTCTAAATGGCCAATTTCTCGCCTCAAATTATCTTAAAACTGCGTTCCGTGACACAGAAAAGTGAGAAACGGCCACTTTTTCAACAACAACAGTCTTTCTCTCTCTTTCTTTCTCGGACGCCATTGCTCACTGTAGCGAGAAGCACAACAACCTTGCGCAGCGACCCCTACTGATCGGGCGGGAAATTGCAGCGAGTGTCCGTCACCACGACGCAGAAGTATAAATGCTCGAGGCGTCTCCGTGGTGACGCAGACGGATAACGCATACGCAGTCGGAGAAGTATAATGTGGCCTTAAGGCTTTCTCCATGTTGTTAAAGATAACAATTAACCAAAAGTCAAGCTGTGAACAAATGATGGGATCGTAAAGCAGGGGTCGGCATGAGGGGCACAGGATGACATGTGTGGGTCATAAAGAAAGTGGGTTGTCTTGTTGTAACTTGCTTTGATGTGACTGTATATATGTTTGAGCTTTCTGAAGCAACTTGAGAGAACATTTAGACCAGCTTTGGTGACAGATTCTCTCCTTCATGCATGAAGTAAAGACACGATTTAACCAACACCAATGAAATTTCTTTCACACCAGTGATTTGATTTTGCTCTGCAGACATGTCTGGTAAGGACGCCATTTGGTCAACTTCAAAATCTCCTGAAAAGGGAACTGATAACTGGATGACAATAGAGAAGCAAAATCTAGCATCTTTTGTATATATCGAATATGGCGGCCACAGAAAAGCAACTGTCTTTTAGTTGGGTTTTTGGTTTCATTTTAAGTGAGTTCCACAGGCAAATGTCATTGGACACCACTACGAGAGAGCCATTGCTCCTTGAAAACTACAACAAGCAAAAAAGATTTTCAACAAACATTTTGTCATCTGGATCAGTGGTCTGATTGGCTGTAGGTCTATCCAATATTGTACAGAGGCATTTTCCTCCACGCCTTTTGAAAGTGAAGGGTGACTACACCTTTTGGAGACTCATACTCGCCGTTTTTGTATAATTGCACATTATGTATGTCTTCAATATCACTCACCCATTTCTGTTTATCTCAAATAAAAAGTGAACAAAATATAAATAAAGCTGCCTTGCATAAAAAGTAAATTACAAACATCAAATAAGGCACCTCTATGAATGGCTCTGGTGTAATCCACCTCTCACGTCACACCAGCAGCTCAGCGCATGTATGACCCCTTTTACTTCAAGTATTAAACAGGATTGCCGATTGCTGACTCCAAACATGAAAAAGTGCCATTGCCTGTCCCTTCTCTACCAAGTTTCTTATCTGTTTGCCTTCCTCCTCTCCTTGTGTCTCCTTGAGAAAAACATAGTAGGAACACATTCCTTTCATCAAGGCTGCTGTTACCAGTTTTACTAAGCAGTCAACCAGAGACTGGCATCAGAGTTTGAGCTGACAATGCTTGTATCTGCCAACAATTAGTTTCATCATCTTAGTGTGTGAATTATAGCAGGATGCCAGGAGAATGAAACAGCACAGAGGGTACTGCTCTCTACACAAACTGACTTGGCAGGTTCACAGTATCACCAGGAAAATCTCAGTCGCTATGTTACACCCATCATTTATTCTTTTTTACCACAGTGTTCACACTCCAACAATTATGACATGGCAGAGCTAATTTATTTCCCAAGATGTGGGATGATGAATAAAAACAGCTGCCAACATGTGACAGGTGAAAGATACATCTTGGGGATTTGCTGGACATAATTACCCTTAAAGGGATAGTTTGGATTTTTGAACATTAAAGGTTTGGCGATCTCGCTCCGCTTCAGAGAGAGAGCTCAGAACGAACGGGTTTTAAACCACAAACATGCATGTTATGTTAACACGTTAAAAACAATAAAACTGCTGTCCATCGGTCTGCGAGATCGCGCTATACATTTGGCACTATTTTCTGGCCTGTATCACTATGACGGGTCAGCCAAGCAAGTCACTCTTTTCATCAGCGAGAGTTAGGGACATTAGCATCTAAATGCCACAAACAATTTTTCAAAATTCACAAAAGATTGTTGATGTCTGCAGCAACAAAAACCTGTCACACATAGGCAGATATGTTAGTTGAGTTTTGTCTTGGGAGTCACTTTTTTGTCATTTCCTGTTTTATTTTGGTCAGGGTTCCTTTTTCCGTTTTTGTTCGCACTGTCCCTGCCTTTACTTTGTCCTCGCTAATTTCCCTGAGTGTTTGCACCTGTGTTAATTCCCTGATTGTCAGCACCTGGCCCCACTTCCCTCTTTCCCTTCTTAAGTCGTTTGTTTTCCCGTGTTCTTTGTCAGTGCGTTGCATGTCTTCAAGCTATTTGTATATCCTGATTCTAAGCCATGATTTATATTATCGACAAGTTTTGTTATAGTTTAGTTTTTGCCTTATGCTCTTGCCTTGCACATTCATTTTTGTTAGTGTAGTTTTTGCATTTTTGATCTTGCCTTGTGCATTAATTTTTGTTCCTGATTTTGAGAGCAATAAAGTCTCAATTTATTTTACGTATCTGACTCCTCTCGTGCATTTTGGATCCGTGCCTTGTCTTGTACATCCTGACAAAACCTCTCTAGCTCCATATTCCATCATTTGCCTGTCAGTGACCATGCCCTCAGAAATTAATTTAATTGCACATTCGATACCGACATAATTAATACACACATCACGTCCCATGCACACACATGGCCTGGGGCTGGGAGGTGAATGCTCTCCAAGGTGCTTGTCTCCTGTTTGTCTCCTGCTTGCTCGCTCCTGCTGTGTGAACCTCTATCTGTCCCTCCCTGGAAAAGGGCAGGGGTCCTGGACCACTACACTCTGTCTGGGTGTGAAGAGGTTCAGCCTCTGTACATCGCTCAGTCATCTTTAGCTCCCCTGGGGGCCAACCCTGGGCAGCAGGCTCCCACCTGCAACTGGTGGGCGTACTGCACATCTTAGCAGTCTGAGCCCCCCACTCAGATACCCAACCACATCTAATGACAACCCCTGCACATATACACAGATATGCAAGTTCACGCAAACACACACATTCTGTACATAATAATATACATTCCAACTGATACAGTTGTAGGCTTGGTTACCTTTTCTTCATGTAGTTATTAACCATTACTGTAGATATTGTATTTGTTATTCAAATGAATATCAGTGTCATTACTGTTATGTTCTTCTCTCTCTCTCTCTCTCTCTCTCTCTCCTTTCACCTGTTACACAGCCTGTTTGCAGGTCACCTGGTGCAAGATACTGGGTTGAGTGCAGTATGTACACGACTTCCCCAATTATGAGTTCATGAGTTTCACGTGTAACACCAATATACAAAGTGAGTAATGAGCCATACAGTAGAAGAAGAAATAAGTTTAATGTCCCTGTAAATTGATAAAAATATCTCTTCTGACATTGTCACCCCACAGAAAAAATGTTTAAAAGGTTGCTGAATTAGCTAAAATTTAGGTTTCATTTCATTTCATGTAAAATCATATGATCCTAGGAGCTATGTTGTCTGGGGCTTAATGCCCCTGGTAGGGTCTCCCATGGCAAACAGGTCCTAGGTGACGGATCAGACTAAGAGCAGTTCACATACTCCTTATGAAGAGAAAGAAGAAGAAAAAGATGCTTACGTCGCCCGGGTTGGCGTTACCAGGGCCCCACCCTGGAGCCAGGGCCCGGGAGTGGGGCTCGCAGGCGAGCGCCTGGTGGCCGGGTCTTTGCTCATGGGACCCGGCCTGGCTCAGCCCGAAGGAGCAACGTGGGTGCCCCTTCAAGTGGGCCCACCACCCACATAAAGGGCCATAAGGGGCCGGTGCGATGTGATTTGGGTGGCAGTCGTGGGCGGGGGCCCCGATGGCCCGATCACGGGACAACAACCCTAGCCATGGGGACATAGAATGTCACCTCGCTGGGGGGGAAAGAGCCTGAACTGGTGCGGGAGGTGGAGCGGTACCGACTAGAAATAGTCGGACTCACCTCCATGCACAGTCTGGGCTCCGGAACCCAACTTCTTGAGAGAGGCTGGACTCTCTATTACTCTGAAGTTGCCCAAGGTGAGAGGCGGCGAGCTGGAGTGGGCTTGCTCATAGCTCCCCAGCTCAGAGGTTGACTCATTCATTACCCAAGCCGAAGTCACTGAGGTAGATAGGAAGCTGCCCAGTGGCAAGGCACCGGGAGTGGATGAGATTCGGCCTGGGTATTTTAAGTCTCTGGATGCTGTAGGGCTGTCCTGGTTGACACGTCTCTGCAGCATTGCGTGGCAGTTGGGGACAGTGCCCCTGGACTGGCAGACCGGGGTGGTGGTCCCTCTTTTTAAAAAGGGGGACCGGAGGGTGTGTTCCAACTATCGGGGGATCACACTCCTCAGCCTCCCGGGGAAAGTCTATTCCAGGGTACTGGAGAGGAGAGTTCGCCCGATAGTCGAACCTCGGATTCAAGAGGAACAATGCGGTTTTCGTCCTGGCCGTGGAACACTGGACCAGCTCTATACCCTTCGCAGGGTGCTCGAGGGTTCATGGGAGTTTGCTCAACCAGTCCACATGTGTTTTGTGGACTTGGAGAAGGCTTTCGACCGTGTTCCTCGTGGCATTCTGTGGGGGGTGCTCCAGGAGTATGGGGTCGGGAGCCCTTTGTTAAGGGCCGCGCAGTCCCTGTACGACCGGAGCAGGAGCTTGGTTCGCATTGCCGGCAGTAAGTCAGATTTGTTCTAGGCGCAGCCAGGGGCCGGAGGGGGTCCGGTTTGGGAGCAACTGGATTTCATCTCTGCTCTTTGCAGATGATGTGGTCTTGATGGCTCCTACGAACCAGGAACTCCAGAATGCGCTGGGGCGGTTTGCAGCCGAGTGCGAAGCAGCTGGGATGAGAATCAGCACCTCTAAGTCCGAGGCCATGGTTCTCGACCGGAAAAAGGTGGCTTGCTCCCTCCGGGTCAGTGGAGAGATCCTGCCTCAGGTGGAGGAGTTTAAGTATCTTGGGGTCTTGTTCACGAGTGAGGGAGGGATGGAGCGTGAGATTGACAGGCGGATCGGTGCAGCAGCCACAGTAATGCGGTCATTGTATCGGTCTGTTGTGGTGAAGAAGGAGCTAAGCCGAAAGGCAAAGCTCTCGATTTACCGGTCAATCTACGTTCCTACCCTCACCTATGGTCATGAACTTTGGGTTATGACCGAAAGAACAAGATCCCGGATACAATCGGCTGAAATGAGTTTTCTCCGCAGGGTGGCGGATCGCTCCCTTAGAGATAGGGTGAGGAGCTCTGTCACCCGGGAGGAGCTCGGAGTAGAGCCGCTGCTCCTCCACATCGAGAGGAGCCAGCTGAGGTGGCTCAGGCATCTGTATCGGATGCCCCCTGGACGCCTCGGGAGGTGAGGTGTTCCAGGCATGTCCCGCCGGGAGGAGACCCAGAGGAAGACCCAGGACACGCTGGAGTGACTACGTGGCTCGGCTGGCCTGGGAACGCCTTGGGGTCCCCCCGGAGGAGCTGGAGGAAGTGTACTGCAAGAGGGCGGTCTGGGCATCCCTTCTTAGACTGCTGCCCCCGCGACCCGGCCCCGAATAAGCGGAAGAAAATGGATGGATGGATGGATTTCATGTAAAATTTAGCAAAATTCTCGGCTCTGAGATGCATTAAGTGTGACTACTGGAGGAACCAAGCACACATACACACACATGCTGGTCTCAATACATACGTACAGAATATAAATGAAATGCTGTTATTAAACATCCTGTTCAACAAACGAGAGAAGTGACAATTACCTGCTTTTACAGTGTTTGAGTTATTCTAACTATGGGTCCAATGTGTCATTGAGCCATATTTTGAAAATACCTAAAAAAAAATCATGAAAAGAAGAATGAAGAGAAAATGTTTTTATTCTTTAATCCACAATTCTTTTCACATATTCTCAGTCACTATTCTCTAACACAGGGGTGGGCAATTATTTTCCCCAAGGGGCCACATGAATTAATTCAGCTCAATATTAATTTTATATTTATTTTATTATTTAAAAAAATATATATGTAATTATTAATTATAACTAACTCTATTGAAAATATCAAATTACTACACTATATAATAAATACTATTATACTCTACTACTGTGGTGTAGTGAATATATTGTTTGATACAACCACGACAGCCCCCCAGTCCCACCCACACAGAGCACACCTGCACTAAGCAATATGCAATATTTAGCAGTCCATGCCTTGTTAAAAACCAGGCATTCGGAATCAACTTTTCTTTTTATAACGTGAGCCAACGTTTTTAAGGGGCCAGGGGTAACTGGCTAGCTAGTCATTACCTGTCGCTGTGTAGATAACATGCGTCCATACATCGGTCTTTTCAAAATAAAAGCAACACAGTTGTATTGCATGCGCAGCATAAATACTTGTTCATCTGTGTTTGACTGACATATCGTGGGCCGGACAGGGATGCCCAAATCCATACAAACATATAATGTGTGAAGAGGAGAATCTCTGTATTTGCTTTCCTGGGACATTAAAATGTAAAGCTAGTTTAGGGATGAGCCGATACAATACTCACTACTGGTCCGATACTGTTCAAAATCACTGGATCATATATCGGACAGATAATAATAATAATTATTATTATTTTTATTTTTGAATCCAATACAATACAAAAATGTAAATAAAAATCAATAACAGCATTCTAGCTGAGTCATGTTGTGAGCTGTTTATTTCTTCTTTATGGGAAAAAACTATCTGTAACACAACTGTAGAATGATGCATTTTTAAATAGCTTGAAATGGCCTGCACAAATTGTTAACAGCTTGAAAGTTTAAAAGGTATAAAATGACTGCATTGGTATGATACCAGTAGATATTTGTCAAATTGGTATCGGTATCAGACATGAAAAAGTGGTATTGTGCCATCCCTACAGAGCCTCAAACCATAGCCTGTACAACAGTAACAACATTGTTTGCCTCACTCCTGTAGGAGTAGCCTCAGTATCTGACAGCAAACATTATCAGATATCAAAACATTGAAGAAAGGTGTCATGGATCTATGATTAGACACGACTCAGCATACCAGGAGCCCTTTTTCACTGCAAATGCATTCACAGACCGTAAAAAAAAGTAATCCTGTAACGTTTCAATTAACTCATGTGTCTGTGACTCACCACAGTGACATCTTTGTGTTTCCGGATCACATTTAGATTACAGTCAAAAACTTTAAATAGTGTAGTTCCTGAATTGAAGCGAAGCCTGTGTATCGAGAAAAGGAGTCTAAAGGTCTTTGTTTTCATCGACAACCAATCAAAACCATTAGCATCTTTGCCAGTGGAAGTTTTTAATAACAGAAATTCACACGCACACACACACACACACACACACACACACACACACACACACACACACACACACACACTTCGCCTTCAAGGACACAAAAGCGACAGACGGAGCACCATGGTAACCAACATCAGAGTGCAGTGTTCAACTGTCACCTCCTCCCACTCCCCATCACCACCTCATCAGCAGACTGTTCCATGTGATAGAGAACAATACTATGTTCCAGGTGACAAAAGCTTATCACTCAATCTTAGTCACACAATTCTTTTTAACCACTGTGCGAAATACACGGGGGTCTGGATGGGCTAGACCCCTATGATTAACGTTTGATACCACCTGAAAGCCGCAAAGGCAAAATTTGAGCGAGGGCTAAACATGTTACAGTGTAATTTCAGTTTTACATATGATCTACATCAGGGGTCACCAACGTGGTACCCAATATGGTGCTTCACTTCACCTCGCTTGCATGTATCCATATGATCAATATCATTTATTTTGTTTATAAAAACTGATAATCATGAGGAGTAAGCACTGGAATGAATGTGTATGCAGTTGAATGCATAATATTAATCATTTAAATGGCGGTGTCAGACTCATTTTCACTGAGGGCCACATCAGCATAATGGTTACCCTCAAAGGGCCAGATGTAACTTTCATACAGAATAAATGTAACTAAATGTAACCAAATATGATGTAAACTAAAGGTAACTACTCCGTTACATATTGCTAAATAACTTTCTGTGTTAAAGCGACCACCCGGCCAAATAAAATTTCATTCGATCTGTAAAACTACAGAATAACTGGACAAACTCCGGCTAAGCTATGTGATCGAGGGAAATCTCTATTCTCTCTATCTCTTGCTGATCATCTGTATGATCCTTATTCCCCTTTGTTATTTTGATCACTCTGTGTCCTCAACACCGCTCGTGATCACGTGGTGAGAGGGAAAATCTCCTTTGATCTGTTAAAATCGCAGTTTAAGTCGAGCACAGCCGGATAAAATGTGTGATTTACTGAGGATTCCTGATCAGCCACGTCCCCTTTACTTCACTTCCCCTTTAAATTTCTCATCACCGCTGACTCCTCACTAGGCCCCTGCCAGTGAGAGGCAAGAGCTGACAGTCGTAATCTGAGTACGACCGCTATCGCCTTGCCTCGTGGTAATTGCGAGTGACGCCATTTTACGTGACGTATCGGTTGTTTTTAGTAACCCAGAAGTGGGAGGAGCGTCGCCGTGACAACCGTCATGTCAGAGACCACTCCACTACTTCCTCTCTCCCCCTCCTTCTTGTTTACCTTTTTGGTTTTGTTTGCTTACTTCCTGGTTCCCACGCTGTCACCAGCGGCCTTTTCCTTTATACACACACACATACACACACACGCGCGCTCCTGCACCCATATCCATGTCCTTTTATGCACATTCAAGTAGTCTATTGATAGTTAGTTTAGATTAGAGGATTAATGTTTATTTTTGTCATTATTCAACTTTTATACTTTAATAAATTATAACCTTTTTCTCAAAGTACTGTTCTCTGTCTTTTGTGAGACAAGGCTAATTGAAAGAAGCCAGTGTACGACCTCACACCTTCCCTTCCTATATTTAATCTAAATTAATATTAATGTGCTTATTATTAATTAATGATAAACTGATAGTCGAGAGCCATCTTAAGATCGTTAAGTGACAGTCCGTACTGGAACTGTCATTTTCCTCGGTTTGAGAGGAGTGGTGCCCCATTTTGATATTTTTAAGAAAATTAATAACAAAATGAATAATCTGAGCAATTTCAATAGGTTCCTCACCACCTTCGTGTACGAGGTCCCTAATTATTAAATTAATTAATCAATTATATCCACATTTTCTCACCAATAATTACCTTAGAGCCCATCACCCTTCAGGTAGCTATTGGTCTCAAAAAGGTTGGTGACCCCTGATCTACATACATAATACACTTTGCATGCTTTCTTATCCTTTATAATCAAATAAAATGTACGTTATTGTATTTGTACTTTTGTATTTTAATGTTTTAATTCATTGCTTTCCAAATTGTCACAGTTTCAACCTGAATAATAACATTTCATTGTCTGTTTAAACATGTTCACTAACTCTCATGTCATTTCAGACCCTGTCACTCCCAGTCACCTGATCTGCTCCACCCCGTCACACACCTGCCCCTCATCAGCTAATCACTCTGCTCCCCACTCTGGCCCATTTCCCCTTGCTCTCTGCCAGATTGTCTAGCGTCAAACCTAGTTATCCAGCGTTATATTCTCTCTGCTTCTGATATTGCCTGAACCTGCTTCTGTGGACCTTTCAGTTTTGCCTGCCCCTTATTGGATTTGGTTGCTTCGTGGACGGATTTCCTGGTTTTGATCTCTGCCTGTCATCTCCTTGTCGGATTTGTTTGCAACGCGGACTGACTTCCTGGTTTGAACTTTGCCTTCCGATTAAATACTGCCTGTTACATCTGAACTGCTGTCTTGTGTTGTGCTTTTGGGTTCTCGCCTGTCATTTTGTGTAAGTCTGACAGAATCAAATTAAATATACACCACCAGTTGTGAAAACACAACTAAGCATAGGCTACAACATAGACTAAGGCACACCGACCCTCATCATGTCGTAGATGATCTACATCTACATAGAAATCATATCCAGTAAACAGAATTAAATAGAATAGGAGTATTTTCTGCTGTCCATATAGCAATATGATACCTTTTGTGGAATGGTGCTGAATGAGACCATACACACACACACCACTATTGGCAGAACTGTCATTAAGATGAGCCTGAGAGTGGAGATGGGGCTCCCTGAGGCTATTCCCTAATGAATGACGCACATGCAATGTGCCAGTCCAAAACTAGTGTTTTCCAGTCAGAAACGACACAAGACGAACTATGGCAACGTGTCCTTGGACTAGAAACTCAAACCCACATTGACAGCATGTGAATGGTATTCAGTGAGTTCAGCATTGCGCGGGTCAGTGAGTGAGTGACAGCACGAACGAGATTCACCTCCTCAGCCACAGTTCTCCTGTGTCAGTACGTTTCGCGAAAGAGATTCACTTCCTCAGCCACAGTTCTCTGTGTCAGTACGTTCGCGAACGAGATTCACGTCCTCAGCCACAGTTCTCTGTGTGTCAGTACGTTTGTGAACGAGATTCACGTCCTCAGCCACAGTTCTCTGTGTGTCAGTACATTTGTGAACGAGATTCACGTCCTCAGCCACAGTTCTCTGTGTGTGTCAGTACATGTGCGGGTCAGTGAGTGAGTGACAGCGCGAACGAGATTCACGTCCTCAGGCCACAGTTCTCCAGTTCTCTGTGTCAGTATGTTCGCGGGTCAGCGAGTGAGTGACTGCACTCACCTGCCCTGACAGACTCCTCCGCCTTCCCAAGTTTTGATATAAAAGTACAGTTTAATTGCAAAACAACATTATAATAATGATAATAATGATGATAATACAAAAATAATAATACTTAAAGGTGAAGTAAGTAGTTTATAGTGCCATCTAGTGGAGAGGCTGAAATTTACAACAAAGAACTGCTCCTCTGCTCACCCCCTCCCTTCCCTGAGCGATACGGTATCCTCAGCCGGTCAAATGTCGTCCTCGTCGTCTTTCTCCGTGTCAGCAGATGAGGTTCGTGAGGTGAGGGAGAGGGCGAGCTACCGCGGCCGTAGCAGACGAAGCGGAGAGAGTGGAGGCGGGACTTCCACTACAAGTAAAGCGACACTTGATTTGTTCTCTCGCGTTTGTCCTTATAGTCTGGTAGAAACATGGCGTCGTGGCAATGCAGTAGCGGCCCGCGACCATGTTATTTTACATGACTTTTTGAAACACTACGAAAATTAAACAAAGAATATTATACAGCGACTAGACAATGCAGGAGCACATAATATGTATAAAAAAGTGGATTTTGGGTTATATAAACCCATAAATACTACACAGTGTCCCTTTAAATAAAAAGTAAAAGTATAAAAGTGTCATTATTGTTTTTTATTTTTAGTATTATTATAATAGACACACATAGAGGATAATACTAATATGCACACAGTGTTGGGAAGATTACTTTGGAAATGTAGTTGGTTACAATTACAAGTTACCCTGTTGAAAATGTAATAGTAGTGTAACTATTTCAATTACTTTCTCAAAGTAATGTAACTAATTACATTTGATTACATTTTGATTACTTTTTGATTACTTTTCTTAATTTTGAATGAAATCTCTCAACTGTTAACTATTTTCACATTTTAAGACCTATAGTGTGATAAACCTTTCAGCAGTACTTAAGACTATATAAAAACAACTCTTTTTTTAACCATATATTATGAGTCTGACCTTAGGCCTGTACTGTGAAGGAGGCTCACTTCCTCACTAAATGGAGCGACAATGTGCAGCCAAGAGGAGCAGGTTGTTTTAATGGAGAGAGTATGAGCGATACAAAAAAGCCTGGAGAAAAGGACGCCAAATTGACACCTGTTTCTGTAGAAGTCTTCTCCAATACAATCGCCACGGCGACTGTTTCGCTGAGGACGTGAATCCGTGACAGTTCTGTTTTCGCAAATCATGATGAGTGAGTGACGGTTGCTGCAAATATGACAAGAGGCTGATTTTAATTTCTGACAGCTTTACATTGAGCTGCTTTTAAATATGAATCTTTAGAGCAACAACTGTTTAAACTGTGTATTATATTGTTTTCATATATTTTACTGATCACAATTATAAAATGCCAGTGTGTGTTTTATTGAAAGCGAGGCTGGGTGTGTGTATGAAAATAGGTTACGGTACAAGCAAATCTCTTGTTGTCTCTGTACAAAGACCTTTTTGACTGTATATAAAGGTAAATAGGCTATAGCCTAATAAATGACCTCCTGACACTGAGCAGCGTATCCCCTCAGCTGAACATCTGTAGACGGACACGCTCACAGAGAAAGTAAACAGCAGCGGATCAGTGCGATCTCGTTACTCCCCAACACTGTATGCACATATACATTTGTTATGATTATTTCAAATCTTCAGCTGGTGGTGAGTCTCTCTTCTGTGTCCCCCCCTCTTATTACTTTATGTGTACCTAAGTCTATTAATGGGGCGGGTGTGTGTGTGTGTGTGCTTTTTTTCAAGTGGCTTATCTTGACTCAACATTAGCCGTTAGCTTGGAGAAAAGGACGCCAAATTGACACCCGTTTCTGTAGAAGTCTTCTCCAATACAATCGCCACGGCGACTGTTTCGCTGAGGACGTGAATCCGTGACAGTTCTGTTTTCGCAAATCATGATGAGTGAGTGACAGCGCGAGCTGCGAACCTGGTTCACGTCCTCCTCCGTGACAGTTCTTTGTGTCAGTACGTTCACGAATCATGAGTGAGTCAGTGAGTGACAGCGGAAACTAATCACATCCTCTAGGAGTGAGTGAGAGTGGCAGACAGTTTTTCTTAAGCCTTGTTCATACTCCCCTTTGTGTGAAATCCAAAAGGTGGCTCTCCTTGAAGACTGGCCAAGCAGGTCTGCTTGTACACACATTTGTATGACTCTTCTGTCCGAGAACACCAAGACATTCAAATGGCCTTAAATCCATGGAAGGAAATTGTTACCACGTTACAAAAAGACAATGGTTTTCGCCGTAGGACGTGAAAAAAAGAGGGATCGCTTTGTGAAGGGTAGAAGACAAGCCCATAGAAAGAGTGGAGACCCAGGGGGAAAAGCCCTCCCGGTGATTCTGGTGGCGCTATCCCAACTGTCCAAATACATGAAACACGGAGAGACGGACAGTAATTTTGAGACTACGATGTAAGCGATATGCAGAAAGTTGTTGTTTACTACTGTTGCTAGGCAGTGGACGTTTATCCGGCAGCACAAGTTGAATATTTTGGTCATACGCCAACATATGGCACCTTTGAATTCATTTTGATAATTGATGAATCAGTTCAGTATTTTTCATTCAAATGTGAATATTTTCTGATTTCATTGCTCCACATATCAAGAAATAATTTGTTGATTAAAACAAAAAAAAACAACAGATTAATCGATATGAAATAACTGTTAATTGCAGCCCTAGTACATTGTGTGAGTCTCACTATCTCACACTAATTAACATGCAGTAATTGCAGCAGACAGTGTAAGACACTTACAGGATAATGCACAGTAAAAATGTTGTAATTATATTGTTGAATAAGAAATAAGCACCAAATAATTGACTTTAAAAATCGGACCATGTTTTAGAAAATACCGCAGTTGTTAATTTAAATTTTCCTCTGACCTATGAAGCTTCATTGTTATTCATAAAGTATGACAAGTACAACAGTGAGCCACACATTGCACAACAAGAGGAAAATGCACAACTTTTCATTATTTTGAATCAGTCATAATATTACTCCGCCCACATCAACACCAAATTGTGTTAACTAATGTGCCACTGAAAATTCCAAAGAAATACAGAAGTGCTTACAATAAGTAAGGTTTGATTAAAACTACAGTGAACTGCTTATTTAAGAAAGCAGCTAAGAGAATTGACCTATTGTTTGTCTGTGGTTTGCTCACACAAAAAAATATGAAACATGATCTCTTTTACGTACATTTTCAAAAACAGGAGTGATGGATACACTAGAAGGTACACTGCCTGTTTGAGCTCACAGGACACAAAACAGCAACAATCAGTTCTTCAAATGAGAACTCAAGGATGGCTTCGATACAGAGGATAAAATCGCAGCTATGAGTGTCAAACATGCACACACACAGAGAGAGAGAAAGAGATCACTGCAATTGATCATTACACCGCATATAAATGTAAACGTCGACATTGCAGTGAGGCGTGCATCCCTTTCTCAGCATCACCACACAGAGCACATGCAATGATGATGATGATGATGATGATGATGATGTAAAGCTGAGTGGATCTTTACTCTGACACATAAATCTTTCAGAAACTTTTGAATGGATGCATGTATGTATGGCTGAGAGGTAATGGACCTACCTGAGACAGTGTGGCAGTTTAATGCAGTGAGTTGTGCTCTGTTTCTGAGTGCAGCCTCACAGTGGCAGCTCTGCCTGGCTGCTGCTGCCTTTGATTGGACGGCTGTTGGAAGGGGGGCGTAGTGGAGACAGCCAATACTTGGGCTTTCTCTAATGAGCACACAAACTCAGAGGGAAGCTCGTGTGCTCATACACTCATTCTATCCCACAGTGGGATTGATTTGTACTTGTTTTTCTCCCATGGATTTGATTTTGTTTCTTTCTCATGTAACACACATACATTGATTTAAGTAGTTTGTTTTCTATCAGACACAATTTAAGTTTTTGTGGTGGACTGAGCATGTTTAGATGTTTATCATATTTATCAATCATTTGAATGTTTTTTGAATGGTCACTTGGAGAAAGAGGAAACATAATACTTTGAAGGTCCTGTATGTAACAAACAGTGCCATCTATTGCGAGACTGCAACAAAGAGAGGACTCCTCTGCTCCCACCTCTCTTTCCCAAGCATGTCATGTAACTATGATGGCATTTTCATCCCAAAAAGAATGCCATTCCTCTACATTTGTGTAGTAAGCTTCCACTTCGAAATACAAAAACTCCATTCTTCCTGTTTCTTTATTTTGTTGTTGAAATGTGGAAACTCTTTACTGGTGTTATAAATCAAGTGAGAAGGAGTTTATTATCCCACAGATTTCCATTCACACTGAGTTCATAATGCAACTCTTGGTGGCAATTCAATATATGTTTAATTCATATTTGGCTTTAGGAACCCAGAGCAGGTTATGGTTACAGTAAAGAACTCCAGTTTGCTGTGAAATGTAGTGCCACACTGAATGTCACAGTGTTTTCACCATGATAGTGATATAAAACAGTTAAAATGGCTTTTCAAGATCAGGATGTGCCATGGATGATCTGACAGTTGATGCCACTGTGACTGGATGAGATGAGAGCAGCAGGGAAGGTTGACAGACTGGACCTTTATTTGTTTGTTTTTTCCAGTCTTCAGGGACAGAATGTCACAGAGAGGCTTTGTAGTCTTTGAAAATCAGTAATATCATCTCAGGAAGTTAACCACAGGCTTCAACTCTCAAAGTATTGTGTTAAGTTTGAGTTGCTTAATTTACCTTCCATCTTCATAAAATACCCTTTGATATTCTCGGAGATGATACTGCCATTGCAACACACATTCACCACAGCACATCAAATGTCTTACCAAACAGCAAAATGTCATTGAAATGTTAATCTCCCAGGTCTCTAAAGCAACCTTCCCCCGTTTTGTTAAAGAGTGGTTGCAGCCCGAGACACAGAGGCTTGCTCTAAATGAGAACATGTCTGCCAGTGGGGTTACAAGAAAAAACTGATTTTTAACAACAAAACACCTGCTTAGGTCTATGATATTCTGATATCAATTAAATATCCACCCCTTTATCTTTTCATGAGACAGCATTTTATTCCACTGGAAACTGACGTTTATAACTGCTCATTCTCCCACACCATAGTCCATAGTGAAAATGTGTGTTCTTTGCTTGCAAGGACACAGGAGCTGTAGCCACTTTGCCATTCAGAAGTGTTTGAAATCTTTTGTTCAATCTTTTGTTCACAAAATGACAGCAATGGATTAACAAATCGACATTTTTTTTTTGAGTCACTAAAGGCTGTAACAGTGGACACGTGTTCACACACCATGATTTATCTTGCAGCAAATAGTGAATGTTTACCAGATAATATTGAGCTTCAATAACAATAACTGTGACTGACTTGAGTTTCTCACTAGTCAGCATTTTGTTATATATATGAAATTGCTGTTACATAACCGTATCCTTGGAGCATCTTAAGTGCCACCTTGTTTTTTTCATCCTCCTCCATATTTTTCATAATGCCACAGAGAGACACAGACAGCAAGTGAGAGTAACCAAGGACAAGCAGAACTGTAATCTGTTCACCCAGCTTTCAGTCCTGTTCAACCTGCTTCAAACTTGTGTCCTTGTTTGGATTGCAGCTTAAGGTCTCTAACAGACAACACTATTACAAGCCATTAATTAATGTATTATATTTAACATACAAATATTTAGCTTGTGTCATTTCTTCCTTGTGTGGTTTGTACTGGATGATTATAGGCAAGTTTTAATTAGACCTCCAGTTAGCACAAAAGAACATCCTTATCTTTATGTATATACCAATAAAGTATGTTGGAATCAACACAAAGACACTGAAAAACAACACTGTCATCATTTTGAGAAAATATTTTCAATAGCACACACACACGTCAGTTAGGTTACACAAATAAGTGTCCAAAATCATTATCATGTAAACAGAAACTTGCAAAAACCATCACAGTATACTGTAAATGTAACGTTCACATTTTCCTTTATTGAAGTAGAACTAATATAAAATTCAGCACTGTAAGGCATTAATGAGGCTGCTGCTTAGTTTGCCAAAAGCACAATTTAGTCATGATTTACAATTTTATATTGAGTGGATATTAAATAATTAATAATGAGTAAATCAGAAATAACTGAAATACTCTGTCAGCTGGGATTGGCACCAGCAGCCACACTACCCTCGTGTGGAGGATAATGACAATGAATGAATGATTGATAACAAAATACTTATACATCCTCGTTTTTGTAAAAAAAAAAAAAACTATCTTGTAAGTGAGGCAGTAATAAAAGGTTACTAAACACAACACAACAATACGTGCCAAAACTGTACATCAGAGAAAGTGGACTCTATCTCTGACAGCCAAAACAGTTTTAAAAGCAGTCTAAAGTAATAAATCATACTTATGCAACTTGTAAATATTTATAAAGAACTGTAGCTTATGGGTACCTTAAAATAAAATCTAACATGTAAAGTGATATTAGTAAAGGTGCATGCAAATTAAGATAAACATGTAATGGTAATTGTTAGCCAGGAGGGGGCAATAAAGGCACATTTTATATAATCTGATTTTATACAATCTCTGTCAGGAAGGCAGTTTTTCTTTTCTAGGTCACAACAAAGTACAAATATTTCAAAAAAAATGTTTTAACACATATTATTTCATTTAGAGTTTTTTAATATACAGATACATTTGGTGTAAGGTAAAGCTTTATTCTTAACTAAGAAAGAGAGAACTAAAAAAAGGATTACATTTGAAGATTCTTTATCAGTAGGTTCTGTCTTATCTTCCTGTTGAGCTGAGCTTCATCTTCTCCATGTTGATGCTGCCTGTGTTTGCAGATCCATTCTTCTTTCCAGGCTTGTGGATAAACGTTGGCTTGTGGAGCTCCAGGTCATCCCAGTATGTGTAAGCATCCTCAATAATGCCTCTGCAGCCTGTGACTTTGGCTACACCCATTCTGGGTTGGAAGACTTTACTCATGTATCCCTCTGGATGGTATGAGAGACACTCCTCCCTTTCATTTTCATTTTGAACAAACTTGGCATCATCACATTCCTCATAATTGTCAGAGATTATGATCAGCTCAGCCTGAATGTCTTCTTCCTCTTCATCCTCAACAATTTCATAGCCCATGAAGATCATGGTGATAGGAGATGACTCCATTTCGTCCAGCAGGGTGTTGACAGGGTTCAGAGAAGTGATACTCTCTGCACAACTATGTGAGTATCTGTTAAAATCACCTGAGCTCTCTATCACAGTATCAGGGTCGCTGTCAGACTTGAGACTAACCAATGAAGGACTGTGGTCATCTACTGCTCTGTAGAATGGTAGTTCTGGTGCTGGCATGTCGTCAGACCAGGCTGTAACTGACACCAGAGATGGGTTTGCACTGCTCATATCCATCAAGCTGTAAGGGAGTCCCTCTGGAGTTTTTACACCAAATTCCCTGTGTGGATTTCGATGCTTCTCACTCTTATATTGTCCTGGAATGTGACAATAGGACGATTCTTCTCCAGATTGTTGCACACTTGGTGGAAAGTCATGTTGAATGAGGTTAGAATTGTGTGCTTTGCTCTCGTTTGTCTGTCCGTTAAGGACTTGAACTCCATTTCTGGATGACACAGCACTCTGGCTGGGGCTGGGTGTCAGGATTTTCCTCTGTGTTTTATTTGGCGTCCTCGGTGTTGAAGGACTGCTACTTCCTGTGTAGGGTACAGAGTAGACAGGCTGATGGTATTGCACCTCACTGTCTGTGTTCTCGGTTGCCTGGCCTAGCAGCTCTTCTACTTCTGTTGGTGTCATCTCTCCAACTGCTCCACTGTGCATTTCACCTCCATTTGACTTGTGCCCATCATCAAACACTTTTAAGCCCCACCCCAGGATGGTTTCTGGAGTGATGGTTGCTGTAGAGACCACTTGACTTTGTCCAGTTCTGTTATTATGGTCCACATTGATCTCAATTGCAAATGTGGCTGGAAAGAAAAAAAATGTATATTGTTCACTAACATGGTGAGTGAGCATTTCTTGACGTTTGACTCTCATTTTGATGCAATGCAGGCATTCATTTCAAAGGATGACATTGTGGGTCCCTTTAATAAGCATTGTATATGTTTATGTGGAATCTAAGTGCTTTAAAATTTGCATCCTGGTAAAATGTAAAATTACACTTTTTAAACTAGGACTGCTTTTGGTACTCACAGTCATGGAAGGGCCCACACAAGTCCTTACGCAAGTTGGTACAATTAACAAGATAAGGCGAGTTTGTTCATTTATGAAGCAAGTTACAAGGCCCTTACAGTTTCGAAAGACCTACCTCCTGTGTGCAGGATATGGCATGCTACGGGCTGGCCCTAGTGTCACATATGAAGGGCCAATTCCAATTCCTATCTTAACCCTCAATCTTAACCTTAAGCTCAACCCTTATCTTAACTGGCCCTCAAAACCAAGAGATGAGGGTTATTCTGTCACTTAGAAATGTGACACCCCTTAAATCCAGTGACAGACTGGACTCCAAAAAAGAAGAAGAAGAACACATTTATGTCACGATTATTTATTACGATCCGTTTTTCAGTCAAGTTATTAGGTTGTCAGTTAGTTATAAGATGATACTCAAACAAATACCACAACCACGGACATATTCAGCTGACAGTTACCGCACACCACGGCTTATTGAAAAGTAAACGATAGCAAACGATCGCGTGTGCGCACCGGCCGGCTATTGACAAAAGATTGTGAAATAAAAATAAATGATACGCAACAATGACGTCAGTAATCTATAATATGGGCCTCAACTAAGATAATGCAAAGGTTTTCATCATTTTTATATCTCTATTAACAAAGAAAATACTTAATTTGTATCACACTCGCTTCGCTGCTTTCGACGCCATCTTTCTTATGTAAAAACACGCAATGCATTCTGGGTAGCCCTTGCTCCCAAGGGTGGTCTCGGAAAATCTTAAACTTGCCCCTCAACTAAATTTTTCTGAGAATCTAGACAGCACTTGCACTAGCGGGAACGCACATTTTTGAGATTGAGGGTTAAAGGGGAAATAAGTAGTTTATAGTGCCATCTAGAGGAGAGGCTGAAATTTACAACAAAGACCTGCTGCTCTGCTCACCCCCTCCCTTCCCTGAGCGATACGGTATCCGCAGCTGGTCAAATGTCGTCCTCGTTGTCTTTCTCTGTGTCAGCAGATGAGGTTCGTGAGGCGAGGGAGAGGGCGAGCTACCGCGGCAGTAGAAGTCGAAGCGGAGAGAGAGGAGGCGGGACTTCCGCTACAAGTAAAGAGACGCTTGTTTTGTTCTCTCGCGTTTGTCCTTACAGGCTCCGGTAGAAACATGGCGTCTTGCTGCTAACAGTGGCTATGCAACCACGGTCCGCGGTCATGTTATTTAACATGACTTTTTGAAACACTACGAAAATGAAACAAAAACTATTATACAGCGTATAGACAATGCAGGAGCACATAATATGTATAAAAAAGTGGATTTTGTGTTATATAAACCCATAAATACTACACATTGTACCTTTAGGATTGAGGGTTAAGCAAGGAATTGGAATTCACCCGAAGTTTTGAGCAGATTGGTCAAAGTATGGACAAGTTACTGGGCACTTCCTATTTCGTGGTGAAATGACAGCTAAATTCAAATTCAAAATACAAACTGTTTCTGTTCAAAGTTAGACCCACAACCACATAAAACATATTATCTGATCATAATATCTTTAATATGTTAGTGGTTAGTTTTACTACTTATATTGTTTGTATGTTGCATCCCTCATCTGAAAAAGGGCTCTGTCAAGTAATACTATCAGACCTGATAGTATTCGGGATTGAGATTTGAGGAGCTGATAGACTTAATCAGCATTATGCAAATAATTTGTTTATAATTAAAAGTTATGCGCTACAATTTTCATACATCTTGTAATTAAATTAAAAAAAGTACAGACATACAGTATAAAGAAATATGAAAAGACAGCTTGATCAGTCACAACACTCCAAAGTTGTACAAAGATGTTTACCTTCCTGGTACTCTGCGTTTAGCTCCTAAATGTGAAGACAGTGGAGAGTCAAAGTGATGAGAGCAGCAGGAAGTCAACATCACAGCAAAGTTGCATCAGCATGAACAGTCCATGACTATATGTGTCATTTAAGACAGGGTTCTTCCACTGTCACTGAGAGAATACATACAAGGCAGCAAGCAGACAGCTAAGTGTACACGTTAGTCTTGTAGAGTGCAACACCCACCATGTGAGCAATCCATTTACCTGCTACTCTGTTCAGCAAAGCAACCTCTTATGAACCAAACCACAACTACACAGTTGTCAGTGAGTGCAGTTCATTAGAAGAAAGCAGAGATTAGAGGAAGTGCCATGTCGTGCTGAGGCTATGTAAGTGAGTGGAGCTATGGCTGTGTTTGTTTTTGGCTGCTGTTACTGAAGTGATACAACATGCACCACGATGTGTTAGACACTGCAATGCAACAAACAAATATCATTCTGTTTATTCTTTGTGAGAAAATCAATAAAAACAAAACATTTTTGTTTTGTTTTTAACAAAAACATGTCTGCAAATTGATCACTGTCCACACAGTTGTGACCATCACGAGTGGGGAAAAGGCTTAACCAGACACGGTTACAATTCAAGCTGCTTTCCCTTCAGCAGCCATGCGCAGATGTCCAGTAACAGTGGTTTGTAGTGCGCAAGCCCCAACAGTAGCGGCAAGAGATGGGGAAGAGAAAGCAGTAAAATGCTTTGATATAAATAATTATTTTCTATTGAGCTATAAATTAAAAATAATAAAATAAAAGGGGCTTTTATCTGTAATTTCATGGCTGTTTGTGGTTGGCTGAGAGAGATTATAGGGTCACCCGCAATAAATTGAATGAATAAGTAAATAAATAAATAAAGAAGTTAAAAAGCAGGGAACAAAGAACATTTAAAAAAAAAATTGGAATATGGGACCCTTTTTTTGAAAAAGGATCCCCTGTCACAAACAAAGTGGGGAACATAGGACGTTTTTTGGGAAACACTGGGAACATAGGACCCAGGGAACATAGGTACGACCCCTTTCTCCTCCTCGTAGTTGAACATGCTCTTGAAAAACGTAATTTCCTGCTTTACAAAAGTAAAGTATTTTTTGTTTATGGATTTCTCTGAGGATTATGCTTCAGCGTAGCTGCAGCCATTTGTGCGCACGGCTGTGCCAGTTAAGACCTGCCTTTCAAACGTGCTAATTATAGACACACAAATAAGCACGCAAAATTGTGTGTAAACGCCCCTCATTGCATATGCATTAAGGCAAGTCTGCTAAATGGGTTGCGAGTGCTATTTTGCCCGTCTGAGAGACACAATCCTTGTTGCACCCAGTTAGTAGATCAGCATCAACGCAAATTTGCGTGTACAATCCATTTGCACACGTTTTGCATATGCAAAGCTTCGTGATCTAAGTCACAATATATATATAAATCAATCGAACATGACACCAAACTTTGAGGATCTTGCCCAGAAAGGGATCTTCACTATTGTTTCCATCAGGTGTCATGCTCTCACTGACAAGCAGTGTATGAATTAGTATTAATGAGTATTATTAATATCATCAGACTGATCAGAATATCAAAATGTAGCTGACTGATGTGAGCCTACCTTGATGATGTCTTCAGTGGTTCTCTCCACCTTTTTTAACCTCCTCAGAATCACTTCTTCATTGGCAGAAATACTGAGCTCTTGTGCTTCCAGGGCCTGAATCTTGTCCTCTATTCTGTACAAAACAACAACATTATTAACTACATTGATCACTGGGATGAGCACTGAACTGAACAGCATCAGCAGGTTTAACCAGCAGCAGCACTTCTACAGGAAAACACCCCACCTCTGGGATTTTTCAGCAAACATAAAATTCTGGGTATAGTTTTGCTCTGTTTGCTCATTTTATACTTCTAATACATACATACAAACCATCCATGAATTACTTTTATGAAAAACTCAATGACTGATACTGACAGCTGTTAATAAAGTTTATGTGCAGTGCCACAATGCCCTGTGTTGTAGTCTACTTCCTGCATTTCGTCCGCTTAATGCGTACCAAGACCGATGTTTTAGGCGGACCAGAGTTTGCTTCTTTGGTCGGATCAAAGTTCAGACTACAATGCAGGGCCTTGTGGTTTCACACAACCAAAACATACATGTTTAGAACAATAGCCAGAAGAAATCTCTGAGCCCATTGTAGTGACGTATGTTCAGATAAAACCATCTGATTTGATGCAGCTCCATGTTTTGCTCTTATGTGGCGGAAACAGAAAAATACCTAGCATGAATGAATGAACAGGTTTGTGGGCAAGGTTCATTGGCCCGTTCGCAGTGCTAGTTTTTATTCTTATTATTCCGCCAAATGAATAACATTTTTGAGGCCTTTCCCATGTCCCAAAAGTACTTACAGATTTTTGGGAGTGCATCAATCCCGGTGAAAATGTAAGTACTTAAAAGGTTCGGTGAAAAAGCATGGAAAATTGGAAGTGGGAGGGAAAAAAAAGTGCTAGTAGGTCATCTCCTGTCTGGTTTAACGTACGTGAACGAAACTTGGTACACACGTTCATGAGGTTGGGCCCTAAATAAAAGTCAATGACAAGTGTCCTGTGAACCCTACAAGGCCACCATTTTGGAAGGAACACGAAAACAGAGGTGTGGCGAATTTGCACCAATGCTACAAAATCTATCTAGTCCTACAGTTTTTGAGCTATCACCTTCAACCTTGGTGAGGACACTGTGGTCCAGTTGAGGAACGGAATTAGTAGGAAGGTTTTTTTTAAATATTGTATGGCGCATGAGATACGGGGCGACAAAATTGGCGAGAATTTGCATTTCTCGCCGCAGACGAAACTCTTATAACTTTACAATGGAAGGTCAGATCTGAACCAAACTTGCTATGAGTGACATTAAATAGTGATTGTTGTGATTATTTATTGCATTTAAATGTGCCTGGAACTGTGGAAACCTGCCTGCGAGGTTTTGGTGATGTTTGCGCACTGTGCTGGACCCGTTAAGGTAAAGTTGGAGTTCCCCATTCCTCCGGCCTTAACCGGGGAACATAGGTACGACCCCTCCTTGAACCACAAACTGCAGACCAAGGTAAGCCCATACCAGTACAAACATGCATTTCTCCTAAGGATATCTATATTTCATTTATTCAGATATACCAAATAAGAAATTAATTTGCCTCATCTGTGAACACGTAGTTGAACATGCTCTGGAAAAGCGTAATTTCCAGATTTACAAAAAGTATTTTTGTTTATGGATTTCTCAGAGGATTTCTCTGTGTAACCGCAGTCATGTGCGGGCACCACTGTGCCAGTTAAGACCTGCCTTTCAAACGTGCTAAATATAGACACAAAAATAAGCACCGCAATCAGTTTCAGGTTTGATAAATCACTTTGCGCGTGCTAAAATAACATATTTTCAATTTTTCCTCCCATCACACGCAAAATTGCATGTAAACGCCCCACATTGCATATGCATTAAGGCAAGATGCACTCCTCGTCGCGCCCGGTTAGCAGATCAGCATCAACACAAATCTGCTTTGCACGCGCAAAGCTTTAGTAAACCAGCCCCTGAGAGCTGCCAGGGAGAGCTCTGCTGTTTCTCTCAAAATTACATATAAGTCTTTAAATATAAAAAACATTTAATAAAATCTAATTATAATTAATAAATAAATAAAGCGGATCATCACAAAGGCAGCCGCTGCTGCTTTTTAGACCCAGTCTGCCCTGGTTTCATCTGTGTTCATTCAGTCAAGCCGAGTTTCCATTATGCGTGCCAACAGCCTTGATCTGACCTGATGTTAAGACCTGCCTTTCAAACATGCTAATTATAGACGCAAAAATTAGCACCGCAATCAGTTTCAGGTTTCATAAAACACTTTGCACGTGCTAAAATAGCATATTTACATTTTCTCCTCCCAGCACACGCAACATTGCGTCCCACATTGCATATGCATTAAGGCAAGAACGCTAAATGGGTTGCGAGTGCTATTTTGCCCGTCTGAGAGACGCACTTCTCGTTGCGCCCTGTTAGTAGATCAGCATCAATGCAAATTTGTGTTTTTGAATGCGCAAAGCTTTAGTAAATCAGGCCCTGAGTGTTTTGTTTGTGTCATGAACCTGTTTCTGTTGCTTTTCCTGCACTTTGGCTATCACATCTGGAAGCAACAGGTCAAATCTGAGTCTCTGTGACATCATCAACTTGGCTGGAGACAGGTGTTGGGACCTAAAGCGTGTGACTGTTACCCATTGTTCTTGTCTAAGGCCTGGTTGAAAAACAAAAGCCTGATTTTGAGTTTAACAAACCCTGCAGGCTCCATTTTGTAACACTATTTGGTTTTATGACTGGAGAGCTCCCCAGGGGGTAGCAGAATCATTTAAGTCTCATTGGCCGTCTCCAGGTTCCATCCCCCGACTGATAAACCCTATAAAAATAGAAGAGTTCCATTTCGTCGCTCTCTTGCTCTAGTTCCTTCGCTCTTGCCTGCTGCACTGGTTCCTGCTTTGGGCCCCTGGGCCCCTGGGCCCCTGGCTCCCGGGCCACGCGGCTCCGACATGCGGCTCTCCCGTGCTGCACAAACGATGCCAGTGAGGACCGCACCTCCGCCGGCGCATCCCTCCATACCTGCCGCCCAAACTGCTTCCACTCAGAGACATCAAGTTTGACCATCAACCGCGTCACTCCCTTCTCTTATCTTATTGCTTCCTGTTTACACACACACACACACACACTGGTGTTTATGTTGTATATAGTTTGTGTGATTTAAGCTTTAGCAAGTAGGATTTATTGATTCAAATTAACAAATTTATGCTTTAATGTTCATTGACTTAGATCATTCAATTACCCTTGGATATTTAATGTTGGTGAATCAAATTGTTTAATTGATTCTTGTTATTTGATTTAATAAATTGTTACTTTTGTTCACTTAAAGGAACGGTCTGTGTCTTTTGTACATGAATGTTGTGACAAACGGTGGTTGCGAGGGTCAGTGCTCGGATTCATACCTTCATTACTGTTCAATTGGGATATCTTGGATATAGTCAATTACAGTGATTATTTAGACTGATTTTGAAAGGCATAGATTGATTGTCTTTTCCCTGATTTCAGGGTGGTGCCCCGATCTAAAGTTAATTAATTATTAAAACAAATTAATTAATGTTTATTACTTTTATTTTTATCAATCAAATTATTGCCACTATTGTTGAACCACAACATAATGGTGCCCCGTGCAAGGGTTTTAAGAAAATGAATAACAAAATTAATTATTAAAAATAATTAATCATTTGTATTAATATTTTCTCACCAATTACAAAGTTGAATCACAACACAGGCCTGTTGTCGCATGAGGCATGATCCGATAACTGAAAAGAAACCTCGACTGTCTTGTCTGGTTTGTACAGATTCACCTTTAATCTTTTTCTTCCCTTCTTTGAAGTTTTAACTAGGCTGCCTCTTAGGAAAATGTCATCCAGACCGTAAGGCTCTACAGAGGGTGGTCAAAACCTCACAGCGCATTATAAGGACTCCACTTCTTGCCATTGAGGATGTTCAGAGGAAACGATGTCTGCGTCGCGCTCGCAACATCCTCAAAGACTCCTCCCACCCTGCCCATAGACTGTTTGTCCCCTTGCCCTCAGGCAGACGCCTCAGAAGCCTCCGGACCAGAACCAGCAGAATGAAGAACAGCTTTTTCCCCAGAGCTGTCTGCCTTCTCAACTCTGCCCAACAAACTCTGAACTATGCCTCCCTTCCGATCTCTACCCCCCACTGACACCCCACACAACACCTCACACTAGTTACCCCCTGAAGCCCACCGAAGAATGTTTACTCTCGTTTGTTTATTTATTATGTAGAATGTTCATATCACCAAAATAAGCTACCTACCTGTAAAATATTCTGTTAATCTGTTAAATATTTTGTATATATATAAGCATTTATCCATATTTCTATTAATATAACATATTCACTGCACCTTATCGCAATCTGTATATAACAATCTGTACAATATATGTATATTTATACCGCTCATTTATATTCATATTCATATTGCCTCTATATTTATAATATTCTTGCACTTTCTGCTTGTTGCACTTCTGGTGAGATGCAAAACCTCATTTCGTTACCGGAAACTTGTGTTTGAGTAATGACAATAAAGTTGAATCTCATCTCATCTCATCTCACTGCTACTCGTGGAATCCCTTTTGAGAGAATCTCTACAGTTCTCTGAAAAATTGCAGACGAGGACGCTACCCCAAATGTCTGTTGTATGTAAACAACCCTCTATGGGCCTGATTTACTAAAGCTTTGCGCATGCAAAAAACGTTTGCAAACTGGATTGCACACACAGATTTGCGTTGATGCTGATCTACTAACAGGGCGCAACGAGGAGTGCGTCCCTCAGACGGGCAAAATAGCACTCGCAATCCATTTAGCGTTCTTGCCTTAATGCATATGCAATATGGGGCGTTCACACGCTATTTAGCGTGTGATGGGAGGAGAAAATGTAAATATGTTATTTTAGCACGAGCAAAGTGATTTATCAAACCTGAAACTGATTGCGGTGTTTATTTTAGCGTCTTTTTTTAGCACGTTTGAAAGGCAGGTCCTAACTGGCACAGCGGTGCGCACACATGGCTGCGGTTATTTATAGTTATATTATATTTGTAAATCAGGAAATTACTCTTTTCCAGAGCATGTTCAACTACGCGTTCACAGATGACGCACATTCATGTCATGAGTCATGAGTGACATGTGTGGATCGGTGATATGAGGAGCACGCGTTTGAAAGCATTGCAGAAAGATGTAGATGTTGTCCTACATTTCTTCTCAACCAAAGGCTGCCTTTCTGTCGTGTTTCCACGTTCTCTCCTTGTGTTGTTGATCCACACACGTCACTTTCAGTCGCAGTTACACTGGTGCGTTCAGGGTCTTTTTCTAGCATGGGAATTTACATACACGCCGTACCTATGTTCCCCGGTTAAGACCGGAAGAACGGGGAACCCCGCTTTACCTTAACAGGTCCAGCTCTAACCTGGTCTACTCTCGGTGCAAGGCGAAGCACAGGCGGCACAGTGCGCACACGTCACCAAAACCTCACAGGCAGGTTTCCACACTTCCAGGCACATTTAAATGCAATAAATAATCACAACAATCACTATTTAATGTAACTATCTGAATCAGCTATAGATATGTCATCTATATCGATTGTCCCGTCGCCTCTGACGTCAGATCAAAGACTGTTGGCACGCGTAATGAAAACTCAGCCTGACTGAATGAACACAGATGAAACCAGGGACGGACTGGGACTAACACGCTGTTGTGATGATCCGCTTTATTTATTTGTTTACTTATTGACAAAAAATTCACTCATCCATTGAAATTAGACCTATGTGTAATCTTGAGAGAAACAGCAGAGCGCTCCCTGGCAGCTGTCAGTGAGCTGCAGGTGAGTCAAGAGGAGAGCGCAGCACCTTTTTTTTTTTTTTACGGCAACATCCATAGTCCATAGTTTTCTTTGTTTGATACGTCAGGTAATGATGGAGCTGTCCAAAATACCGACGCAGGATTAAAATAATAATAATAATTAGGGCTGTCAAAAGATTAAAATTTTTAATCGGATTAATCACAGGGTAGCTGTGATTAATCACGATTAATCACGATTAATTACCATTCGTAAATATGCCAAAAAATTCTAAATTTTCTCTTTATATTGTTGTAGGAACGGAGAGATAAATAAAGTATGTGAAAATATAAATGTAAAGAACAATAAAATACTGTAAATAACTTGTAAAAACCTAAGTCGCCTATTAACCTAATTCTCAGTCTGCATGTCTAGGTGGTCTAAGAGGAAGCTGTAACTTCCAGATAGAATGTGTACATATGGAGAGGACATGCAGAGAAAGGCCCTCTGTGGAAGCACTAACAGGTTGCAAGGCATAGATATCAATGTTGGTTTTGGTCCGACGGGGATTTAAACCAGTCATTTTCTTTCTGTCAGGCCACCATATGGCCCTGTGGAAAAAAACACCGCACTTGTATAGCTAGTATCTAGACATACTGATTATTTAAAGAGCTTCACCGTTCATGACACAACATTCACCTATCCATGCACATTTTTCATGCAGAGCTTCTGTACAGCACTTCTCTACTGATACACTTTATCCCCACATTGGTGGCACATCATGATCATATATTTGGAATAGGGTTGGGAATCACAGGGTACCTCTCGATACCGATCAGACGTTAGAATGACGACGAGCGGTTGGGCGGGGTCGCGGACAGCCGTGCATGTTAAATTTGGGGTCGCGACTCAAAAAGGTTGGAACCACTGGTCTAAGGGGGATGGGGATGCGGCTGGTCACTGATGCATTTAGGCTCTGAGTGTCGGATGCCCCCTATCTGCTCGGGGCCCCAAGCAGTTGCCCGCCGCCTTTCCTGTTCATAAACTGCACGTCTACCTGTAGCGCGATGAAAGTGATCAAGTGCGTTAATGCGTTAAACAAATTAACACGTTAATTCCACAAATTAATCATCAATGCATAAACGCGTTAATTTTGACAGCCCTAATAATAATATAAAAAAGTCATATGGACCCGGGGAACAAGGACGTCATATATGCCTCGATCCCAGTTATCAGCTCATCGCAGAACGTCAGCTGTGCTTTCTGTTCAGTGGCTTCAAATTTCATTCTGAGCTTCCGTTGTGTCTGCTCTTTCTCCATGTGGACAACTCTTGACTAGCGCAAAATCCTCATTTAAATAGGGCGGTTTTAACCACTTCTGCGCCTGTAGCAAACTTGCTGTAATGTCTTAGTTTTCTTCCCGTCAAGGTGAATTTTCTCCAACCAGCCATGCCCTAGTAAACTGGGTCCACTGCCTTCCACAATAACTAGGAGCAATTTGTAACTTTGCTGCTTATATTGTACTCTAATGCCACACCGACCACCTTGACATGGCCGCCTGTATATGTGTCCAGCCATGGCAAAAGCGTTCACAAGTCTACTTCGGGACATTTGGAGTTATTTACAGATTCCAAAAGTGTGATTTCTAAGCTTTCCAACAATGTCAAACACAAATCTGATATTTTTTGAAGAAGATGTGGCCATTTGAATGTAGGCACTCCTCAAACTAAGCTTTTTGCTTTAGGGAGAATTTTAGCCTCAAAGATTTACACCTTCTGAGAGCCAAGAGACAGAATCATCACATTTACATAGCACAACCCCCTCCTGGTCTAAGCTGTCATTGAAACCACACCCTGCTCTGTATGAGCACAGATACTATTGTTGTGAGCTACACTGCTACACAGAACATTATATATACACAATGCTTAAAAACTGGACATAATATCCTCTTAAGATTTGAAATTAAATAACCTAAAAAATGGGGGGGGGGCTTATTCTGTTATCATTTGTATAGTCATACAGTGGTATGCAAAACCCTGTAAATCTTCATGATTTTCCTTTATAAATCATTGGTTGTTTGAAAAAGACGTTTCAGTTAAATATATCATATAGGAGACAAACACAGTGATAACTGAGATGTGAAATAAAGTTTATATGATTTACAGAAAGTGTGCAAGAATTATTTAAAGAAAATTTAGGATTTATAAAGGAAAATCATGAACATTTACAGGGGTGCCACTACCATACCACGCATACCACTGTATTTACATCATCTGTTTTTGTTGTTACATGAAAACAAAATATACTATATATACTTAAGAGAGAAGGATCAAAGACAGACACATATTTCTAATATCAAATCAGACACTAATGAAATATATTGAAGTGGCTCTGTGGTGTAGTGTGGTCTGTTACTGAATGAGCTGATAATGTCCTAACTCACAACTCAAATCATTAGCATCACAGTCAATACTTCACACACAAAGCTGTGTCATTCACACATGATTCAAGCACATCAGCACATGTTTGTGCTAGAGCTAGTGAAACAATAACAAGAATAAACGTCCCTGTATGTGACTGAACACTAACGTTATGTATATGAAAACTCACCCATAAAAATATAGTGCAGTGCTGGCGTCACGTCATCATCTCAGACAACTACTGTGTGTGTCCTGCTCTCTTTCAGCCGCTGAATAATCATCTTTTTGTTGTTTTTGTGACAATGAAGTCTGCTAACACGTTAGCATAAAGATCGCTAGCTTAAAATGCTAACAGTCCACACACCAGCAGTCTCTGTGCTTTCTCTGTCCTTGTGAAGATGTTCAGCCACAGACAATTGTTATCCTGTTCTCCTTGCCTTCCTTTGTCAAACAAAGCTTTGATGATGACTGCTTTGATGATAATCACGCTTTAATTTCGCACTGCACACACACGTAACTTCTGGAACTTTCCAGACACTCTCTCTCTCCCCCTCTCCCTCTCTCCCTCTCTCTCTCTGTGCGCATATTAATAAGCCATGTGTATTCTCTGTGATCGTGAAAAAACAACAAAAGCTCTGGAATGTGAGATCACCACACCCAAACTAGGAGTGATTCACAGCGATAAAACAACCTTAATTCAAACACAAAGTTAATGGAGTTAAGACCCACAATACTGTGATTTTAAGCATCTAGTGGCTTCTTCAAAACTTCAACTTGTGTAATTAAAAAAAAAAAAAAACGGAAATCCCTAATTAAAAAAAAAGATTAATTTGTGCTCGTCCGACTTGTTCCCGCTTGGTCCGTGGCGGGTCACAAATGTCTCCAGGTGAATTTCTGTTGGCTTCCCTGAGGGGCATTTTGGGTCCTTGAATACCTTTTGGAATGTCTGCTTGTTTATGACTGTGAGACTGCAACTGGTGTCTACTTCAAAACACACATTTTTCTCATTTAGTTTAATCTTTACCATACAGGTGTCAACTCTTCTCAGATGCACCTCAATCATTAAAATAGCTAAACAGGACACAAGATGTGTCCAGCAACCACATAAAGACCAGCAACCACATAAATCCTCAATCCTCATTAAAAATGTTTTTCGAAAAAAACATTTTTAACATGAGAGTCAATGGGAGAATTTTCGGGCGATTCTCCACGTTAGTCAAATCGCCCCAGAAGAGGCGGAACCATAAAACGTGACTTGAATCTGAAGATTCTGATTGGACGATGACAGATAATATGTCTGGAACACTGATAATAACTACCTTTGCTGGCAGAGACGCTGAAAGAAATATTTGTACTAATGATCTTTGGAATTGCTGAGGAAAAAAAAGATCTTTCTCCTCCTAGTTGGGAGGGCGTCGCCCAAATCGTTGGGCACCGGCCGCCCCTGCTGTACAGTAGTACAAAGTACAAGTACAAAACTGAACTTGAGAGTGAATAAGAAAACCCTTAATTAAATAATAAAAACATTAAATAATTACTATGCATTTAAGATATATATTATTACATTACTGTATTTTGCCCTGGGACGACAATACAAGACTTCCATAGATGTGCATTTGAGACAGGTAAGTTTGCTTTGTATTCCAGATGACCTGTCATGAGCCAGTTTACATAGTATAGATCAATTTCTCTACATATTTGTATTCCAAATCATACAGGGTTATAGGCTATAAGACAAAACATAATAAATCCCTGGTTGGATGTGGGTGCCACCTTATGGCTAAACATCGACACTGAAGTCATCATAAATGAATCAAAAGTTTTAATTTTCATATGATTATTAATACTATTATTGGAATTTGAAGCCATGTCTGTCTTGACTGCGGGTGATGGCGACCTCTGCTGGTGACATTAGATGCTCTTTATTTCGGCAGGGTAAACATTTTCTACAATATGCATTCACACACTCAGCTAAAATAATAAGTATAGCCTACATGTCCTTCTCCCAAACAACCAGCTGTTATAGTTTCACCTTTCATAAAAAAATAAATGTACTACATTACAGTGTATAAAGAGAATGGTATATAATCGGTTCCTCTTCCGGTCTGTCCGCCGCCGTCTCGAGAATTAAGAAACGAAAAACTAATAAAGGAATTTGCAAAAAAATAATTTGGGCCATTTTTTTGTTTTGTTTCTTTCGTTTTTTCCGTAATTTGGTTTAATACGAAAAAAAGGAAAAAAGTAGCACTGTTTCCGTTTTTAAATTTTTGGGTTTAATATGAAAACAGGAAAACGCGGCGCTGTTTCTGTTTTTTTTTCATTTTTGGGTTGAATATGAAAATACGGAAAGAGCGGCGCTGTTTAATGCACCTTTAATTTTTGTAGGTGGTGATGAAGTTTTGTTTTGGTAAACACAGCAAACACTTAAAGGGAACACTATCATTATTGGGATGGACCTACTGCGTCTTCATCCATTGTTTCATCCATGGTTTCGTCTCTCAACTAAATCTGACCATGGAGTAGTTCGTTTTTTTTTGTTTTTTTTAAATAGAAGAAGTAACAGGTACTCATGGTTATGGATAGAAATGTATTGGAGTAAAGAGTACAATATTTGCTTTTGAATTGTTAAATGTACTACAATAGTAGTATGGTTCTATGCCAGTTCCATTTGACCTCAGCTGCCACCGTTCAGGGGGTGTCGATGTCTGGTGGGGCTGCTCAGACCCAAGGAAGTGTGGGTAGGGTATCAAAACTGGCCATTTTTAAGTTTTAGAGAAAAGTGTTTAATGATTTTATGAATACCAATAATAGATTTGAAACATTAACATAAGCATAAGCAAATAGTAGTAGTACTGAAAACAACTTTAGTCAAAGTTGTCAATGACCTCCATTTCAGCTGCGACACAAGAACAAACTCTCCCTATTAGTACTCCTCGGTCTTAGCAGCCTTCAATACAATGGATCACTCCATTCTTTTAAATAGGACACATAACCACATTGGCTTATCTGGCACTATTTTAACTCATTCAGATCATCTAAATGTTTTAAATTAAACTGTGGTGTTCCCCAAAACTTGATTTTGTCACACCCTTTTTAACTTCTACATGTTACCTCTCTGACATCATCCGGAGGCATAAGCTTTCATAGCTATGCAGATGACACCCAACTTTACATTTCCATGTCTCTTGATGTATCAGTTTTAACCCAAGAACACTATCGCTCAATTTCAAAACACCATCACTACCGCAGTGTTTAGATTTTGAGTGTAGTAACCGTTTTTGGCCACATTGTTACAGATGGCGTCAGAAGGGTCTGACACAAATTATTTTATTCTACTCTTCAGTGTCCTTTAACATTCTTAACTCATTTATTCATTTATTCTTATTATATTTTATTTTAACTACTGATTATTATCCATTTAACTGTATTTTATCTGTTATTACTTGTCGTTTTTTACATAATACCAGCCATTTGTCAGCTGAAACAGTTGTCGTCTGGGGCGGTGGGTTGCTTTCTTTATGTTTATTCTATGAAGCACTTTGAGTTGCACTGTCTTGTATAAAAAATGCTATATAAATAAAGTTTGATTGAGTGATTGATTGACTGATTGATTGTATACACTACTGTTCAAAAGTTTGGGGTCACTCAGAAATGTCCTTATTGTTGAAGGAAAATCACTTTTTTCAAAGAATATAACATTAAAATAATCAGAAATATGCTCTTTTAATGGGGTTCACCCAACGACTATTCTAGCTGCAAATGTCTGGTTTTTAATGGAATGTGTACATCAACCATCTTTCCAGTGTTCTAATGGTACATTGTGTTTGCTAATCTGACAAAAGCAAAGTCTGAAGGGCAAAATTATTATTTTGAATAAAAATCATCGCTAATCTTGTCAATGTCTTGACTATTTTCTATTAATTTTGCAACTCTTTTGATGAATACAACTGTGAGGTGTAATGGAAAGCTATGGAAAGAAATGGTTGAGGTGACCCCAAACTTGTAGTGTAGTTTTACCTGAGTGACTTAAAGGTCCCATATTATACCCTAATAACCCAAGTTAAACTAGGTCCTGGTGCCCTAATGAACATGTCTGTGTCATGCTTTAGTCAAAATATCATAAGGATGAAGCACAATAGCAGTTCAATAACCCTGCCAAAACAGCCTTTTTCAGAACGCTCTGTTTTGTGCCTGGTCATTTACATGTGAATGAGACCCAGGTAAACACACATCCACTGCTTCCAGGGGAGTGTCAATCTAAATCCCAATTTATACTCCTGCGTAAAGTGCTCTGCGTAGGTTACGCAGAGACTCTGCGTCGACGCAGAGCCTGTCCTTGGTCCTCAGGACAGGCCGAGACATCGCTGCTCTGTGCCGACTCACTGTGCGCACCCAGCGTCCACAGAGGCAGAGCTGATCCCCGCCGAGAACGTCGCTGCCAAACTATAAATACGTCATATCTTAACACACACGGCACATGTTTAGACTCTAAATGGCCAATTTCTCGCCTCAAATTATTTTAAAACTGCGTTCCGTGACACAGAAAAGTGAGAAACGGCCACTGTTTCAACAACAACAGTCTTTCTCTCTCGACGCCATTGCTCACTGTAGCCAGAAGCATAACAACCTTGTGCAGCGACCCCTACTGATCGGGCTGGAAATTGCAGCGCGTGGCTCGAGGCGTCTCCGTGGTGACGCAGTCGGATAACGCATACTCAGTCGGAGAAGTATAATGTGGCCTTAACTTACTATCCACAGCCAAACTGTGGTGTCTCTTATCACTTATCACCTATTGTCATGCACCGTCGTCACAACCCCCGCTCCATATACCCCATAGTAATGTCCGTTTACCCGTTGTTACTGAGTTTCACCGTAATGCATAGAGTGACCACGATTTTGGCTTCTCGCGATCATTAAAACATTAAAATCGAAGAAAAACGATTAATGCGCCGCGCGGCGTGTATGTAAATTCCCATGCTAGAAAAAGACCCTGAACGCACCAGTGTTACTGCGGCTCCGACTGACGTGTGTGGATCAACAACACGTGGAGAGAACGTGGAAACACGACAGAAAGGCAGCCTTTGGTTGAGAAGAAATGTAGGACAACATCTACATCTTTCTGCAGTGCTTTCAAACGCGTGCTCCTCATATCACCGATCCACACGTCACTCGCTAACTGCAGGCACGTAACTGGTGCGTTCAAGGTGTCCCTCCAGCATAGGAAGTTACACACACAATCAACAACAAAGGGCTTGTGAAGCTTGTGGGGAGCTACGGTGGAGCTGTGAAGTACTCTGCCTGGCGGGGTGCCAACATTCACGGTGAAATGTGTTGCTATGTCGTCATTGCGAGAGAGGTTAAAACATTGCGTGTTTTATCGCCTATACTTACACAAAGTGGAACCACTAAAACATGACTGAGTCTTGTTTTTTCACATTTTTGGGACTGGTATGGCCCACTGAGTCCCAAATATAAGTACTAAAAGATTAAAAAGTTGATTTTGCACAATAGGGGACCTTTAACAATATGTTGCTTTTCTCACTTAAATCATTAAAGTTCCACTTGATGTATTCTCTACAGGCATCAGTTAAACATATACTGTAACCACCTTTGTTTCTACTGGCACGTGTAATGTGTACTATTGACATGTAGCATTCAGGTGTAGGTTACCTGATGATGTTGCTCTGTAGCTGATCACTCTGCAGCTGTTCATCCTTAGCCTGGAGCCTCATTGCCTCCTGCTCCTGCTCTGTTTGCTGACTCAGGCCATCCATCAGCCATTGCTCCCTCAATGCTTTCTTCTGTCAGTCAAAAAACAGCACACAGGGACATCAGTTTCAGATGCCAAAAATATATTCAGTATTCGTACTTTCCCTCGCTGAGGTGTCCTTAGAGATTCTCTACAGTGCGTGAGTGTAAGTATAAATAAGAGTTCATGCTGATGTCACGTTGTGCTTACCTGCAGTCATCATAAGTCAGATGAAAGAAGATAAAAGCTGATGAAACTGTTGCTAAACTGTATTTATTCTAAAAGCTTCTTTCATTTCAGGCAGAGTCAGATGAATATAATTTGCTTGTCTTGCTAATATGTTAAGGGATTCCAGCTCCTTGATTCGTGCTGTAACACATTGCTTTGATAAGTTATCTATAAATATCACATTATTAATATTAGGAGTAGTAATAGTGTCATTTGTAGTAGTATTAAATGAATTCAAATGGATAAGAAATATAGCATGTTAGCAGGTGTGTGAGCCAGAGGAGGTTGACTGTAACAATAATGTAGGTAAATATGCTCACACTGAGTGTAAAAAAAGAATAATGTTAAAGTTATCTGATGCTGCTGTGCCATAGAGAGTCCAGGTAGTCTTTGGAAAATGAATCTCTGTCCTTTTGAGTTTAGTGAAAGAAGCAGATATTATTGATCTGTTATTATAGTGAGCAAATGAAACCACAAATCCTGTAAAAACCTGTATCCCAGTGTTCACCCTGAGAGTCTTTACGATCTCTGTTCTTTGTCTGAGACACATCCCTACTCTTGTGTCCTCTAATAGATGTGATGTCCAAGCTGCATTAACACAATCCAGGATCATATGCTGCTGTTGTACAGTGGTGTCAAACCACAGCTAGGTGTAAACTCATGTTTCTGAACTCTATAAACATACATAGCAGCATAATTGTGTTTTATTTGCTTGTGGTACTTATGGTACCAACTCTCTTGACACTTAACTGTGATCTAGTGCCTGGCAGATGCCTCATTGTTGTCACACTCTAATACCAACCCATATACTTCCTGACAAGAGAGATCACACATGGCATGAGAAAATATTGAGATCTTAAAAATACAGTGGTGTACATTTCCAAACAGATGAGTTGCTCTCTCATCATCCTCATCTTCCTCACATATACTTCAGATATTGGTATAGCCAAATTAGATTAAAATGATATAAGGTGAGTAATTATTTGTTTAATTTTCTCAAGTCAAAATTCCTCCAGAGGAAGCTTGTGTACAACTATGTCCCAGATATTTAGTCGTGATTAACTAGAACCATGGATAAATACTTGTGATCAATTTTGGGTTGCCAAATAAATTTGCTGACAATTACCAAACCCTTATCTGATTGTTAATGTGTGAATGTTTTAAAAGACACATAAAATCAAATCAAATCAAAATGTATTTATATAGCCCACAATTACAAAACACAGTTTGTCTCAAGGGGCTTCACAGGGTTGGTAACATCCTCTGTCATTAGACCCTTGGCCAGGGTAAGGAAAAACTACCAGGGGAAAAAAACCCTTGTAACAGGGAAAAAGAAAGAGGTAGAAACCTTGGGGAGAACCACAGGTGAGGGATCCCTGGACGGCCGTAGATGTAACCCAAAACATACGGTACACAATTACAAACATTAAAGAGTAAAAAGTGTTTAACCCTGTAAGACCCACGGTTGTAAATTTACAACGTTAACTTTAGCCATCCCTAAAAACTATCTGTTATATTTTATCTGGTTTTTTACCACATAGTCATTGGGTCTTATTGTTCAGTCTAACAATGTTAGTGGATGTTACATTTGTTTATAAGTACCACTTTATGGCCATGAACGCATACAACTTTTCAAGATTTCCTCCGAACAAAATCTCTTAGTTTCATTGGACTGGATTCATCAAATTAAAGTAAGTAAAATGTCTTTTATATTTTTTTTGGATGTTATTATAATGTGTAGAGCATGTACATATTTAGTTATTGTGAAATAGATGCATCAAATTTCATTTAGAGCTTGTTACATAATTGTTGTAATTTTACAACACTGGGTCTTGGTGGTAGCAAAAATAGCAGGCTTGTTGCAGTGGACACAGACAGGTGATATTCACTCCACAACACCACTGTCTGAAACAGAGGATTTTCTTTATACATGAACATTATACATTACATACATTATACCCTTGTGTTGTGTTCTGGTCAAATTTGACTGTTTTGAAAGTTTTATGTCTAAAAAAATACATAGTTAATTTGATCAGACTGAGCTAAAATCCCATGTCTTTGTCCACAAAGAGGATATCAACAGACAACTCAGTTCTGGGAAAGGTGTAAATGTTCTTGAATGTGGGGTGTGGATGTAAGTGGGGGTTTGCATGTTTTTCTTTTAGTATGATAAGTAGAGACCATAGGCTCAGACAATTACATTTACATTTAGGGCATTTAGCAGATGCTTTAGTCCAAAGTGACTTACAATCAGCAGACAGTATTGTCTGCCTTGAAAGCATTTCTACCCAGAGCACTTGGTCCACCACCCTATTTATTCCTTCAGGTTATGTACTACAATATACAAAGCATATTTATACATGTTAATTCATTCCTTTTTTTCCCCAGAATGCCACCAGCAAGGAGAGAGCCGTGATACAGTGTGCAGGATGTGATTGATATCATCCAAACTGGAGAGAGTGAAGTTGAGATGGAACTCAATGACACTGATGAGAGTGATGAAGACTCAGATGAAGATGTCTGTCAACAAGTGGACAAAGAAAACCAACCACCCATGGACTGTCCAGCTGATAATTACATGGACTTTGAGCCAAAAACAAACAAACACATCATGCACCGTGACAGGTGTCGCTGGCCGAAGAAATATTTCATCAGTCCCAACACAGATTTTTCTGGTCTGGATATGATCTTAAGGCAAAGAGAGTCCAGCAACACATACAGTGACATCATGAAGCCTCTGAATGCTCAGAAGAGACCATCCAAGAGATGTGCACACCTGCCATTGGATGTACATAAAGACATGAAGACAGAGAGAGGATGCTGCAATAAAGTATTCACCAACACGCAATGCAGCAAGTGCCTTTGATACTCAGAGGACAAGAACTGTTTTTAAGACATTCACTAACAATGAAAGTTTGTCATGAAAAGAAAAAAGGAATGAAGAAGTTGCTAGAAAAAGCTAGAATTTTATCCTGTTTATTTATTTATGTATTTATTTTTAATAAATGATTTCATAAAAATATGACTAATGTGTGATTATTTTTAAATGTTATATACATTTATGGAGCTAAGTAAGCAATCAAACTTGCAAATAAACCCTTAGTTGTTGTGAATTGTTGTTCAGACAAAGTGAGCAAAAAGACAGAAATTCTGCTACCACCAAAGCCCAACGTTGTAAAATTACAACGTTTCTCTAAAAACGTACATAAACATTTTTTTTCCAAAAACTCTTTGATTTCTGCATCAAAGGCCTCCTACAACAACATCTGAATGGTCAAATAATTTTTTTTTTAGGTTTTTCTTAATTTGGGTCTTACAGGGTTAAATGCCAGGATTCATCTGGATCACTGGGTTTGTCGAGACTTGGGAATGACAGAGTCCTCATTTCCGTCCTGGCCTCATCCCGTTTGCTGGTGGCAGCAGAATGTATTAGTAGCCTCGAAACTGGATCTGGATCCTGCAACCGATTAATCCTCCAACGGATGGTCGCGAGGGGTGCTGTGCCCATCTCAGCTGACGTAGGGCGATAGGCAGGGTGCACCCTGGACAGTTTGCCAGTCCATCACAGGGCCATTGTGATGACATGTATGATAATAATGGCCGCGTTTCCCAGTTTCAATCTTTCTTAAGGACTTAAGAAGGCTCTTAAGAAGGAATGGCTAAGAAGGAGCGCTAAGATACGGGTGTTTCCCAGATGCATTCTTAACTGCCTTCTTAGGAGAACCGTAAGATCAAGCCAAAGAAGCTTCTTAAGAAGCTCTTGACGAGAGCTGTTCACCACGGTGGTGCTGAAACTGAATCAATCGATGCCAGGCAAATCGATCACCCACCGCTTTATCAGCGCATAAGTCACACACAGCGCCCCGTGGTCCCCCCACACAGGTGCAATTAGGCTCAGGGGCACCTGCAGGAATTAATGCTATGGTACGCACGCCCATCAACATTACACAGCCCTATAAAGGCTAAGTTACCTTTAGATTTGTTCTTGCGTGCCGTTAACGTATGGCGTTTTGACAAGCACACCAGTTGTCTACCTTGTTATTGCCCATCTGGAATAACTCCTCTAGCTTTACTGTGTCCATCCTCTATCCTTTCTATTGTCGTTGTTTATAAGAACTTGCGATATCCATGATGAGTACTGAGTTAGTGCTCAGAATGCCATTTTCTGAGCACTGGAAAATGGCATTCTGAATACTGGAATGCCATTTTCTTTCTAATCTACGTAAAGCCTGTTTATGAGCTTGAGTATCTGAATTATACCATGGTGCTCGTCTCATCTGATTCACTACTTTGTTTTTCAGGGGGGCAATAGAATCTAATGAAGTACGCAGTGAGGTCACTGTACCATCAACAAGATTATCTATGAGGGCAGGAGTAAAATAGGTATAGGTGCCTTCAGATGTACTGACATATGGCACAGAGTTAAATAGAGGTTGCACTGTCTCTTTCAATGTAATAATATTATTATCAGACAGGCACTGGCTGTAGCAGTAGTTATTATTTATGTTATTGTAATGTATTATTGTACAGTTAAATGTGAGCAAATGATGATCGGTTAGGAGAAGTTGGTTAGAATGATAAACATGATTAATTTGCCAATATTAGGCGTTACAGGAAGGATTTTTTCATGAACATTTGCTTGTAAAAAGTCTGGGAAACAGTGTTTTATCCTGTGCAGAATATACATAGATTTAACAAGAATTACCAAGCAGTGTTTTTGTATATTATTTTTCCTCCAGGATAAGAGTTTGTTTAATTACAATTAATGTACCTTTATGTACTGCAGTTTTAATTTCTCCTCTTCAATCTGTCTCCTTTTCTTGGCGATGTCTTCTTGGATTCTTCTTTTGTCCTGTTGGGGCAAATCACAAATATGAATGCATCATGTTCATTTTACATGGTGAAAACTATTGCACCTGTTTTGTTCTTGTGCTGACACTCCAACCTTGAGGTGACAGATACCAGTAGCCATAAATAGCTCAAAAGGCAATACAACCTTCATGCCATGACCCAATACCTGTTGTGTGTGTGTGTGTGTGTGTGTGTGTGTGTGTGTGTGTGTGTGTGGTGTGTGTGTGTGTGTGTGTGTGTGTGTGTGTGTGTGTGTGTGTGTGTGTGTGTGTGTGTGTGTGTGTGTGTGTGTGTGTGTGTGTGTGTCCATCCATTCACTATAAACCACTACAATTTTCCCTGTTAATGAGCACATCCCATCCCATGTTGTTTAAGTCCATTCATCACATATCCTTCATTCATTCACTCAGCATAAAACAGAAACGTACAGTGTTCCTGGCCTGGGTGTGACTGGGTAGATCTGTGTGACACTCAGCCTCAGTGAAAGCGGATCTCCCTCATGATGTCTTCTGCTATTTATAGCCCCAACTCTGTCTGTGCTGGACTCACTGATGTCACTCAGATGAAATGTCTGGACCATGAAAACCATTTCACACAGACAACTGGCTGTATGATAATGAAATAAGGTTGATGATCGAATGACATATACTCATCAGGCTTAATTCATTCAATGTTGATTTTAGAATGAGTCAAATTAGTCCACAAAGGCCCAGCACTCTTGGATTAAAAAATCTATGAAATGCTACAGGTTTTCTCTTAATGTTGAGTGAATAGCAAATAAAGTCTACCGAAATACTCCTTGTAATGACAACATATGAAATTATAATACAATATAATACATATAACCTAAATATTAGCCAGAACCAATCTAGGCTAACATAGGCTGAAAGGCAAACATAAAGATATACAACCATTCACTCTCTCACCCACAGTATATTTAGTCTCCAATTAACCTCTGCATGTTTTTGGACTGTGGAAGGAAAACTCCATCTGAACCCAAATCGGAATGCAAACTGGCACTCTTCTTGCTGTAAGCCAGCAGCGCTAGCCTCACCATGTGGCCCCACACTACCCTTATGCTGGTCATTTGAAAAGAATGTTGGTTTAAATCAGATGAGCCCCAGGCAGTGACATAATAGTGATGATACTGTGGCACTATACTGGCTGTTAATTTATCACTGTATAGTTTTTTCATGCACTCAGGTATAAATCCCAACCAGATTCCCCCGTTGTTCTCTGAATGATATCAGTGATTTATTTTCTTCCAATATTCGCTTATATCCCATTTCCATTAAACACGCATCTTTCTATTTATATTAAACAAATCAAAACAAAACTTCAGTAGAAAACGGTTTGCCCCTTTCAATTTGCAACACCTGAGAATAATGACAGGTGACCTCAAATAACCCAGCATGACCCCAGGCTGGTGTCAGCCTCAGGTAGAATAAGAAATTAAATGCAACCCCCTCATGACAGTTGTCATGAGGGGGTTGCCCTATGTCAGTTGAGATTGGCACAGAACCCCCCGCGACCCTCCTGATAAAGCGGTAGAAAATGGATGGATGAATGGAATATTTAGTTGGCTTGTGAAAATACCAGACAATCAGTAATTGGCTCCTCCTGACCAAGATATTTGGGTAAACAAGCAGATGAACAAGTGTGACTAATGAGTGGCTGATGAGTGTGTATATTTTTCCTACATACATTTAATAGCCTTGGTGTCTCTTAATTAATCTGTTTTTTTTGTTTTTCTATTATTGCATATAATGTGAAAGTGCTCCATCTGTTGTTCACTCATTGTTTAAATATGTTATTTTTGTGTCCATTCTACAACAATTCTGTGATTTTGTTAACACCAATACTTTAACAGTGACTAATGTTCGTCTACCCATAAAACTAACCAGTGTTTTATTGTATAGCTCAACAGTTGCGCTGAGCCCAGACCTACCTCCTCATGAAACTCACTGATGTTTACAGTTAATGAGGAGAAGCTGCTGGGTGCTATTGCGCTGTCATATATCTCACATGTCAGGTTCATGTACAGCAAATACTGACAGTGACTCTGATAAAATATGAGTGAATCCCACTGATAATGGCTCCACTTTCTCAAACAGTTAATATTATAAATATAATAATTATGTTAATATTGTTTTGTAGCGCTTCTGCTCTCTGACAGGAAAACTGCCCTGTAGACCTGTATCATTTTTCAAGTTTTTCCTCAGCAGCTCTGTCTCCCTCCAACAACACACCCACACTTTTTATTTTCAGACTTTGTTGTTTTAGTATATATTTATATCTTGATACACCTTCCTCAGACTCAGTGAGATGCACACACTGTGCATCTCCAAAATAATAATAATTTATTATTTTCAGCTCGTGCAATTACAATAATACTAATACAGAGGAAGGTGATTTGCCTGAGAAAGATATCTGTTTAGCCACAGAATGTTGCTGTGAGGTTATATATGCCACATTGGACTGTAGCTGCCCAGTTGTGCGTAGCAATAATGTATTTGAAAAGTTCCAATCTGGGTTTAGAACCCACCATAGCACAGAGACTGCACTATTAATGAGATCCTGCTACATAGACTAGAACAAGATGTCGGGATTAAAGGATCGGCACTTGTCTGGTTTAAGTCATATTTATCGGACATATTTCAATTTGTTAGTGTACATGAGGAATCCTCCATACTCACTAAAGTTAACTACGGAGTTCCTCAGGGTTCTGTGCTCGGCCCAACTCTTTTCATCCTGTACATGCTGCCATTAGGCAACATTATCAGGAAACATAACATAAATTTCCATTGGTATGCAGACGATACCCAGCTATACGTATCTGTACGACCGGACGACCCAAACTCCTCGATTGTCTCATAGACATACAGACATGGATGACCCAGAACTTTCTAATGCTTAAAAAACTGAGGTCATGGTCCTCGGGCCAAAATACACAAGAGCCACTTTCAAGTGGAGCTTTAAACCTAGGCAGTAACACCTCAGTCCCTTGCACTATAGTAAGGAACCTAAGGGTCCTGTTTGATCAGGATTTATTGCTTGTACCATGTAGGTTCTGATATATTACTATACATGGTCATTTACTCAGTAAGTAAAGTAAAACTGTATTGTAAAAGAAAGCTTGTTTCCATGCTATTACTATGTTCTTACTAAATCATTTGTAATAGATTATGCCCTTTTACATGCAAAGAACACAAACTTGAACCTGCTTATTACCAGTGGTAATTTTCCAATAACACAATATAATTTACCAGATAAATACCTAGTATTTCTGCTGTAGATTTATCACCAGTATCACCAGTAGCTATTACCAATAATGCTTTATAATTTACTGGGTAATAACCCAGTATTTTGGCCATGGTTTCATTGTTCTGACCTTCTTATTACAGGCTAACACGTAGTAACACATTTCTGTTACCAAATATTTACTGGGTAAATAGCTAGTAATTAGGGGAGAGTAGCTACCTGCTTATGACCAGCTTATAACCCAATAATACACAAACATTTACTTTATAGTTACCAGGTAAATACCCAACATTTTGGCCATAGTGTCATTGTACTTGGGTCAATGACATGACATGCATATATTAAGTCCATTATAAAAAAAAATTAAAAAAAAAAATTTCTTTTCATATAATATAAAATAAAATACTCGGGCATTATTTTATGTTTAAAGTCTTTTGAATAATGTTTTTTCTCTAATATCACTAGTTTTAAAGCTGCTAAAATAACTGCAAAACTTTTGTCCAGCCATTTACATTTCCTAAATATCAGGGTGGTGCAACCATAAACATTGGACTTTATTTTGAAGTCAAGAGACAATAGCTGTAAACTAAATGTTGTATCAGCCAGAGGAACCCCAGAGAACCTTGGGACTAAGCAAAAAGGTTTGTACATTCTGTCAAATACTGATAAAAATAACTACTTTCAACTATATGTAGGTTGATGCACTTTCCATGTAAGGTGGTCCAACCAATGTAAAATTACAAAAAAATTATCTTATCATAAAACTCTTTATTTATTTTTTAAAAAAGTGTTCTGTGTGAACTTCATGACAAGGGTAGAAAATAATGCTTGCATCCAAACAGAAGCTGTTTAATTTGAGTTTAGTTTCAATTGTCAGGTGGCACAATCGTTAATCTCGTGGCACAACTGCAAGGAATGTCACTATATAATGCTATTCAAGGCTCTAAGGCAGGGATAACCAACTAAAATTCTAATAGGTCCACTTTGTCTAACTTGTGTTATTATTTAGTAGTGGGATATATACTGAAGTAGCCTAGTAGTCTGCATGTAATCAACAACTGACTGTCAGATCAAATACAGAAAGAACAATTAAAAAGCATTTCGACAATATTTATTGTCACTTTTATACTGAACATATGTATTATTATCTTCTCTCTTAAAGGAAAAAAAGCTCTGAGAGTGCTTATTAGTGACCTAAGTTCAGATTTGAGTGGGTGTGTTTGGTCAAAAATGTAGTGTTTGGTCTCATAGTGGCGTTTCACGTTGCCACTTTTTACAAGTGCCACTGTCTCTGAACATAATGAGACAGACTGGTTTTGTGCTTCCAGGGGGAAGATTGAACATGAATGAGTCTGTCCATTCTGGGTTGAAAGCTCTATTTTCGTTGTCCACTTTTCTCTTCTTAGAGAGCGCCATGTTAATTAGTTTTCTCTGGCACACTCTTCTCTACCTGTATCGCTCACTCGTCTCTGTCTTCTCTCACTGTAAACGCACTTTTCTCTGTGTCTTCTCTCGCTGTAAACTCAGTTTTTTCTCTGTCTTCTCTCGCTGTAAACTCTCTTTTCTCTCCGTCTTCTCTCGCTGTATCGCTCACTAGTCTCCCTGTCTGTCACTCGCTCCTCACTGCCTTCATCTGTCCGTATTCAGAGTCGCATTATTTAGCGGGATGCACAGATTTGATTGGATTTTAGTGGCGTCACGTGGGATGGCTTAAGTCGAATGCAATTGATCAGTAGATTTCCGGATTCGTTCAACCAGTACCGTATAGTCTAGAAAAGCAGCGCCGGTCAAAATAGAAGCACCTCGTCAACATTTAAAATACTTAAATAATTTATTCACTGTAGGTCCAGGTCCGTACAGGACGGCGTCTGGGTCCGGACTCGGACCGCGGTCCGCCTGTTAGATACCTCTGCTCTAAGGTAATCCATGACACTTCTAGAAGGTTTATTAGTTTTGAATGTTAAGATATTACACACTTTAAATCATTTTGCATGATAATTTGTACATTTTAGATGCCACTATCACTATCAAAATTAGCACGACACAGGGCGAGCATTAACAATGATCTAGCTGACAACTGCGCTTTGATTACAAACTATGCATGCTCCATGGACTTAGTCATAACATCTAACACATACAGTTTCACCTGCTGGAAAGTTCTACAACAGGCTTTACTTGCCCCCCGCCAGGCTAAGAGTTGGGGTTGTTTATTTATTTTAAATAAAAAATTTTATACACCACAGATGTTTCTAAACCAGGGAACAAGGCCACTGTGCCCCCATGTAATCGGCGAGTGCTCCCTTGTCCAGGTGCCGATTGAAACCAAAGTCACACCATCAAATGCGTCATTATTACAGTTACATTGTTCTTGTCAATAAAGATGTCTCTTTTTGCGCTAAACTTGGTTGCATACGGAGCAGATTATGAACTCCCTGCAACATTCACTTCACACCAGAGAATGTTCTCTCTTTGAGCAGTTAACTAAAGAGATCAGCTTATCTGATGCATGTTTTATTCCCTTAATTGCAGCACTAAATGTCTCTTCTACACAAAGATTGAGACCACGGAGTGAAAACAATGAAAAGTGGTGTAACCAATATTCATCAGGTGGTGCAACCAATTTAAACCAATAAATGTGTCCAGCCCTGGCAAAAGTGTTCACTAGTCTACTTGGGGACATTTGGAGTTATTTACAGATTCCGAAAGTGTGATTTCTAAGCTTTCCAACACAGTCAAACACATGTCCATCATTGGACATGATCATTTTTGAAGAAGATGTGGCCATTTGAATGTAGGCACTCCTCAAACTGCTTTAGGGAGAAATTCAGCCTGAAAGATTTTGACCTTCTTGAGGAGCCAGGCCAATAGCTGCTCATTTGCATCACATTTACATGGTCACAACCCCCCACCCAGTCTAGCTGTCAGTGACATCTGATGTCTGTTAGCCCACAGGACAGAAACAGTGTAGCAGTTTGAAAAAAAAGGAATGAATGTAGTTCATGTCAATGTAGTGTTATTTGCTGTAAGTACTTCAGTGGACTGATAAGAATCAGAATTTACTTTATTGATCCCCAGAGGGAAATTCTTCTGTTACAAAAAGCACTTGAATAAAAATGAGAAACAAGAAAGGTGAAAGATAGATACATACTTCAAATATCAAATAAAATATATCTAAGTGTGTGAAGGAGAGTTCAATATTTTCTAGACCATGGACTATATTATCATCTTCAATACCAGTTCCTCCCCCACAATGTGGCTGTACCCACTCTGTCCTTCACAGTTGATATGCGGGCTAAATGGTGACATCACAAGCAACAACACATGGGTTGGCAGCAACTTCACATGCCAATCCTTATGCCCAGGATGTCGTCCAGGCAGCATGATGGCATTGTCCTCCGCATAGTTTTTTATAAATTCCACAGCTCTGTCAATCTGTTCATGGCTGATGAACAGGCGAGGCCGTGGTTGTGAGCTCTTCCTTAACCGTGGTGTTGCCCCATTCTCATCAAAGTGTTTGATTATGTCAGTCAGATTGCCTTTGCCAATTCTGGAAAAAAAAAAAAAAATACTTGTTTCAGATCATGGTTCATGTTAACAGGCACTTTATCACTGAATCAGTATAGATTGATCAGTAGTATTGCTTGAATGATGTGTGAATGCCACACCTTTATGTGCATGAATGCCCGTGTAATTAACACGTTCATCACACATTGTGTTAATCACATGTCTGTTAATCACATGTGTGATTCATGCATGCAAAGGTGTGGCATTCACACATCATTCAATGCAATGTTAGGTTTCGAACACGGGAGTTTCGTCTCAAAGCATATGAATTATCAAACTGAACCTGCGGGTGTACAAAATCTCAAAGAGGGTCGTGACATGCTCCCCTTACTACTTATAATACGCTCATCTGACTGAACAAAAGTTTCAAAGTGCGTATTATTTTTAACACGCCAATAGTGAGCTACCCAATCTCTAGTATAGCTAATAACCATTATGGCAACATAACGTTCTGAAACGCACCATAAGTGTGTTATCCACACGTTATTCTTGCACAGCAGAGGTCATATGCTCCCGTACATATCGATCAGATGATCGTAGCTTATAATACGAAGTTTCGATGTGTGCATCATTCTCATTGTAATAATACAGTACTGAGCTAGCGAGCTAAGCAAGCTAGCAAAGCTAATAACAATGTAGCCAAACGGCGTTATGAAACGCACAGTGGATTATTAAAAGACAGCGTCCCTATGTGCGTCTGTATGTGACTTTGAATGAACACTAACATAACATAGATTAACAACGTTAATGAAAACTCACCCCATAACAAAACTGAAAGGTATTCCGGCAGACTTCAGTGCCTCCGATCAGATAAGAGGTCCGGGGGTGCTTCCTTTTCGTCGCAGGCTTCTTGGTGGATGTCGTCGTCTCAGAAGTAAGCACTGTGCGTCTGTTCGACTCCAAATGTCCAATTATTTGCATGTCCTGCCACTCTCTTTCTCTACGGCGTCAGCGTGACCAGAAGCATCTATCCTTGTGAAGAAGTACTGCCAAACATTAGCGCTGTAACAGCGACGATTGAGCTCCTCTGCAATGCGTTTCTGGTCCATCTTGATTCAATAATAAAAACACACACAGCTTCTCGAAGCAGGAGTAACAGTGAGGAGAGTCTCTGTGGCTGCTGCATAAGTAGCCATGTGCTGCCTTCTTAACATGCAGCTGATTGGCCGAAAAATTCTGTTCCTGTCTTTAAATGTAAAATTGGATGTTAAGGATGCTTAAAACCTGACCTACAGAGAGCAACAATCTTAAATTATTGTAAAAAAAAAAAAAAAACCCACAATGATAAAAATGTTGACACTAATACTATACTAATGTTAATCTAATGTAGACACCTTAAGGGATATTTGCCAAATAATTGATTTTAAAATAAATATTAGGAATGTATGTATATTTTTATAAATATTTGGTTGTGCCACCTGACATTTTTGTTGTGAAGTTAAAAATACTGTTAAAAATGAGCTAAAACAGTTGGAATAGTTGTTCAATATATGAGACATGTTCAAACACATTGTTCTGGACTCAGAAATATGCATTACATCTATTTTGAAAATACTTTAAAAAAATACCCTTTTAGGAGCTTTATTTGTCATTGACCCACTTACCTTCTTATTACCAGCAGTAATTACCCAATAACACAGTATTATTTACTATATAGTTACCAGGTAAATACCCAGTATTTTGGCCATAGTTTCATTGTATTTGCTTTTACTAGGTAATGGTAATTAAAATAAGGGGACTGTAAAAGAAAGGGTTACTGATTTGGGTATATGATTTATTCTTAAGCACTCATTCTAAATGACTTTACCACTGTTCTTCCTAAAATTAGTAATTTTACAATGAATGGCTGAATGAGTAGACCGAATGAGTACTAATAATATTTTCATGAGGAGATTTTCTTTGTCTCAAACAACAACTTTTCGCCATTGAATTTTAGGATATCGCTTATATTGGTATCAAAATTGCTGTCCGTCTCTTGGTGTTTCATGTACTGGGACAGCGATCATAAACCTAGCTTGAGTGATAAGAACCACATGAGCATGAGCCTTGCTCCATGTCCCTACCGTGATGGCCCGGAGCCGTTCCTTCAGCAGGTCAGCCTCCTCCATGTTTGCCTACGAAGACACGCAGAACATGACAATGATTCAGAAGTGCGGGGATAAGGGAGGCTCATTGTTTATTTTTCTGAAATAAACCACCACAGCATTGCTACATATACTCCAACTTCAGTAAAACGGAAAAACATTTGTCATATACCATCATTCGTCTGATTATAGTATTGCAATTTGCATATGCATCAAAAGTAACTCAAAGAGAAGGAAAAACATTATTCAGTGGTGGATGAATTAATTGTTATTCCTGTATTTTTGGTTTGTGGAGAAATATAGTACTTTTTGAGCATTATTACATAATGTAATAACTAGCAAAGGTATTTATACATGTTAAGTTTAATAAGTGCTCATATGCAGTCTTTAATAGGAAATATTTATAATGTAATAACATAAGAACCATGAAGGTCAGTATACTCGTAAACCCTGCCATCACTATTTTACTGTGGTACAATACAACACACAATATAAATGTGAGTCAATCATTTTTGACAGTAAGAGAGAGAAAGATAAATGTAACACATATGTATCACATGTCAGAGGAATGTGATCCAGGCCTGAAGGACGGCACAATGACTGCAGGGAATGTAGAATGGTTGTGTTGAAACTTTGCGTTAAAATCAAAGACAGAATGACAATACATCAGATGACAACATGTCTTCAACATCTACATGTTGTTGAAGAGATATGACTGGTTTCAGGGAGAGCTCAAAAACACAGTAACATATTGTCGGTGCAGAACTAGAATGTCAGGCTTTCATCTTTTACAGACATATTAAGTTTCAGGTGGATACAGCAATCCCTGTTAGAGCAGCATGAAAAACTGTAAATGTAATTCTGTCTGCTGTTACCAGGGGACACGGTTTTCGAAATACAATATTTTCATATAGACATGTTCAGGACGGGTCTCCTGTCTTACATATTGTTTCAGGTGGATACAGCAATCCCTGTTGGAGCAAAATGAAAAACTGTAAATGTAATATTATCTGCTGTCACCAGGGGGCGCTGAAAATTTAATATTTTCATATAAATGTCTTCAGGGCCGGCCTGTCATCAATCTGAGCAAGTTTGGTTCAGATCGGACCAGGATTTGCAAAGTTGTAACAGTTTGCTTTTTTGTCGCAAAAATCCGACTTTGCGTGGCAACGCAGTTAAACGATTCGTCATCATATTATACATGGATCATTTACAATGTGTTTTGAGTGCAGTCAGTCATTTTGAGTGTGATACGAAGATATCTGTAAAAGTTATTTCCAAATTCTTGAATAAACTTTTTTTTGTATGTTTCCTGCCACCACCAGGAGGCGCTATTTTTAAAATTGACCATTTCTTCATTGTCTTCTTTAGCAACTACCTATCATCACTCATGGCAAGTTTCGTTCTGATTGGACCTTCCGTTGTAAAGTTATAAGAGTTTCGTTGTCTGCAGCGGAAAATGTGAATATTCGCCAAATTTGTCGCCCTGTAACTCGTGCGCCATGCGATACTTAAAAAAACCTTCCAACTCATTCTGTTCCTCAACTGGTCCACAGTGACCTCACCAAGTTTGAAGGTGATCGCTCAAAAATTGTAGGACTGAATATAGTTTGTAGCATTGGTGCAAATTCACCAAAACGCCCAAAAATGGCTGTTCAGTCCATGATGGCGGCCTTCCTGTTGCGTTTGGATCATGGTCATATCCTGACCTTCTACACGTGTTCCGATTTTCCTGCATGTACGATACCTCACAGTCGTGCTTGAACCCTAATAATAATAATAATAATAACTCCTTCAGTTTCAAGAGTGTTCTACGCACCTCATGCTCGAAACCCTAATTATCTATTTTTGTGGAAGTATTTTATTCACCACTTAAACATGCAGCATAAGCATAAAACATAAATGTAAAAAAAAAGCTTAAAAAACATGACCGGAAGATTTCCTGAACTTGTTCATCTCCTCCCTCGCTCTATCCCTCTCGAAGAAGAGATATCGATTATTTGATCTATTACGCACTGCAATTTCCCGCCCGATCAGTAGGGGTCGCTGCGCAAGGGTGTTGTGCTTTTGGCGCTTTTGTTGTTGTTGAAACAGTGGCCGTTTCTCACATTTTCTGTGTCATGGAACACAGTTTTAAGATAATTTGAGGCGAGAAATTGGCTATTTAGAGTCTAAACATGTGCTGTGTGTGTTAAGATATGACGTATTTATAGTTTGGCAGCGACGTTGTCGGCGGTGATCAGCTCCGCCTCTGTGGACGCTCGGTGCGCACTGTGAGCCGGCACAGAGCAGCATTAGCTCGGCCTGTCCTGAGGACCAATCGCAGTCCTTGCCATCTTTGTTGTCCCTTAACGTCACAAAATATTTTGTGCAGTCGGAGACGACACAGAGGTTCTCCGACAGGCTCTCCGTCGACGCAGAGGGCTCTGCGTAACCTACATAGAGTGCTTTATTTCTTTCAATAATTGGGAGTATTATTTAATTGCATTATGTGGTTGGAAACTGGTTATACCACCACACCTTTAAACTTAGTAATGACATGTATCAACATTGTGTGTAGACTCCCAGCTTTCCATTTGGACCCTGTTTATTGTTTACTATGAATGATGAGAGAACATAAGAAAATAACTTAAAAAAAATCTATAATGGTGACTGACAGTTTAAAACAGTAAACATGTTTTATATTGTATTACAATAGCTATATAAACAGCTAAACAAGGTTCTACAGATACATTTTTTTAAATTTTTACACTTCAGTGGTTTCCAGAGAAAGGGCCACAAGACTTAAAAATGAATTGCTATAAATTTCAGCCAGCGTGCAGAGTGGTATGACTACAGTCACCTTTTGTCTAGTACTGCTTAACTGCACAGTGGATGTGTTTACAACACATCTTCCAGCAATGCATTCTATAGGGAGAAACAATTATGGGTGTGATGTTTCTGTTCCCTCCAAACTTCTACTGGTTTTCCATAAAAATGTCTGTCTGGATGGGGATGAAGCCAAGAAACTTTAGCAAGGACATATTTGAATGCAGTGGCTTTGGACATGACATTAACAACTAAAAACTTCTTTATAACAGCTGGTCTTGTTTCAGATAGAGGGTCAAATGGTCTGTCAAAGGGGTGGTAATGCACCTCTAGGGGGCAGTAATGCACCTATAGAAGGATGCCAACTGCTGTAAACTAAAAAGAAGAAGCAGTGCATCAGTCTTTGGAGCTGCTGAGCGTATCGATTGAGAACATGGCTCATAATAAATTAGCGAGTGTTTGCTCTGTATTAGCTTGTAGTAACCAACACCAGACACTCCACATTCTTCCTGTCGATGAGGACAGAAAAGCGGAGTGGATATCTTTTATTTTTGATGGGAATGTCCCTGCTAGATTGCCAAAAAAAACTCCATGTGTGTGCCAACCACTTCACAGATAAGTGTCATTCAAACTTCAGGCAGTACCATGCTGGACTTAGCAGAAGACTTCATCTAAATGAAGGAGCAGTGTCAACAATACATGGTGGATTGCCTGCAGCTCAAGTTGTAAGTATTTCCAACAATGAAATTGTCTTTGTGTATATGTTCTGTCGTGTAGTATTAGCGATAGGCTGCTAATTGCTAAGCTACACGTGTTTGCCCGTGTTTCATTTGCGTGTGTGTGTCTCTCACGTCGGTAAACACAACGTTCTTCAGGCTACGAGCTGTTTGCAGGCCGTGCAGGAAATGTGTGTTTATTATCCTGCATATCTTGAAACACTTGGGATATGCAGCTAAAGCTAAAGACTTGTATTATGTTCGAGGAGGAGAATAAATTTCAACAGAAGAGATCACACCAGACAGGAAGTCTGACACAGACTTCCGTTGTGAGTTAATGTTTTCGTCTTTTCTGCTTTTGTGTTGTCAGTTAATGTTTTCGTGTTTTCTGCTTTTGTGTTTGCGTTGTGAGTTAATGTTTTCGTGTTTTCTGCTTTTGTGTTTGCGTTGTGTGATTTGTGTTTCTGTTTTGAGTTAATGTTTTTGTGTTTTTGATTTGCGTTTGTGTTTTTTGATTTGCGTTTGTGTTTGTTGATTTGCGTTTGTGTTTTGCACCTCAGGGCCACCGTAGAAAAGCAAGCTGAGAAAGAGAAAGGTGAAGAAACTGAAATCCCAGTTGTCCGGACAGCAATCATTTTTCACACAACAAACTTCAAAAGCGAAAGCCGCCACCTTCCAAGACGAAGAAATGGTAAAAGAGGCATTCGTTGAAGCAGCTGACTCATTGTTCCGAGACTTTAAAAATAAGGCAGAAATATTATCTTCAATCAAAGCTCTCCAGCTGTCAAGAAGTACAGTTACACGGCGCTGTGAAGCCATGGCTGAGGACTTAACCCAGCAACTTCGGAAGGACATTGGAGATTGCGAGTGCTTCTCACTGAAGTTGGATGAATCTACGGACGGGTGACACAGCCCAGATGTGCATTTTCATTTGTATGGTGTTTAGTGATATCGCCACAAAAGCAGAGCTATTAACAGTACTGCCCATGAAAGTACAGACAGAGGACATATTTCAGTCGTTTAAAAACTTTATCGAGAAAACTCAGCTCCCAGTGTACAAATTGGTGTCTATCACCACGGATGGAGCACCCGCAATGGTTGGCCGCTTGAATGGATTTATTGCCAAGTGCAGGCAGGACGATGCTTTCCCGGACTTCCTAAATCACCATTGCATAATCCACCAACAAGTGTTATGCGAGAGATCATGGATGTTGCAACAAAGATCGCCTGTTCTATTCACGCCAGATCTCTTCAAAGACGGTTATTTCGTGCACATCTGGAGAAAGCTGACTGCGACCACTCTGAGTTGTTGCTACACACTGACATGAGATGGCTTAGTCGAGAGAAATTCCTGCTAAGATTTCAAGGGTTCTGTCCAGAGATGATGTAGCTGGACATGCATAATACACGCAACTAAATGACGGTCAGTGGCTCTTAGACTTGGCATTTTTAACCAATCTGACCAACATGTTCAATGACCTTAATCTAGAGCTGCAAGGAAAAGACAAAACAGTGATCAATATGATCAGCTCAGTTAATGCTTTCAAACGAAAGATGCAACATCTCTCCTCAAAGCTGCAGCGCCATGATTTGGCAAACTTCCAAAACCTGGCGGCAGAGCTAGAGATGCTAGGGAAGGCCTGTGTGCAACTTGACAGTGCACACTACACAGAGCAGATTGACAATTGTCTGTCAGAGTTTGACAAACGCTTTCAAGACTTTTCTTTGCTCGAGCCAGTCGCTACATTCATGTGCTATCCTTTTCGGGAAGATGCTGAGGTTGATTCACTCACATCAAAAATTGCAACACTGTTTCACCTGAACTCTTCTGGAGTGGAAGATGAGATTTTGACACTACAAGCCGACATTGAGCTGAAGTCCAGAGCTCATGAACAGTTCTGGAACTTTGGTAACCTCAGTGACAATGGACCTCCATACACAGGTGAATCCAATTATGAGAAAGGGTATTTAGGAGGTCAATTGTAAGTGTTTCTCCTCTTTGCATCTTCTATGAAGAGTGGCAACATGGGAGCCTCAAAACAACTCTCAAATGACCTGAAAACAATGATTGTTCAACATCATGGTTTAGGGGAAGGATACAGAAAGCTATCTCAGAGATTTTAGCTCTCAGTTTCAACTGTGAGGAACATTGTGAGGAATTGGAACATTGGATGATGAGAACAGTCAGAGTCAACCCACAGACCAGCTCCAAAGACCTACAACATCATCTTGCTGCAGATGGTGTCACTGTGCAAAAGCCTTTTCTCTGCACCTGCCACAGAGTCACTTGAGGTATGCTAAAGCACATTTGGACAAGCCAGCTTCATTTTGGAATGAGGTGCTGTGGAAAAAGAGGTAACCCCCTGGCTATATTAAAGTTATAAAAAGCAGATGCATCTCCCCTCAATAAAACAAAACGATTAATCTGTAGTTAAACCATCACAAAAATGTGTTTCCCCCTCTCGTTCCCTTATCAGTCATCAATCTCACATAATAAAACTATCATTGCACGTCTCTGTAATGTACAACACGGTAATTGATTTTGGTTTCGGTTGGTCTCTGTCACTTAGTCTCCCTATGTATTTTTCATGTTTATGTTTAAATGTTTTTCTATGTGCATGTATTTTTGGAAATCTCTGTGTCATTGTTTACAATATATATCCTGTAACTAATGACCATATCAATACGAGGCCCCTGTATACAATAGCACGAACGCATGCACACACACACACACACACACACACACACACACACACACACACACACACATCCCAAGTGCGTAAACACATGTACACGTACATCCACAAATAGCCGTAGCTGTGCTTACACAGACTATCAGATAGATGCACACAGATATTATACACACACACATCAAAAGCGCGTACACACACACACATCCACATGTTTATCATTTCCACATAGATTGTCAGACAGGCGCGCACACACACACACGCACACACCACACACGCGCTCGCACACACACACACAAATCCATCTGCACACAGAGAATACACATAGTTTACACTACATAAATAGATAAGGTTAATAACATGAATACACTCAGGCTTGTCACTTGGAATGTGCACGGAATTGGATCTAAACATAAACGGCTTAAAGTTCTTAACCACTTAAATAGCCTTCAAGCAGACATTGTCTTACTATCAAAGACAGATTGCCAGTTCACTTCATCACAATTTCCCAACATAAACACAGCAAATTACAACTCAAGACAGAGAGGAGTAGTCATCATGATCAATAGAAAACTAAATGTCACACTTAAAAATAGTACAACAGACCCAGAAGGTAGATTTATAATACTCAACCTTTTAATCAATAACACAGACTTCTGTATTTCGAACATATATGGTCCAAATGTTGATGACCCCTCCTTTTTCCACACTTTCTTCACCACACTGTCCACTCACCTAGACACGACACTCATAATGGGAGGGGACTTCAACATGGCACTCAACCCAGAATTTGACAGGCTCAGTAAGGCAGGAACAACACGGAAGTGGCAATCGACAGAAACACTTAAACAATACATGAATGACTATGGTCTTTGTGATGCTTGGTGCTCTTGTCATCCAGCTGTCAAAGAATACACCTTTTTCTCACCTGTACACTCCTGTAACTCCTACTCTAGAATTGACTTCTTTCTGACTGACAGCTCACTTCTCTCGGACATCATAGACACTCAGATTCACCCTATCACTATCAGTGACCATGGACCAGTCTCAGTAAATATAACTAATAAGACCATCACACCACCAATCAGAAACTGGCGATTTAATACATCATTACTAGAATCCAAATTTCATCAAATACTAAAAAGAGTAATGACCTGCCAGGAACACCACCAGCTGCCAGGAACACCACCAGGTGTCCTCTGGGAGGCTGCAAAAGCAGTAATGTGGGGTAGAATAATCTCCTACTCCTCATTTAAAAAGAAGAAAGAACATTTACAGGAATCAGATCTAGAACATAACATAAAAACACTAGAGACTGCTTATGCTACATCCAAAGATTAGCACCTTATGAACAATATAAGAAAATTGTATACTTGTAAACTTGAATTAAACAAAATAAAAGAAAGAAAAACACAATTCCAACTTTAGAGATTTCACTTGGAAAATATTAGACATAGCAATAAATCCAGTAGAAACCTAGCAAACCAACTTAAACTAAATAAAGAAAAAAAAAACTATTAATTCCATAAAAGACTCGGATGGTAAATTAACCCATGCACCGGAAGAAATAAATAAATTTTTTAGAGATTTCTATAAAAAATTATATTCATTGGAGGTCTAAGGACAGAGGATGTTAACAACCCTGTGAAGTCCCGTGAGACAAACTATGTTTTGTAAACTGTGGGCTATACAAATAAAGATTGATTGATTGATTGATTGATCAAACAATAACTCATCTATTACAGACATAAACACATTGTTAAACTCTATTGAGCTACCAAAACTTAATAATGGACAGGTCAAGTCTATGGAGTCCCATATCACAATAGCTGAATTGAATGAAGCCCTACATCATATGCCAAACAGGAAAGCCCCAGGACCAGATGGATTCCCAGTGGAATTCTACAAAACATTTTGGCCTACACTAGCACCAACATTCTATAAAATGTTCATAGAAGTTAAAGGGATAGTCTGCAATTTTGGACATAAGACCTATTTTCCAACTCAGCTGGTGTGATGGAGACGTCTGGACACGTTTTCAAGAAATTTCATTCAGTTAGCAAGTTAGCGTGGCATTAGAAACACTCATACCGACTCCACAGTGCACCCGAGGCAAATCAATTGTAACGGCAGACTATCAATGTACATATCCGTGTTGATAGAATGTTTGAAATAAAACCAACCTTGCAATTTGAAGGTTTTATGTCTCAGCAGCAGCAGCGTGTCATACTTCCTATTAGGCTATGGCAGCGGCGGACTGACATCACCAAGCACTTATAAGTTACTGGTTCTATAATAGTTTGTTTACCTGCTGTCATTGCTGACAGCACTGAATTACAATATTTCCCCGACGTTAGTTTTCCAATCTAATATTTTTATTTAATCCAAGTATTGTACAAGTATTGGGCTACTGTGTCCCGCCGGGTTTCTGTCAAGCGCTTCTCTGTTATCATTTCAAATATTATTCTATCAACACAGATATGTACATCAATAGTGTTTTAATTGATTTGCCTCGGGTGCACTGTGGAGTCAGTATGAGTGTTTCTAAAACCATGCTAACTTGTATCATTCACTTGCGCTAGCCATAGCACCAGTGAACTCGGCAACTAGAAGAACTGAATGAAATTTATTGAAAACGTCTCCAGACATCTCCATCACACCGGCTGAGTTGGAAAATAGGTCTTATGTCCAAAATTCTGAACTATCCCTTTAAGGAAAGGTCTTCCCCCACACATAAACACAGAACATATCTGTCTCCACCTCAAACCAGAGAAAGACCCCTCACTCCCATCCAGCTATCGTTCAATCTCACTCATAAACGCAGATCTTAAAATCATCTGCAAAGCCCTAGGAGATTGGAAAAAATCACCCCCTTCATAATCCACCCAGATCAGGCAGGATTCATTAAGGATAGACATTCAACTACTAATGTACGCAGATTAGTAAATATTATAGACTACTGCACAATCAATAAACTTAAAGCAACAGTGGTCTTACTAGATGCAGAAAAAGCATTTGACAAAGTAAACTGGGAATTCCTTCTTGTTACAATGCAAACATTTGGATTCAGAGAAAACTTTATCTCCTGGATCAAAATTCTGTACAGTTCACCAGCGCCTCTGTCCGGAAGAATGATCAAACTTCTCCAAGATTCACCCTCCAGAGGGGCACCAGACAAGGTTGCCCACTCTCTCCGTCACTGTTTGCCATCTTTATTGAACCACTCGCAGCAGCAATTTGTGCAAACAAAAATATTCAAGGTATTCAAACAACAAAAAAACATCACAAAATAAGCCTCTATGCTGATGATGTACTACTTTTCCTTCAAAACTCACATAGCTCTCTCTCCTAAACCATTTCACTTATTCATACATTTTCAGCCATATCAGATTACTCAATAAACTGGACAAAATCAATTATCCTACCTATCAATTATAGCTTCAAACCATCACCATCCAGCCCTCACCATCAGATATCTGGGTATACATTTTTCCTCCAGGCTGCCAGATCTAACAATTAAACTATACTCCACTACTTAAATCAATAGAGGATGACCTCCTACGATGGAATTCTCTACCTATATCACTTATGGGAAGAGTTGCCACTATAAAAATGAAGATCTTACCAAAAATCAATTACCTCTTCTCAATGATCCCCACCCGACCTTCACCAATCTGGATTAAATCACTAGACTCTGCCACAACTAAATTCCTCTGGAAAAACTAACCAACACGCATTAGCTTAAAAACCCTACAAAAAGCCAAAGCCTATGTCGGTCTGGAACTTCCGAACTTCCACAATTACTTTCTTGCAAATAAGCTTCATTATGAAATTGATTAAACCCAACCCACTGGACAGCCTGTGGCTTGACTATTAACAGAAAACGAAAGCATAATTTCTCTGCCAACCACAAAATGGGAGGCAGACCTATCTATCAGCCCAAATAAAAATTTCTGGCTACAAATATAATCTAATACATAAAAAATGATTTTTAAAAATCCAGGCCTACAACAGTGGCGTCTTTGCATTAGGGCACGGCCCGACCAGGGGGCGCTGCCGTGCAGGGCCGGATTATACGCTTTTATAAGATTTCCTGTGTCAAAAATGTTGTTGAATATAAGTTAATAGTAAATTAAACTTTGACCGCAATGAAATGTCCACAGTTTTCATTTGATGAACGCAATTTCCTCTGTAGACCTGTTATGAAGTGTAGTTGTGTGTGAGTAATTCCTTCTGCCGGATTCTGCACGTCCTCTGTTTCCGCTCGGTGGGTCACAGCTGAGATGGCCCTGCGCCTGCAGTGTTGTGGACTGGTGAACTGCTGCACGTGCATGCGCGCTTACAGCGCACACTTCAGCTTCCGCAGTGGGGCCTGAAGTTCAGGGCCCCAGAGCGCTTCTCTTTGGCTGATTTGAAGCAAGGGCGGGCACTGCATGTACAGTCACGTGTGAGTATAAACAAGGCTAGCTAGGCTAACGTGAATTCATCATGGATGTATAATATGAACTGGATAGAGCACCGCCCCCTCTGCCTTGAAGACAATTTTTGCATGGTGGCCACTGTGGGTACTGCAACAAAAAATCCCATGGAGCCCAAAAAGCAATTTTCCCATTGACTGCAATAGTAAAAGAGACGCCTGTAAAAGTGTCCACAGGACACCTAGAGACATGGACACGGGCTTTTATAAATCTTTATATTGTATATTTTTAATTCAAGGAGTTTCATGTTTGAAGAACATTCCTAAAGGCCATAAAAAGCCCAGACAAATCGTATTTCTCAGAGTCACAGCTGTGTACGAGCACAGCAAAGCGCGGTCATGTAGCGTCTCGGGAACAGCGCTGCTGTCAGTGAACCGAACGACATGAAACTTCATGAGAAATGTGAATAAATGAAGACAATGAGGGGGTTTCGTTTACATTTTTAAAATATTATGACAAAGCAGGTTTTAGTTGTTTATTCGGCGCTCATTAACATTTATTTTCAAACGTATTATCGATGTATTAACGAGCTGCTTTGTGGATTCATTGAGGAGAGGAGACTGACATGCTGCACTTTATCACTGTGTTCAGTCCCGGACATCGTGACACTGATGACGGTGTGGACTGTGGAGCTGTGACCGTGTGATGCACTGAGACCTGCGGTCACTTCACCACTGATTCCCGGGGAGGATGTTTGTCTTATCGTCACAATCGGTTCATAAAGTTACTGTTAAATGTGATGAATATGCGAATTATAGTTGAATACAAACGTGTTGAGTGAAAGTTATAAACCTTCTTTAACACGTTGTTATTGTTCCTAATAATAATTATATAAGTATATAAGGGAAATCAGACAAAAACAACACGATTCCTGTAACACATATAAAGTAATAGTCACGGTCCTAACCCAAACAAACCATTTTTATTGATCGTTTTAATCTTTAACTCCGTCATTGTACTTGTCAGCTTCACTATATTCACTTCGCTATCGTTGGTTTTGCATTTATTTACAAATCCATGGTTTAAAGCATGAAGTTAACGTGACGCCGGTATTCATGAAATCCGCTAGCACACGTCATTAGCGTACTCCCATCATGCGTTTCGCTGTTCATGTACGCGCCGAGCAAGTCGATAACGCGGACGGCTCGTTCACATAGCCGAGAGGAATTATGGTAGTGACACTACTGCGCATGCTCTATGGGCCCCATAACCCCGAAATAAACATAAACATTTTTTGGCATATGCGCTGGGCGAGCAGCTACATAGGAATGAACGGAAGCGAAGGGGCGGTGCTCTATCCAGTTCATATTATACATCCATGGAATTCATCCATGGAACAGTTGGATTTTAACAGCAAGGGTCACAGAGAAGTTTTCACAGAGCGTCATTCCTCTTCAAGAAGTGAGTGCTGAGTCTTATGTGGAGTCTAGTGGAACTGATAATGTAGTTTAGGTATTGTTTGGATAATAAGAAACATTAAAAGAGATATTTCACCACTGGGAAGTTGAATGTCTATTAAAATGGGTCATCTATGGAGTGGAAATGTGAAATAATATTTGAAGAAAGTGCCTTATTGGCCGAGAAAGGCAGAAAAATGTATTTATCTCTTATGTACACAAACGACAACAACTCCCAGAATGCTCTGTGTGCCACGCTCACTTCCAGCTGGAACTCTCGGAGCAGCGCTGCCTCGCCTCCATTATCACAGTGAAGCGGATACAACTCACGCCTTGATGAATTAGTTGGCGAATACATTACAGACCTGCAAATTACACAGGTTTTTTTCTATGGTGCTAAATTGTACCAGGACATGCAGTAAAAACAACGAAAGGACAAGCAGTAAGTTCCCATTATTTCTAAGCTATGCTAAGCTTCTTTGGAGTTTTTGAGAAGACAAAGAAGACAAACCTGTAAACTCAGAGGGTTTACGATCTCCATTTCGAGCAGGAAGACGTCACTGAGAGGTAAGACTGACGCTAATACTCCACTCTATTTCTGCTCATAATCGATGTGATATACAGTTGAGGCCAAAATGATTAGCCCCCCAGGAATTATGGTACATTTTCCTAAAATTCTTCCCAGTATTTGCAGCATTGATAAAACTTGATATAATCAAACATTCACCAGTGCTATTTAGTAGCTTTTGGTACATTTTGGATATGAAATAAATCTTTAGGCTTGCTTTATATCAAATATAGTCAAAAATGGGGTGGTCAAAAATATTAGCCCCCATGTGTATTTTTGTTTTCAAAACACACCTAATTAAACAATCAGGTTTCAAACCACACCTATGCAGTTAATTGGCTTCCGGACAACACCTAAGCATTCAATCAGCATAAAAGGAATCCAAGGAACGGGGCACCTATGCACATTGAGAGGGATTACTTATACTCATCATGCCAAAGACAAAGGAAATCAGTCTTGAGCTCAGAAAGAAGATTGTGGAGGCTCATGAGAAGGGGGAAGGTTATGCTGCCATTTCCAAGTGTTTCACAGTGTCTAGAACCGATGTACGTTGCATCATTGCCAAGTACAAGGAGACAAATTCAGGAAAACACAAACCTGGCCGTTGTCGTAAACGCAAGATTTCAAGAACTCTGAATAGGAAAATCGTCAGAGATGTCGGCAAGAACCCCCGGACATCTGCCAATATGATTGTTGCTGACCTGGCCTCTTCTGGAGTTGATGTTTCAAGGAACACAGTTGTGAGGGCTCTTCATCGTGGTGGGCTTCACGGCCATCGTCCAAGAAGAACCCCTTTACTCAAAGAGCGGCACATCACAGCAAGACTGAAGTTTGCCCGTGAACATTTGAAAGGTAAAAATGAGTTTTGGAAGTCTGTGCTTTGGTGTGATGAGACTAAACTGGAACTGTTTGGGCACATGGATGTGGCGTATGTTTTGCAAAGAAAGGTAGAGGCCTTCAACCCAAAGAACACAGCTTCCACAGTTAAACATGGTGGTGGGAGGATCATGCTGTGGGGCTGTATTGCAGCCTCGAGCACAGGGAGCCATGTTCAGGTGCATGGCATCATGAAAAAAGAAAATGATGTTGAAATTTTTAGGAATAATATGCAGAAATCTGCTCGTAGTCTATCCTTAGGTCGTTGCTGGGTCTTCCAACAAGATAATGACAAGAAGCACACATCGAAATTGGTCCAACAGTTCCTGAAGGATACCAAAACCAAGGTCCTGGAGTGGCCCGCACAGAGCCCAGACCTCAATTCTATTGAGAATCTGTGGCGGGTGCTCAAGGTGAATATTGATGCTTGGAAACCACGCACTTTGGACCAGCTGGAATGGAAGAATGGGCCAAAATCCCTCAGGAGGCCTGTGCCAACCTAGTAAAGAACTAATCTTAGAGGTTGTTGTCAGTTGGGGCTCAGAAAGGGTAAACTATTGACTATTAATGGGCAGGAGGCTAATAATTTTGGACATCTCATTTTTGCCCTTTCTTGTTTCAATTCAGTGTATCAATAAAATATTCTAATCAAATTTAGTGGACATTTTGTCTTTGTTATTTTGGAAACAAATGCAATATAAACACTTGTTGTTAATGGTCATTTCCAGAGAGAAATCAAGCATTTTGTCTCATTTCACAAGGGGGGCTTATAATTTTGGCCTCAACTGTAGTTGTCAGCAGTGAACGACAACGTTGTAAAAGTAACGTTTGATAGACAATTACACACGTTATATACACGTAAACTGTTAGCAAAGTAAAGTCACCTTGCTTTCGCTGGAGAATAATGTCAGTGTTATTCAAATGTTTTATTGTTATTCATGTCTGTTCAAGACGCCTATATAGACAACATTATAATGTTCACAGCTCACCCAGTTGGTATATTTTGCTGAAAGGTTTGTTTTCCTGAAAAAAAAGTAAAATAAACATTCATATTTTATGTGTAAATGTATTTCTTGTCCTTTACAGTTGAAGCATGGTTTTATCAAGTCTTGGAGAAACTCTTCACAGCATCCAGCTCTGCTCCTCTTCGTCACTGTGACTCCTCCAGCTGTCCCACATCAGATTCTGACACAGCTCTACACATTTCATTATTTATTTTTTGTTTGCATATTGTGTTAGACATGCTTTTAGATTTGGCTCCTTATTTATTTTGGGGACCCCAAGGTGTTTTCCCCTTGGGGTCTGTGCGCCGGCGGGGCAGTGTGCGCTGCGGCCTGGACTGGGCTGCCCCTGGGCGATGGGTGGGGTCGGGGGCTGGGGATCGCCGTCGTGGGCGATGCCGTGGTGGTCTGGGTAGGGGCCCCGCCTCATCTAGGGGGCTGTGCCCATCTGTGGCCTACCCCCTGGTCGGGTGGGGATGGATATGCCCCTCTGCTCTGGTGGTGCTTGTGGGGTGCCATGGTATGTCCCTGGCCTGGACGGACCCCCCTCCTTGGGCGTGGACCTGGCTGGGGTCGGGGCACATGGCTCTGCCAGTCAGGAAGCTGGCATCCTACGGGGGGTTGCTCTTGCTCACCTCTATATCCCTCCAAGATGCATACACCTCCCCACATACATTTAGGGCACTGGGGGGAGGTATGGCGGGGCTGATGGGAATTGGAACCACCACATGGTGGGGCCACTCTCCACAGCCCCTGACGATCTGCCGCCCTCCCACTAATTTTATCACATCTTAGACAGCAGTGTCTGGTGGGTGAGGGAGCATGTTGACGTCCACTGTCTGCCAGCAGTGGGGCGTCCGTGCCACGCCTTCCCCATTTTAATTACACACTAGTTTCCAACATACCTCATATCTCATACCCCATATCACACACACATGCACACACACTCACCACCAAGTCATCCCCTTGAGGGCGGGGGCTGGGGGTTGGGCATGAGTACTCTCCCGGTTACCCAACCCCTGCTCACTCCTCGGTTGAGTTGGGGGTTGGCTGTTTGGGTGGTGGGCGGCTACGTTGGCTTGGGGGTATCACTGGATGTGGGGGGATCAGGTCGCCTTCACTTGGCTGGGGGGGACTGGGGGGCATTGCTGTTGTCCATCACGGCACACCTCTGTCCCCACCTATGCTTGGGAGCTCTGCCCTGGACTGCCACAAATAGACCCCCACAAATAAAAAAATCCAATTTGTAACTTGTATATTGATTTTTACAAATAAAGATGTCATTTGTAAATAACGTGACTTTGTAAAAATCAAATTTGCATTTGTGAATTGTGATTTTGCATTTGTGGATCACCAGAACACGCATTCCTCGATTCCCACAGTTACGGATTTTTTGAGACATTCTTTGCATGAAAGTCACACAGATCCACACAAATGTGCAGGTTGTGATCCACACTGATTTGTATGTGTGTTTTGAGATCCACAAATAAAAAAATCCAATTTGTAACTTGTATGTCAATTTTTACAAATAAAGTGTGCATTTGTAAATGACGTGACATTTGTAAAACAGAAATTTGCATCTGTGAATTGTGATCTCGCATTTGTGGATCGCCAGAAAAGTTTTTATGACTCGCAAAAACACACATTGGAGTGCATGGTATATTTGTCTCAGTAATGCCTCCCTTCATCAGCAGGTGGCAGTGTTTTCCAAATAGATTCTAGCTTAAATCCGTGAACAAGACGCTCATTAGTTTTTCCAAATAAAACAAGAAAAAAAACAGGAAAAAACAACTTGTTTTCTCCGGTTATCGTTTACAAAATCAAAATGAAAAAACAGATAACGACTCGTTACTGATCAGTTCTGTCAGTCAGCTGGTCACTCGGCTTGACTGAGGTCAAACCAGCCGTCTCTCGTTTTTGCGTCGTCAAGCCAGCTGCTCCAACCGCAGTGCTGACTGACAGACATTTACTAAACCAAAATAGTTAAACTAATCTATGTTACAGGCTAAACCTGGTGTGTGTGTCTGACAGAGTGGTTCAGTCTGTAGAATAAGATGTGTAATAATAATTTATCTAAAATTAGATTTTGGCTTGAACAAATATTGTTTCTTGAATTTGCAGTAAGCTGTATTGCGATTTAGATAAATTTAGATTCATTGTTCAGCGCTACACTACAGTATATGCCAAAATATGCAAATATGCAAATATCTTCAGTGTTTGAAACTGTTGGCTATTGTGGCGCATGCGCGAGCGGCGACACGGTCTGTTGCGCGTCTCCTCGTATTTCTATTGTTTGTTTGTTTTTATCATGTCTTTTATGCGCCACAAAATAACAACCATCTAAGTTCTCGAACTGCTACCGTGTAAGCTACAGAATGAAGTCGGAATCAGTCATCCTACTGCTGATCCTGATCACTTTCCTAGTTGATCTTGTTAGACATGTAGCCGGCCACAACTTAAACATACATGAAGGCCGGGCAACCCGCATTACCTACACCCGGGATTTTCTGTTGAATCTCAGATCCTCTTCAACGCGTCCTCGCTTGAATGACACATCGCTGTTGCCACCCGACTGTGTCAAAAGTAAGACCTCTAAAGCAAGGAAACGCGGAAGGAAAGGGGGGATCCGGAAGCGGATTAAAAGGCAACCCTACAGACAACCACTTCCATCGGTTATGCTGGGTAACGTCCAGAGTTTAAGGAATAAGGTGGATGAGCTGCGGGCCTGCAGCCAATACCTCTCGGACTACCGACAATCCTGCCTTATCTGTTTGACTGAGAGCTGGCTTACAGAATCGGACCCGGACTCGTCAATTACCCTGGAGGGCTTCACGCTGGTGAGGATGGACCGCAATCAAAACTCCGGGAAAAAGAGAGGTGGAGGTGTGTAGAGACATAGGCTCCCGATGCAGCTAATTTCATAATGGGAGACTTCAACTTTTGCAGTCTAAAGGAACACTTACCTACGTATCAGCAATATGTGACATGTCCCACTCGCGATAAAGCCTGCCTTGACAACTGCTATGGTAACATACAGGATGCCTTCTATTCTAAAGCACTTCCCGGTTTAGGGAACTCGGACCATAACATGGTTAAATTAACTCCTGCCTATATCTGAATAGTTATTATAGAGCTGAAACAATCGATTGCTAAATTAATCGTCAACTATTTTGATAATCGATTAATCGGTTTGACGCTTTTTTCATTATTAAAACAAGATTTCTGATTGTTTTAGCTTCTTAAATGTGGATATTTGCTTTGTTTCTTTGCTCCACATAACAAATAAATCATTAAAACTGAATTACTGAAAAAACAAGACATTTAGAGCATCGTCATTTCCAGGTTTGACAAACACTGATCAGGTTTTTTTTTTTTTTTACATTTTCTGTCATTTTATGGAGCAAACTATTTCTTTTTGCGTTTGTTTCAGATCAATTGCGCTTTGTCACCAACACTCTGACAGAGTGGCAACTGGCAGAGCTTATAGAAATATTTAAAGGTAAGAAATATCATTTTTTTCCCCCCATCCACAGCATATCAATTCTGCACTACTCATAGTGATAATTTGGATAGTTATGGAGTTGACTGCATTCCTTTTTTGTATAAATTCTTATGAAATATAATTTACTTTTTTTTTCAATAGGCGGGCTGCACACATTTTCAGAACAGGTTTATTGTAATGATAGACCCTCAATCAATTTGTTGCTTCTTAGGTCAGTTCAGGTCTGAATCCTTTTTTTAATTGTTTTCTGTAATGTGAGCTATATGCCATAACCATTAAGACTTAAACAAACAAAGTTTGGAATATTTTGTTATGTGCAGTGAAAGGTAGACTATTAAAGTTCAACTTTTTGAATTATAAATGCACTGAATCTTTTCGAAATAGTAATCCTAACAAAGACTCATTGTTCTTGTGGGCACCAGGAAAATGGTCCTCACAATGTCTAGTTTTAATTCTACTATAGTTGATAGACATTTGGACATTACTCACTCACATTTGCTCTCTTGCATTCTTTCTTGTTTCTTTTTTTTTAGCTTGGAACAAACATGGTGGAGTATCTTCATGCGGCCAGATCCAGACCCTACACCTATGTCCTGACACTGGGGAATGACAATCACCATCCATCTCAGGCTATTACTATTGTTGCCGGAGAGGCTTTGGAGCATGATTCAGGCCATTGATGTCTGCTTTAAGGCAATTTCATCTTCGACATTGAATATCCAAAGCAGTGTAAGCATGTGTGGGAATTCCTACAGAGCGCAATCTATAAAATGCCAGGAGGGAAGTCCAAACAGGTGAAGTTCCTTCAGACAAGAGTACTTGCGTGCAAGTAGAGCTAACTACCTTTTTCTAATTTAAAAGCTGTTCTTGAGGCCAACAGGTGTTGATTGTTGACTTATTTTATTGTTTGTGTTCTAGTGACCTGAAAGATGCTGAATTTGGTTTTATATTGTAGATAATTTTCAATAATAAATGTTTTCCAAGATTCCAGTATTGTTTAAGTGTTTATTGCATATCCAGCTATACCACTGTGACCAGCTTAACCAGCAATGGTGACCAGCTATACCACTGTGACCAGCTTAACCAGCAATGGTGACCAGCTAGACCACTGTGACCAGCTTAACCAGGTATGGTGACCAGCTAGACCACTGTGACCAGATTAACCAGCTAAAGTGTCCAAAACCCCTCTAAACCAGCCTGACCAGCCTAAGCTGGACCATTGTGACCAGCTTAAATGGCTAAAGTGTCCAAAACCCCTCTAAACCAGCAAACCATCCCAGCTTAGGCTGGTCTGCCAGCCTGACCATCCTAAGCTGGGATGGTTTGCTTGACCACTGTGACCAGCTTAACCAGCTAAAGTGTCCAAAACCCTCTAAACCAGCTTAGGCTGGTCAGCCTGGTCAATCTAAGCTGTTTTTTCAGCGGGGGGGTGGTGGCTTATTCTGTTGTCATTTCTTGTCCTTACACTGGTGTAATCATATTTCCATCATGATGTGCTAACTCTTTGCTAGTTGCTAAATCATCATCACAGTCAATACTTCACACACAAAGCTGTGTCATTCACCCATGATTCAAGCACATCAGCATTTTAAAACAACAATACTGGAGCCGGCATAAGGAAACTAAGCAGCTACTTGGGGCCCCCCCTGGTGATTGGGTGTGGCAGGACACATATTTATCTTTTATATATGTATATATATATATATATATATATATATATATATATATATATATATATATATATACTGAATAGTGTTAATCATATATATATATATATATATATATATATATCAATTCAAGTTCAGTATTACTTTGAATATGAAAGTGCAAATTAAAAATAGGCTATGTGATTGTACTCCCCTGTAATGCACAAATAAAAAAAGCAAGAGTGTCACTGGTTTGGCATAAATAACACAGCTATAATATAGTTAATGCAATTTACTGAAGTACAAATTGAATTCAGCATCAGGCCCCATAAATGTTTGGGCCGGCCCTGGAGCTAGTTAATAACAATGCAGCCACATAAAGTTCTGAAACGCACAGTGGATTATTAAAAGACAAAAGATGTTTTAATCCCTCTATGTGACTTTGAATGAACACTAACGTAACGCAGATTAACGACTTTAATGAAAACTCACCCCATAAAAAACAAAACAAATGTGCGGGTGATCTGATGTAGCGACCCGGTGGAGGCAGCAGCTGAAAGCCTCTCACACAATGTTCAGCCCTATTACAAAACCACACATGTGCTGCCTAAAAGCACTTCACTCGCATATAACAAAAATATGCAGAGCATTCACTCAGGAAAATGTATTGTTCTTTTCTTTCTCACAAATGCCTTACAGGTTTATTGTCAAAATGCACTTTCTTTCAAATAGAGCTGTAGTGAAATGAATGTGTTCTAATTAATCAGAGAGAATATACAGTATCATTCAACACTTACAGCAATGTTTGTCAGGATGAAAAATTATATAATTATATAATCCTGCAAAGAAACAGACATACAAGATAACAACAGTATTAAAAACATAACCTTCCTGACAAAGGCAATCAAGACACTGTTGTTGACAGCTCTTCAGACTACATTAGTATTCATCTTTACAAGAGTCACAGTCATCACACACTGAACCATCCATCAACCATCCACTCTAAACTAATTCACACTATGTCAATTTTAGCCTCTGCCAGATTGAAGTAGTTCTCACTGGCTTGTCAGTTTGCTAATGCAGTTTGCTTATGCAGCTTTCACATTGTGATCAGCAGGCCAACTACAGATACAGCAGTTTTTGATAACCATAACTGTCATTCATTTGTCCAATGCCTTCCACCATATTTGCCACATACAGAGCATCCACTGGAGTTTAATTTGATTTGAAATTAACAACTTGTGTGTTGGCCATTATATTAGGGTACTGTGACAAGTTGTTTTCAGTTACATCTGGATCAGGATATATCTATGTAATATTGAACCAGTGTTGCTGCTGCAGTGTGTAAAATGGGGTTAGAAATCTTTTATAATCACAAAATATATCTTTTGTTAGTCAGACCAGAGTCACAAAATAGCACATGCTGATGGAGTCATTAATTGATCAACAACTTTGTGTGTTTCCTTGCATCCCTGCTGGCAGCCATAATATGGCCCTAACCCTACTTCAGTGAGAGTGTGCCTCCGTGTCTCATGCTGGTTCTCAGTGCAGGGGATGCACACAGCAGAGTGTCAGTACCTCATGCTAGGACACTTCAAAATATATGAAATATCACTTTCAGCAAATAGGAATTCTGTTCCACTTTTTCAGAGCTATTGTTCGCTCATCTGCGCACAACGTGGAATGCTCGAGGTCACAGTTGCATTGGCTAACATGTACTGTATTAAAAATGATGGATGATGTAATGTTGTTAAAGCGTCATATTTATATGATCTCAGTGTGAAATGAGGGTGATAAGAAGGAAGGATGAGAGGCTGCTGAAATTATACTGCTGTTAGCATTTCCACCTGTTGACATTATGGAGGCCTGATACAGCACTGCTTAAAATAGAGACACAGCCTGCGTTACATTTGGACCAGCTTGACATTGTGTGCCCGTCTGCCCGATGGTTTGTAGCCAGTGACACATTGTCCCTGAAAGAGTTGTTGAAAATGTGGTCAAACAACCTTATCTTTCCTTTTGACCAGTCGCTGTTAATTTCATGTCTTGTTTTCTATGCAGTTTTCACAATAAAGTAATTAGAAAAGGGGAAAAAAAACTTCAGTGTTCTAGTCCCGCTTCAGAGTTCACAGTATCATTGGCTTGTCAACAAAGTTACTGCAACATATATTTTACAACAGTTATATCATACAATATTGTTTATCAACTGTGAGGGGAACCCAAGAGCAAATCCTTCATAGTGCATCTAGTTTACTCATGAAAATTGTTACGAAACGACTGAGTAGAAATGGAGGACCCGAATGCAGAACAGGACACGAGAGTTAAGAAAACCAGTATGTATTAGCCTAGGTGTACAAATAGCTAATACGAGTGTAACTGGAAAAATGTGCGCGTGAAACACGGACTGCAGCTGGGCGACGAAAGAGCAGCCGCTCCTCAGTGGCAAGAGTTTGTGCTGTGGTTCCCAGAGGAACGGACTCACTCGGCTTGTTGGAGGCTTTAGGTGGAGACAGTGTCTCGGTTGGAGAAGACGAGACGACGTTGGTGTGTAGAGAGTACACAGGCTCAGATGACGTTGTCGAAGCGCAGGAGGAGACAGCGTCTCGGCAGGAGAAGACAAGACGGACGGAGAAGTGAAACGCCAGCTCCGCTGGAGAAGAGGACACCAGACGAGAAGGCGGAAGTGATCCCAGAAGACGGCGGAATCCACTGGAGCCCTGTGTCTCTCGAATGGCAGGAGACGTGCAGGGTAAGTATCTAGCAGGAGTCAAAGAATTTCTAGTAGCGAGGTAAGTTACATCTTTACCGGCTGAGGTGAAACAACGGACTGACGCTGGTGAGAGGGGCGACTCCGCCTTAAGAGTCCTCCTGATTGCTGATCACGAGCAGGTGAGGGTGGAGCCGTGCAGGTGGAGTCAATCACCAGCGTCCTCTGGAAGTAGGTCAACCACGCCTCCTGCAGAGAAGAACTCAGTTCCAAATCCAGCACTGGCTTGAGGAGGGAGACGTGGAATGTTAGATGGACGTTCAGAGATCGTGGCAGCTTCAGGTGGACAGAGGTGGGGTTGATGAGCTTGTCGATGGGGAAGAGACCGATGAAGGTGACAGCTTGCATGATTCCACCTGGAGGGGAAGGTCCTTGGTGGACAGCCAGACCTGTTGGCCTGGTTGGTAATCGGGCGCCGGGATCCTATGTCGGTTTGCCTGTTTTTGGGACTGTTGAGATGCTTTTAACAGTGAGGTTCATACCTGTTGCCACACTGCCTGGCAGCGCTGGAGGTTGGCCTGAACGGAGGGCACCGCCACCTCTCTCTCTTGGAAGTTGAACAGCGGTGGTTGGTAGCCCAGAGAAGCCATAAATGGGGAAACGCCGGTGGAAGCAGAAGTGAGGGAATTGTGAGCGTACTCAATCCATGGCAGTCTCCGTGGCAGATAGCAGTTTGGGGAGTGGAAAATTTGGGTACGGCTTTAGAAAATCTGTCGATGACTGTGAGTACTGTGGTGTTGCCATCGGAAGTGGGGAGACCAGTGACGAAGTCGACCGCGATGTGGGACCAAGGGCGATGAGGGATGGAGAGGGGGTTCAGGAGTCCAGCAGGTAGGCGGTTAGATGACTTCCCTCGAGCGCAGATGGGGAAAGCTGAGACGAAGGTTGCTGAATCCTGGATCATCGTGGGCCACCAGAACCGCTGCCTGATGAACTTAAGTGTTCGAGTGGCTCCCGGATGACAGACGAGTTTCGATGAATGTCCCCACTGCAGGACCTCCGAGCGCATGGCCTCGGAGACAAACAACCGGTTAGGAGGACCACCTCCAGGATCGGGTTCGGTCTGCTGGGCCCTGCAAACTTTGCTCTCCATTGGCCAGGAGGCCGCACCCAGGATGCAGGAGGGAGGCAGGTTCTTGCCTCGGAGGATCGGGTGAGTAGAGCCGAGAGAGAGCGTCGGGTTGACGTTGCGGGTACCAGGATGGAAAGTCAGGGTGAAGGTGAAGCTGAACCGACCCAGGAAGAGAGCCCATCGTGCCTGTCACGAATTGAGTCTCTTTGCATCTTGAAGGTAAGCCAGTTTTTTATGATCTGTCCAGACTATGAAGGGTAGTAGTTTCTCTTGGCGGGGGAGAGACTGCGGCTGAAGAAAGCGCAGGGATGAAGCTTCTGGTCGGTGGGGGAGAACAGCCCCTACTCCGGTGTCAGACGCGTCGACTTCAACGACGGATTGTAGTTTGGGGTTGGGGTGTGACAGGATAGGTGCCGAGATGAACATCTCCTTCAGCAGTTGGAACGCTGCCTCGGGTGCCTCGGACCAGAGAAATTCTGTTTGGGAGAGGTTAGTTTGGGTAAATGCTCAGCAATGCGACTGTAATTCTTTATGAAACGGCGATAGAAGTTAGCAAAACCGAGGGTGCGTTGTAGTTGCTTCCGGGTTGTGGGTGTTGGCCACTCCTTGACAGAAGCTATCTTTGATGGGACGGGAGAGAGGCTACCTTGTTCCACAATGAAACCTAGAAATGGGGCGGATTTAGCGTGGAAAGCACATTTCTCAGCCTTCACAAAAAGTCTGTTCTCCAATAGTCGCTGAAGCACCAGGCGGACATGCTGGACATGTTCCTCTTCAGTCTCGGAAAATATCAGAATATTGTCTAGATAGACGCAGAGGAACTTGTCCAGCATGTTGCGCAAAATGTCTTTAATGTGGTGCTGGAAGACGGCAGGGGCGTTCGTGAGGCCGAAAGGCATTACCAGGTACTCGAAGTGGCCCACTGGAGTGTTGAACGCCGTCTTCCATGCATCTCCTTCGCGGATACGGAAGAGATGGTAGGCGTTCCTTAGGTCCAGCTTTGAGAAAATCTGTGCTTTGCTGAGCGGGCTGAAGGCGGCGTCTAGCAGAGGTAAGGCGTTTCGATTCTTGGCGGTGATGTCATTGAGACCTCGGTAATCGATGCAGGGCCGCAGGGAGCCGTCCTTCTTCTGGACGAAGAAAAATCCAGCGCCGACCGGGGAGGAAGAGGGACGAATGAGGCCTACAGCGAGTGATTGGTTGATGTAATCTTCCATGCTCTGGCGTTCAGTTCTTGAGAGGTTATAGAGGCGTCTTGACGGGAGTGTGGCTCCAGGAAGCAAGTCTATGCCACAATCGTAAGGATGATGAGGGGGTAGGGGCAGTGCATGGTCCTTAGAGAACACCTCGGCCAGATCATGGTAGACTTCAGGGACGCTGGAGAGGCTAGGTGGCTCAGGAGGAGAAACTGGTTTGGCTACAGGCACAGGGTGAGTGGACCTCAGGCCCCGGGAGTGACATGCTCCAACTGTCAAGTTGTCCTGTGGACCAGTTAAAGGTCGGGTTGTGGTGAGCTAACCATTGGAGGCCCAGGAATAGCGGAAGTTCTTACTGATGATTACCATACAGGATAATGGTGAGGGGAATGGTGCGTTGAGTTACCGCCAGAGGATTGCCGTTGAGATCGCAGATGGTCTTGGGTTGTGGGAGCGGAACCACGGGGACCCTGCTTGATCGGCAAGATGTTTGTCCATAAAACTCTCATTGGCTCAGGAGTCCACGAGACAGGTGAGAGACAGTGATTCTTGGCCCCACCGCACTTGACCCGCCAATGTCACTCGAGTTGGAGCAGGACAGGATATGGCTCTGCTCACCAGCAATCCTGCGTGTGCTGGTGAGCTTAGGCTTTTGGGCGGCTAGGACAGGAGGCGATGAGGTGACCAGGTTCACCGCAGTAGATGCAGGCCCCAGAATCTATCCCGCGTCGTCTCTCGGTGGCTGTCAGTCGGGTCCTGTCCAGCTGCATAGGAATAGTGTCGCAAGTGGAAACGACGGGGGGTCTAGTAGTGGATGTAAGTCTTTTTGGGGAGTGATGAGTACCACCGGAGCGCGAGAGTGGAACGCGGCGTCTCTCTCGTCGTCTCTCTCTAACTCGACAGTCTATGCGAATATCGAGAGAAGGTGATTCCTCTCGGGTAGCAAGCTCGTCCCTTAAGTCATCATTTAGGTTGCGTAAGAATATGGCTCGGAGCGCTGTATCATTCCATCCGCTCTCGGCTGCGAGAATACGGAAATCGATGGAGAAGCCAGCGAGGGAAGAGTTATTTTGTTTGATGTTGATGAGATGCCTGGCGATATCATTGCTTTGAAACGAGTGGCCGAAAACTGCGCAACTCGCTAGAGAATTTTGACGAATTCCGAAATGAGGCTGCTGCCCACTGTGCGGCTCGACTCGAGAGTAGGTTTACCATGGATGCTATCTTAGCTTGATCAGAAGGATAAGTGGTAGGCTGTAGGTCAAAAACAAGCGAGCACTGGAACAGGAAGCTAGAACATTTGTTTAACTCTCCCGAAAAACGTTAGGGAGGTGGGAGACGAATGGCTCACGGGCCGAAAACACAGATACTGAGGCTGGTGGTGTCGGAACATCGTGAGCAAATGAGGGTGTGGACGAATGTGAACGACGCGAGGAGGTAAGGTTAGCTGCTAGGTCTTTTACTGATGCAGCTATCTCCGTCAATAGCGACTTGTGTCGGTTGATCATTTTCGCCGTGCCCTGTTAACGCCTGTCTGATTAATTCCCTGTCTGCCGGGTCCATTTTAGGTCAGTCCGTACTGTAGTGCTTCTTCCGTAAAGGAAGACTGAGTAGAAATAGAGGTCCCGAATGCAGAACAGGACACGAGAGTTAAGAAAACCAGTATTTATTAGTCTCGGTGTACAAATAGCTAATACGAGTGTATCTGGGAAATGTGCGAGAGAAACACGGACTGCAGCTGGGCGACGATAGAGCAGCCGCTTCTCAGTGGCAAGTGTTCGTGCTGTGGTTCCCAGATGAACGGACTCACTCGGCTTGTTGGAGGCTTTAGGTGGAGACATCGTCTCGGTTGGAGAAGACAAGACGACGTTGGTGTGTAGAGAGTACACAGGCTCAGATGACTTTGTTGATGCGCAGGAGGAGACATCGTCTCGGCAGGAGAAGACGAGAAGGACGGAGAAGTGAATCGGCAGCTCCGCTGGAGAAGAGGGAGGACACCAAACGAGAAGGCGGAAGTGATCCCAGAAGACGGCGGAATCCACTGGAGCCCCATGTCTCTCGAATGGCAGGAGACGTGGTGACCTGGAGACGTGCAGGGTAAGTATCTAGCAGGAGTCAAACAGTTTCTAGTAGCGAGGTAAGTTACGTCTTTACCGGCTGAGGTGAAACAATGGACTGACGCTGGTGAGATGGGCGACTCCACCTTAAGAGTCCTCCTGATTGCTGATCACGAGCAGGTGAGGGTGGAGCCGCACAGGTGGAGTCAATCACCAGCGTCCTCTGGAAGTAGGTCAACCACGGAGCAGCAGGGAAAACAACAGAATGGCTTGTGGAATGTGAGTGAGAGTGTGGATCGTGACAAAAATGACCACCAGTATTTGCAAAAACAAATTGCTCAAGGGCAGATTCCTACCTACCAACACCTACCTAACTTTGTCAAAGACTGAGAAAACGTTTTTTTGTCAGAAAAGTCCTACATCTGACTCAAAAAAAGCATGAAGTGACTATAAAGCAGGGAAGTTCTGATGAGATTGACAGATGATAATTTACTCATGTTTAAAGTAATGTGTCCCACACCAAGGATTAGAGGCAGTTACTTATTTAAAGATCCCATGACATGCTGCTTTTTGGATGCTTTTATATTGGCCATAGGGCCCCCTAATATTATAATAATAATAATAATAATGCATTATATTTGGAGGCGCCTTTCATGACACTCAAGGTCACCTTACAACAACACAGTAATAATAACAATAATAACAACAACAGGTAGAGAGTTAGAGGGAGTAGGCATGTTTGAAAAGGTGGGTTTTCAGATGGGAAGATATATATAATTTGAAGATATATATAATATGAAGTCTCTTTCCCGAAATTTAGCCTTGGTGCAGAATTACAGATACAAGCCAGTCCCTAAATGAGTCGTTATATGCAAATGAGGAGGTGAGTGGCAGGTCAAGCTGGAGGGTGGGGGTGTGGCCTTGACCGGCTTGCAGCCACGATACTGTAATGATATCTATGGTATGACCACTAGGTGACAGTGTTTGGTAACTAGAGGAAATGGAGCTAGGCTCAAGAACAACAGAACAAGTGTAACCAGCAACCATGCAGGAATGTAAATATAGACTCCGACTGAGAAAGCACTAAAGTTGTTTTATTGAAGAACACCTAACTAAGGTACCATGGGCACTAATGTTTACAGTGGATGTATCACAAAGGCTTATAGACCCTGTAATGGTTAATTAAATGTCTCTGACTCAGAGCTACAACTGCCCATCCCCCTATACCTGCCCAGCACAGAATACAAGGTCCTTTTGTGTATTGTGTATTGTATATTACTAGCGGGAGCGCGCATTTTTGAGATTTAGGGTTAAGATTGAGGGTTAAGCAAGGAATTGGAATTCACCCTTACTCTCAATATGAGATCCAAGGAGCTGTCACCGTCAGTGAAGCAAGCCATCATTAGGCTGAAAAATCAAAACAAACCCATCAGAGAAATAGTAAAAACATTAGGTGTGGCCAGATCAACTGTTTGGAACATTCTTAAAAAGAAAGAATGCACCGGTGAGCTCAGCAAAACAAAAGACCTGGAAGACCACAGAAAACCACTGTGGTGGACGACAGAAGAATTATTTCCCTGGTGAATGAAAAAAAAAACATTCACAACAGTTGGCCAAATCAAAAACACTCTTCAGGAGGTTGGTGTATGTGTTTCAAAGTCAACAATCAAAAGAATACTTCACCAGAGTGAATACAGAGGGTTCACCACAAGATGTAAACGATTGGTGAGCCTCAAAAACAGGAAGACAAGATAAGAATTTGCCAAACAACATCTAAAAAAGCTGTCACAATTCTGGAAGAACATGCTATTGACATATGAGACCAATATCTAGAGTGTGGAGAAGGAAAGGAACTGCTCATGATCCAAAACATACCACCACCTTTTGACAGCCTCTCACCAGCGCTCTCACCGGCACAGCAGAGAAAGTGGAGATAACCTTTCCCCTAATGACGACATAAATGGAAGATTCCAGATACATCTGAGCTTTCATTTTCTCAAAGGTGGAGGAAATGTTCATGCCATGGGACCTTCAAAGCTTTCCACATTCACATCTTCCTATGGCTTATTCATCTGTCATGTTGGCGAAAATCCCTTTTGTTTTTTGATCAGTGCTGTATGCATGGTCCATAGCAGATTCAAGTCGAGTGACATGACATGACATGACACGACCTTAATACTCTCTCTCTGTCTGGCCACTCAAGATCCTCCTGATATCTAATCCCTGCTACTCTGCCCTTAATCTGATCTATGATGGATAAACAGCACACATGCTTACAAGGGATTTCTTCAACATGACGTGCTAAACACCACTTATCAAGGTGAGACTGGCTTGGTAACACACTGATTTTACAGCGATCTCTCATGTATCCAGTCATTTTACAGTCATAAAAATATTTTTTATATAATTTTTTGTGTGAGCAAATTGGTGACATAGATTATAAGACTGCAAATTGCAACAAATAACTCCTCCACTCAGGCTTCTTGTAACAGGGTAGACCTGTATCAGTAATAGATTTGGTGCATTTTGTGTGAAACTCGTGGTGGATTTTGTGGTGTATGTGTGGATGTGGTCACTCTACATAAGAAACTGTTCAATGTCTTATCTTGTGGTGAGTCTCCCTCTGCTCTTCTCTGTGACATTGTGGTGTGTGACGTGGGCTGGAGTTGTCTAAGGACAACTTAGGTCGGACTGGAAGCAGCCACATGGTGGAGTGCATCAGTCGTCAGCAGCACAGCATGCGGCGTCAGCAGTGGTAGTACAGCCACACCGAGCCAGTGCACCAGTCGACCAGCTGATCCAGCCTGCCAGCCTGGTGACAGTGAAGCCCAGCCACTCACCAGGCCACACGGAACCCACACCTTCAGCCATCCCCTTTCAGTACTTTAAATAATTAATTTTCCCTTGACTCAATTAGCTTTTCAGATATTTATATTAAATTAGACCTCTGTCTTGTTGTTGCCTTGCCCACTATCCACTGGCTGGTCAGTCGCACAAACCAAACAGCACTTTACATTCTTCCAAGCGATTTTGGTAAAAGAAGCACACGTTGGCTTTCGCCACTCTACTGTCGCCACACCCCTCTCACTCACACTGCAATGTGGCTATCTGAGAGGTCATGGTGCTGGACAAGCACTGCAATTTCCCACCCGATCAGTAGGGGTCGCTACGCAATCTTGTCAATGGCGTCTGAGAGAGAAAGCCTGTTGTTGTAGCAGCTGAATAACATTGAAACAGTGGCCTTTTCTCACCTGAAATAAATATTTTTCTGTGTCCCAGAACGCAGTTTTAAGATCATTTGAGGAGACAAATTACCCATTTAGAGTCTAAACATGTGGTTTGTGTATAAAGATATGACGTATTTATAGTTTGGCAGCGACGTTGTCGGCGGTGATCAGCACCGCCTCTGTGGACGCTCGGTGCACACAGTGGCCGGCACAGAGCAGCGTTATCTCGGCCTGTCCTGAGGACCAATCGCAGCCCTTGCCATCTCCGTTTGTCCCTTGACGGAGTGACAGACACTTAAAAAATATTAAGTAGTAAGGAGTATAAATTGGGCTTAACTGCCTTTCATTGTCTCTATAATTGTACTCTGCACAATGACATCGAAGTTGAAACTGATGTTAATCTAATCTAATCTAATCTAGTTAAGATAAACCTAATATTACCATTATAAATTGTTATGGAACCATGTAATTCAATTTTCCATATACAGTGGTATGCAAAAGTTTGGGCACCCATGTATATTTTAATGATTTTCCTTTATAAATTATTGCTTGTTTGGATAATAAATGTCAGTTAAATATATCATATAGGAGACAAACAGTGACATTTGAGAAGTGAAATAAAGTTTATATGATTTACAGAAAGTGTGCAAGAATTATTTATACAAAATTAGGCATGTGCATAAATTTAGGCACCCTTGTCATTTTAGGGTTTGGTAACCTCAGTGACCCTTTACCTCCATACACAGGTAAATCCAAACATGAGAAAGAGTATTTAAGGAGGTCAATTGTAAGTGTTTCTCCTCTCTGCATCTTCTCTGAAGAGTGGCAACATGGGAGCCTCAAAACAACTCTCAATTGACCTGAAAACAATGATTGTTCAACATCATGTTTTAGGGGAAGGATACAGAAAGCTATCTCAGAGATTTAAGCTCTCAGTCTCAACTTTGAGGATCATTGTGAGGAATTGGAAGACCACGGGCACAGTTCTAGTTAAGGCCCGAAGTGGCAGACCAAGAAAAATCTCAGATAAGCAGAGGAGAAGGATGCTGAGAACAGTCACAGTCAACCCACAGACCAGCTCCAAAGACCTACAACATCATCTTGCTGCAGATGGTGTCAATGTGCATCGTTCAACTATTCAGCACACATGCTGTATGGAAGAGTAATGCAGAAAAAGCCTTTTCTCTGCACCCATCACAAACGGAGTCGCTTGAGGTATGCTAAAGCACATTTGGAATAAGGTGCTGTGGACTGATGAAACTAAAATAGATTTATTTGAGCAAAACAAGGCGCTTTATGCATGGCTCAAACAGAACACAGCATTCTAATAAAAACCCTTGCTACCTACAGTAAAATTTGGTGGTGGTTCCATCATGCTGTGGGGCTGTGTGGCCAGTGCAGGGACTGGGAATCTTGTTAAAGTTGGGGTCGCATGGATTCCACTCAATATCAGCAGATTCTGGAGAACAATGTCCAGGAATCAGTGACAAAGTTGAAGTTGTGCTGGGGCTGCATCTTTCAACAATACAACGACCCTAAACACTGCTCAAAATATACTAAGGCATTCATGCAGAGGAACAAATACAATGTTCTGGAATGGCCATCTCAGCAGGCTCGGAAACCATCAAACCTGACTGGAGATGTTTTGTAAAGAAGAATGGTCCAAAATACCTTCCTAATTGGAAGCTATAGGAAGCTGTTATTTCTGGAGGAAGGACAACATTTTTCTTTTGTGTTGCCTCAATTTATGCACATGCCTAATTTTGTTTAAATAATTCTTGTACACTTTCTGTAAATCATATAAACGTTATTTCACTGCTCAAATATCACTGTGTTTGTCTCCTATATGATATATTTAACTGACATTTCTCATTTTTAAACAACCAATGATTTACTGTATAAAGGAAAATCATGAACATTCACAGGGGTGCCCAAACTTTTGCATTCCACTGTATGTATGCCATTATGTCAGTATCAGTATTTACTTTCTACCATACACAAATATAAAAATCACTGAACTTTTGCTCTGTAATAGTAACAATGAGCACTCAAACTCACCAAACCAGCAATTACTAAAAACACACACAAGAAAGATTTTGCATCGCCATTGTCATCGTGCGCAGAAAGCATGTATGTCAAAATATGCACTTAACATTATAGATTTTTAAATCAATGGCAATATGTTATGTTTCTAACACATAAGAGAACAATTGTGGCTTATTAGGGCCTACAAGTCTTCATAGTTGGGGTTACTAAGAAACCTGTATTTGAAGGTAAACAGTGATGCATTTGGCTCATTTTGATTTGAAGTTAAAAATGAATGTCTACATTAAACAAACAATTGTATTGAATCACAATTCATCATGTCATATCATCATAGTATTGTATTGTATAATATATTGTTTCATAATACATTTCTGTGAGAAGATTTATATATAAATCTAATGACTTGTTATTGTCTCTCTTGGTGGCAACAGGACAAAACTTTAAAATGTGCATTTCTTATATCAGTGGTTCTCAATTTTTTTATACCAAGTACTACTGAGAAAATATTGAGCTCTCATTGTAACACCATTATCGGCAATGTTAAAATACAGTGGTGTAAATAGGCCGAGCAAAGTCAGCTACACACTTTTCAAAAGAAGCAGATTTATTCCCAATAAGATAATTTGATCTCTCACCGTCCTCGTCTTCCTCACATTATACTTCAGACACTGGTATAGCCAAATAAGATTAAGATGGAGCAAGAGATAAGGTGCCTCCAATTATTATTATTATAGTTTCTGTTATTTCTTTAATTTTCTACGCGCTCGACAAAATTCCTCAGCTCCACTGCGATCACATACCCTTGTATACAGTACAACAGTATTTCTGATTTCTTCAAAGTACCACTAAAGCAGGCTCCACAAATTGAGAACCATGGTCCTATACAATAAGTGCCGTGTAGAAGAAGGCATGATTACCTAGTTTAGGTTCTCTTTTTGTTATTTACTCATCCAGCAGACACAGAGCAAAATGAATAACTTTGATCCATAAATATCTGAGAGAAAGGTACCTGATTCTAAGGTTCCTGTTTTAATCACACTAGTGCCCATAGGAAGTATATTCCTATTAGGGATGCAACGGTACAGTTTTCCCACGGGTCGATATGCATCACGGTTTTGGGGCCATGGTAGCGGTACGGTTTCGATATCTTAATATAAAACTGCTCAGACTAGCAAAGGCAATATTACACTGTAAGAATAATTAAAAGCACAGATATAATCAAACCACAAACATTATTTAAACAATAGTGCACTATCAGATCAAATTAAACAGCAAACATAAAACCACACAAAATAAAAATAAATAAAGTTTAGTGCTATCCAATAAAAAGAAACAAAATTAACCCACTCACAGAACCAACAACTACTAATACACCATGCTGCTCCAAGTGAAAGAGACGGGTGATGACGCTTGCTCTGAGTGGCGCTGTAGAGCGAGTGTCTGTCGAAGTCGAACATCCAACTTCAAACCAACTTCACTGCGCTGCATAACAGATGCTTGCACAACATGGTTTGTTTGTTGACATTCATCGTAGTCTACACTGAGGATAGCCTCTTCACTCCCACTTCCCTGCCCCAGACAGCGCAGCTTCTGCTGATGAGCCGCTGCCTGCCAGGTGCAGCGTGATAAATCAGTGAACATGCAGTGTGATAAATTACTGAAAATTAAAGGAAAAAAGCAAGGATGCACACCATCGGGCCATGCCCAACCCATATCCAAAATCTTAGGTCGATCTGACTAACGGTCAGCGAGATATGCCCATCACAGACACAACTTTATAGATAGATGTGTGCATGACCTGTATTTCCAATCAGTGTCTTCAAGTTACCTCTAACTGCTCCAAACTGGACCTTTAACTTCATGAAACAACACACTAGAGTTGATTTTATTTCAGTTATGATGAATAACACAGGGTGTCTGATTAATGATCAATATTAATCAGACATATCACACCTACACAATAATCAGTTACAACAGATCACCCTGGTGTGTGTAGTATTTCATTTGGTTGTTAATTTAGGAACCCGGTGTCATTTGCACTTGGCTTAATTAATCAACAGCAATGCATTATGGGTATCCTCTATTGTATGGCACCTCTAAAATCGAGTCCTGCTTTCAGGATAAGTCTTTCATACAGTGTACCAAAGCTATGGGCAACAAACAATACAGTTTAGTTTATCTAAACATATTTTCTTTAATGTTGATCTAAATTCCACTAATATAACCTAAGGAACCCAGGACCCCTTGAGATTAAGAGACAGAAACACATCTCCTGAATAACATTATGGCTGATACAGTGTTTTAGGCTTATTGCCCTTCTTTTTCTTCATCAGTAAACTGCCAATGCCCATACTAATAAAGGCTGATGTGAAAAAAAGTAATACAAAAATAGGCATAATGAGCCATTTCTAGTTGTCAAGTTGATGCCGAATATGCCGATAAACAAAAATAAATACCAGGACACAGTCAACACAAAAGAGGAGGAAAGTAAAAAAATTTAATAAAAGCCACAATTTGCCAAAATTTGCTCTCAAACCCGCTGACACAAACATCATTCACTTGCTGTCTTAAAAGTACATCACTACTACTTTTCAATGAAGGGTTTATGTGAATATGACCGCAGTGTGATGTTGGACGGTCATGAAGATGTGCAAATGAGCTGTCTAATGCATTGTGTCTTTCCACCACAACTCTGCTACATGTGCTAAAATGATGATCTGACAGGGATGAGTGGGAGTATAGGGTGACATGGTTCTTTCAACACAGAATAACAGTATGTGCGTGGGTGGGTGTGTGTGTGTGTGCGTGTGTGTTTGCGTGCGTGTGTTTTCATACTCATTCTGAACATGCACATCAGCTTGTGAGGATTCAATTCTCAAGTTTAATTTTTTTAAGAGTGTGGAAAGATGACAAGGAGTGAAGTCATGTCTTTACAGACTCACAAGCTGCTCTTTCCATGTTTATGTCCACCTGTGTGTTAAAGCACCTGTTAGTTAGAGCCAGACACTTGCTGAGAAGCTGCAAGCAATTGACAGCTTAAAGGAATTAAAAGATTACTGAGTTACGGACCCTTTACAGCTCATTTTAGCTCCTCACCAATCACTTCCGTCTGGAAAAAAAACAGCATATGGTAGGAAGCATATAGACAGAGAGCAGTTTACAACAAAGTGCTGATCCGATACTATTCCTCGAAAATGACAACATTTAGACACATTTAAAGCCCCACAGCTTCTGAGATGCTGTATACTAATGAAGCAGAGTCAGATGCAAACAGTAAAAGTGATGGAGATTTTACTCACCGACTGTGTGCTGTGTGTCTTCAAGCAGGTGATTGTACAGTGAGAGAAAGTACAGCTCACTCTCAGAGTGTTCTCCACATTACTGAGCCTGGGGTTGTGTGAGAGATTGTGTGGGCTGAGAGAGATTCAACTCTCCCTCCCTTCCTTCTCTTGCTCGCTCTCTCTCTTTCTTTCTCACTCACTCTGCACCTTGCTAGTCACTCACACAGCCCAAGCATGAGCCTAAAATACCTCCAGTAAACAATTGTTCCACAAAAATGCATACGCACAGATTTGTCTAGCTATTGTTCTGAGGACACTACATTAACTTCCACTCTTCCACTCTCTTATAATATTTAGTGGTATACAAAGGTTTGTGCACCCCTGTAAATGTTTCAGGATTTTCCTTTATAGATCATTGTTTTTTTGAATAAGACATTTCAGTTAAATATATTATACAAGAGAAAATCACAGTGATATTTTAGAAGTGAAATAAAGTTTATATGATTTACAGAAACTTTGCAAGAATTATGCAAGAAGTCTCGAAACGCTTCCTATAGCTTCCAATTAGAGTCTGGTCACTGATTTCTGGACATTGTTCTCCAGAATCATTTGAGAGTTTTTTTGAGGCTCCCATGTTGTCACTCTTCAGAGAAGATGCAAAGAGGAGAAACATTTACAATTGGCCTCCTTAAATACCCTTTCTCATGATTGTATTCACCTCTGTATGGAGGTCAAGGGTCACTGAGGTTACCAAACTAATTTTGAGTTCCAATAATTAGTGCTAAAGGTATTGAGATCAATAAAATGACAAGGGTGCCTTAACTTATGCACATGTCTAATTTTGTTTACATAATTATTGCACACTTACTGAAATTTCTTATCCAAACAACCAATGATTTATAAAGGAAAATCATGAACATTTACGGGGTGCACAAACTTTCGCATACCACTGTAATTACAATTCTAATTTTAGACCTTAAACTTAACAATTTCCTAAGAAATGATGTAGAAATGTTCTGCCACTGGTCTTGACAAGGTCTGTGTTTATAATAGGATGGGTCTTATACAAGGACACACACAAATCTCACTGAATCTCAGTCACGTACTATATATTATAAAACATATTCAGCATTACTATAAATAAATGAATGTTGTGATAACCTGAGTGGTTCAACTTGTAGTCAATAAGTTCACTGGAATGTGGCTTCTTGGGGACCGGGATGAGGCATGAGGTCTTCCACAGGGCGGCGACCTTTCCCTGTCGAAGGCTCATGTTGAAGACGTACTGAAGAGGCTCTCCCAGTTCTCCAGCACAGGCCTTGAGCATTCTTGGGCACACTCTGTCTGGGCAAGCAGCTTTCCTGTCACTTGTTCTGTTGTGTTGATGGGGGGAAGTTGATGGTGAAAGTGACGATGGTGGACCGGTGGAGGAAGAGGTTGGGTGAGGTGTGTAGGGTTGGGAGGCTGTTGCAGCAAGAGCAGGGCGGTCAAACCTTTTGAAGAAGCGGTTGGGCTGGTTTGCTCTCCCCACATCCCCCTATGCTGATCTGCTGCTCTTTCTGCAACCTGTGATGGTTTTCATGCCATCACAGAACTCCTTCAGGTTGTTTTGCTAAAGTTTCTGCTCTACCTTCCTTCTGTATTCCTCCTTTGCCTCCCACAATCTGGCATTCAGTTCCCACTGTATGTGCCTCAGCTTTTGTCTACCCCCCTCATCTTCCTTTGACGAGGTCCTTGACATTGCTGGTATTCCAAGGCTTGTGATTTGAATAGCAGCGTGCAGTTCTTTTGGGAACAACAATGTACATACAGAAGTTCAGGTAGTCAGCTGTGCAATGTGTGACCCCCTCAGTGTTCTCCCTATGTGAGTCCCGCAGTACACTCCAGTCAGTTGAATTGGAGCAGTCCTTCAGAGCTGCCTCAGGTTGAGGAAGCCATTTCCTGAAGGGTCATACTGTGGTTGATTGTCTGCAGATGATTGATGTATACTTGCAGGAAGACCGGGTTGTGGTCTGATTTCCCCATGGGTGGCATCCCTTACATTTGCACACATCAGATCAGATCTTTCAGAATGTTGAGTCTGAAGCCTCGCTATAGCGGTGTGGATGATGTCAAACATAGTTTCAGTCATGTAAAAAATACCAATTTTGTGGTGTGTGAGGACTCTCTCTGCATGTTATATGGAAGGAGACTGAAGGCGAATGGCTCAATGTCCAGGCAGCAGATAATCTCCTTCACCTTTACATGTCTGGGGTTGCACCACTTGGTGTTGGAAAAAAGTGAGTCCTACACCTTTCCACTCGCCACTGAGATGTGTTTCCCTGTCCGCTCTCATCGTTACAAAGTCGGGTTGCTTCATGTTAGTGCAATGGTAAATTCACTTTCTTTGTCTCAGAGCTAAAGCTTCCCAAAAAAAAGAAAAGCTTCCCCTTTTCTAACACAAGATACCAGGGGCCTCATGTAGGATTTCGTACTGAAACTTGGTGTATGCCAAAACCCAGAAACTGTCGTACGCACAAACAAATTCAGTGTGCGTACGCATGGATCCAAGCATTTTTCTTTTGTGCATCTCAAATCAACGTGGAATTGAGCACATGCAGAGGTGCCAAACTCCTCCCTGTTCACGCACCCATTTACATTTACAAATCAATTTAAATAGGCCCTGAGATTCACCTCTTTGATCAAATAACACAATGAACAAAGGAAAGAAAAGGAATTTCACACAGTCTGAGCAAGAGATTCTAGTGAATAAAGTGGAGACCTGCAGAGAGATATTTTTTGGTACCCTGTCAACAGGGATAAATATGTCAAAAAAAAGATGTGAGTGGGAGCGTGTGAGTCTGTAAATGCCGTGGGATCCGAGCAATTGTTAGAAAGCTCTGTAGTTCTAATTTCTCCAGCAGAAAATAAAGAAAAACATAAACATGATATTTGCTTGTCACGGTTTGTCCATAACCAACACCATGTCCGAGCATAACCCTGGATTTCCACTGGACGCGTTACAGCCGCGGAACGTCAGCGGCACGTTCACCGTTGCAAATCGCTTCCATTCTAATCAATGAGAGCATTTCCACCAGACGCAATGCGGATCGTCTCAGCAGCGTCCCAGAAGCGTCTCGCCGCAGCGCTATCAATAGGTAGCAGTTCTATTTTTGCTGTTGCCGCTGCTGAACCGCATAAATTCCAGTAGAGCAGTTCGGAAGCGGACGGCGGCCCGAGCAGTCGCAGAAGCAAAAACTCGGGTCTGGGAAAAGTCCGGGGAGGCTATGGAGGAGGACTACCGGTCGGCCTCGAAGAAATTCTGGCAAACTGTCCGGCGCCTCAGGAGGGGGAAGCAGTACTCCGCCAACACTGTTAACATTGGAGGTGGGGAGCTGTTGACCTCGACTGGAAGGAATATTTCGAGGATCTCCTCAATCCCACTTACACGCCTTCCCTAGAGGAAGCAGAGGCTGGGGACTCAGAGGTCGACTCATTCATTACCCAAGCCGAAGTTACTGAGGTAGTTAGGAAGCTGCCCAGTGGCAAGGTACCAGGAGTGGATGAGATCCGACCTGAGTACCTCAAGTCTCTGGATGCTGTAGGGCTGTCCTGGTTGACACGTCTGTGGGGGGTGTTTCCGGGAGTATGGGGTCTGGGGCCCTTTGTTAAGGGCCGTGCGGTCCCTGTACGACCGGAGCAGGAGCTTGGTTCGCATTGCCGGCAGTAAGTCAGACTTGTTCCCAGTGCATGTCGGACTCTGGCAGAGCTGCCCTTTGTCACTGGTTCTGTTCATTATTTTTATGGACAGAATTTCTAGGCGCAGCCAGGGGCCGGAGGGGGTCCGGTTCGGGAGCAACTGGATTTCATCTCTGCTTTTTGCAGATGATGTGGTCTTGATGGCTCCTATGAACCAGGAACTCCAGAATGCGCTGGGGCGGTTTGCAGCCGAGTGCGAAGCAGCTGGGATGAGAATCAGCACCTCTAAGTCTGGCCATGGTTCTCGAAAAAGGTGGCTTGCCCCCACCAGGTCAGTGGAGAGATCCTGCCTCAGGTGGAGGAGTTTAAGTATCTTGGGGTCTTGTTCATGAGTGAGGGAAGGATGGAACGTGAGATTGACAGGCGGATCGGGTCAGCGGCCGCAGTAATGCGGTCGTTGTATCGGTCTGTTGTGGTGAAGAAGGAGCTGAGCCGAAAGGCAAAGCTCTCGATTTACCGGTCAATCTACGTTCCTACCCTCACCTATGGTCATGAACTTTGGGTTATGACCGAAAGAACAAGATTCCGGATACAAGCGGGTGAAATGAGTTTTCTCCGCAGGGTGGCGGAGCGCTCCCTTAGAGATAGGGTGGGGAGCTCTCTGCTCCTCCACATCGAGAGAAGCCAGCTGAGGTGGCTCGGGCATCTGTATCGGATTCCCCCTGGACGCTCCCTCAGGAGGTATTCCGGGCATGTCCCACCGGGAGGAGACCCAGAGGAAGGCCCAGGACACGCTGGAGTGACTATGTCGCTCGGCTGGCCTGGGAACGCCTTGGGGTCCCCCCGGAAGAGCTGGAGGAAGTGTCCTCCGAGAGGGAGGTCTGGGCGTCCCTTCTCAGACTGCTGCCCCCGCGACCCGGCCCCGGATGAGCGGTAGAAGATGGATGGATGATATTTGAATGTGCACATGCCCAAATGTGCATTGCGCTGGTTTACATACGGGACAATTAAAAGAATAAACTATTTACTCACCCAGAAACCTCTAGGGGTGGGGGTAAAAAATGATTCACATAGGTATTGCGATTCTAATCATCCACAATTCTGAATCTATTCATAAACTTCAAAAAAAACATTTAAAATATATTATTTTTTCTGGTTTCTATTTTGAAAAACCACACAAAACACCAGTTTGTGTTATTTTTTTGCTGCAGCGCCCGGCTGCCCATGGCGCCGACACGGAGCCTGGTCGCTCTCCAACGGATGACCACGGAACATGATCCGGAGGCGTATCTGGACATCTTCAAGGGCACGGCGGAGGCGTGCAGGTGGTCAGCTTCTCCTACTCACTGGCGTTGTTATGTTTCCCTTTAAGGGGAAACGACTGTAGAGAATGGAGGACCCGAATGCAGACGGGACAAGGTAGGTATATAAAAATATAGTTTTATTAACCCTGGAGTACAGAGAGCTAGCGAGCACGCAAGTATGGTCAGGGATAGCTACGTAGCAGCTAGCAGTAATGTCAGGAACAGTCAGCGTCTCCACAGAGGCAACAAAGTTCATCTGGCGGTTCCGATGGAACGAACTCACTCAAGGTGGAAGAATGAGGAGAGCAGGAATCCCAGATGAGGAAGCGACGTGGAGTAAGGACAGTTCAGTGGACGAGGAGATGACGAGGAGAGACGGTTATACCGGAGGAGATGGAATCCACGGAGTCCTCTGTGTTCTCTCGGGTGCAGGAGACGTGGCGACCTGAGAGAGAGCGAGTGATGAGTACCATTCTGGAGTCAAGTTTCTAACAGCTAAGTAAGTACGTCTTTACCAGCTTAGCGAAACAACGGACTGACGCCGGTGACGAGCGGAGCCCCGCCTTAAGAGTCCTCATGATCGCTGATCAGGAACAGCTGGGCGAGGCTGCGCAGGTGGAGACAATCACCAGAGTCATCTGGAAGTGGGTCAACCACGCCTCCTGCAGAGAGAGAGCAGAAAAAGAGCAGCAGGGGACAAAACACGGAACTTGGGAGAATGTGAGAGTGTGGATTGTGACAGGCATGGCGCAGCTGGCCATACACAGCCTGCCGGTGGCCACGATTACGCACAGCCGAGGAGTGCCATCCTGTACTGGCTGGGCAGTATACTGGAGGAACACAGGCGGCGGTTCAGGGGGCTCTCTTTTGAAGAAGCCGGGTGCCCCCTTGCCTACGCGCAGCAGCTACTGGACGCAACGAGGAGCTGGCTCCAGCAGGGGACTGTGGGCACTGGGCACTGTGTTTGTCTCCTATATGATATATTTAACTGAAATGTCTTTTTCAAACAAACAATGATTTATATGTTCTGTGTAGCAGTGTAGCTCCCTAAAGCAGTTTGAGGAGTGTCTACTATCAAATGGCCACATCTTCTTCAAATGTTATGATACCATGATATTTTACATGACTTTTTGAAACACTACGAAAATGAAACAAAGAATATTATACAGCTACTAGACAATGCAGGAGCACATTATATGTATACAAAAGTGGATTTTGGGCCATATAAACCCATAAATACGACACAGTGTCCCTTTAAATCTTGAATCAGGTCCTCCCATAATGATGTTTTTAAATCCAATCTGAACTCACATCCTTTCAATTTTGATTTGAATGCTGAGGCTGTCTGTTATATGTCGCTGTTTTTGCTCAATTAATAATTTGTACTTAGTTTAATTTTTTGTCTCTTTCTGTCATATTTCGCCTTGTCTAAACCTTTGCATCTGTAAAGCACTCAACACATGTTGTTTTTAATGTTCTATATCATCAAACATGTCTTGATTATAATAGAAAGGAAATTATGTTATATTAGTATTACATACAGTATGACATCCTTAATCAAAAGGTATGCTCCCATACACTTCTTAAACATCACAAATAGGTCCTGTGTTACTATACCACTGGACAACCAAGTGAAATAATAATCTCTACCTCATGACCAAGCATTAGTCTAATACGTGGCTCCAAAATCATCAAATATGTGAGCAGTGAAGAACTGATTTGTTTTTTTAGATGCTTTGGGGATGAATGTTTCATGATCATACTTTTTCAAATGCAAAACACTTATTTTTGATGAGGAAACAACAGTTAGTATAATCTTTTATCTTCTTCATTTTATGTTTATTTGTCATGGAAATGTTTAGGATCCTCATCTGGGACGAAGTTCTGATCTAAAGACAGCATCAGAGCACAAAGAGAACAGTTCCTGCTGAAATAATTTCACTCATTGTACCATTTTTATAGTTTAATGATTATTCACCTCATAAACACTAGTGTTGCTCGAGAGGTGTCAGGCTGGCACTCTTGTTTCCATGACGACGGTGGTGGAGACTTTAAGCTGCTCCAGTCTAAAGATAGAGCTCTTTTAAACACACCAGTTGGGCAGCCTAACAACAGTGATCATTTCCAAAACAGAGAGGAAGAGACTGGATGACAGTGAATGTAAAGTGGCACACATCGAGAAAAACAGCCTTAAAAGACAACTAAATGTTTTTTCTTCCACGCCTACGTGATATGAGCTGTTTGACTGATGGGAGAGTGCTTATCACAGGCAGATTCTCCACCGAACTGACAACAACATGATCTATCTCTTGTTATGACCTCACACTCTATTCAATGTGAATAATAGCACAATGATAGCCAAACTGTGATCTCCAACAAAATAGAACATACTTCAATCAATTAAATCAGATTAAATTAAATAACCAGGTCACAAAACAAATACCTTGTAAATGTTCAGACATATGCTGCTCTGTTGAGCAGAGGTGTGGAGAGAAAGCTTCAGTAAGCCGAGACACATGCAAAGAGAACTCTTATTTACTGAATATGGGAAACATCTCTTACAAATAATTTCAAGATGTGAGCTATCCACTTGCTAGAAAGTTGGTGGACCAATACCTGGTTTCTCCTTAGGCAAGATATTAAACTACACATTGCCCCTGTTTGTGTGTGAATAATATGTGAGAGGGAAAAACTGCATATATAAGTGCTGCATGGATGTGCATGTGAAAAGAAACATGTCACTTATATTATATATTGCTTACATATATATATTGTGTGTGTGTGTGTGTGTGTGTGTGTGTGTGTGACCTTCTTGCTATGAGGCAACATTGCAATGCCCAGGGACAAAGTCATTTCAATTAAGAAATCATAATTATTCTTCTTATTGATTAATCTGTACTTTTGTTCACAAAAAGACACAAATATACTGTCAACAAGAGGCAAACAAACGTCACTCCTCAGAGAAAAAGACAAACAGGAAAGATGACTTCACCAGCCAACTGTATATTACCCTGTCACATGACCATGCTACATTCTCCATCAAGTCTCTAATGAATGGACATGAAATGTATCATCTGCGCTGACGTGGCTGAGGCTGATGTAAGGCTGTCCACGTCTCTGAAGAGGCCTTCATCACACATCCACTGCCTCCCACCCACTCACATTCTGCTCTGACAGGAATTATGAGAGCATCTATGAGCAACAACAAAGCACTGAAGGATAACAATGTTACAGCGAGACCTGCCATTGTTTGACATGCAAACACCAGCTTAATGTGAAGCATGACTCTCAAGCTTAAAAACAGACATACTCATATATACAGTTAGGTCCATAAATATGTGGACATTGACACAGTTCTCTTTATTTTGGCTCTATGCACCCCTACAATGGATTTGAAATGAAACGAACAAGATGTGCTCTAATGGTACACTTTCAGCTTTAATTTGAGGGCATTTACATCCAAATCAAGTGAACGGTGTAGGAATTACACTTTCTATATGTGCCTTCCACTTTTTAGGGGACCAAAAGTAATGGGACAAACTAAACAATCATAAATCTAAATTTCATTGTTTAGTACTTGGTTACAAATCCTTTGCAGTCAATTCCAGCCTGAAGTCTGGAAGGCATAGACATCACCAGACACTGGGTTTCATCCCTGGTGATGCTCTGGCAGGCCTCTACTGACACAGTCTTCAGTTCCTGCTTGTTCTTGGGGCATTTTCCCTTCATTTTGGTCTTCAGCAAGTGAAATGCATGCTCAATCAGATTCAGGTTAGGTGATTGACTGATAACATTCCATATTTGCCTTAAAAAACTCTTTGGTGCTTCTGCAGTATGCTTTGGGTCATTGTCCATCTGCACTGTGAAGCTCCGTCCAATAAGTTCTGAAGCATTTGGCTGAATATGAGCAGATAATATTGCTGGAAACACTTCAGAATTCATCCTGCTGCTTTTGTCAGCAGTTACATCATCAATAAATACGGGAACCAGTTCCATTGGCAGCCATACATGCCCACACCATGACACTACCACCACCATGCTTCACTGATGAGGTGGTATGTTGTGGATCATGAGCAGTTCCTTTCCTTCTCCACACTCTTCTCTTCCCATCACTGTGGTACAAGTTGATGTTGGTCTCATCTGTCCAGAGGATGTTCTTCCAGAACTGTAACGGCTTTTTTAGGTGTTGTTTGGCAAATTCTAATCTTGTCTTCCTGTTTTTGAGGCTCACCAATGGTTTACATCTTGTGGTGAACCCTCTGTATTCACTCTGGTGAAGTCTTCTTTTGATTGTTGACTTTGAAACACACACACCTACCTCCTGGAGAGTGTTTTTTGATCTGGCCAACAGTTGTGAAGGGCTTTTTCTTCACCAGGGAAAGAATTCTTCTGTCGTCCACCACAGTGGTTTTCCGTGGTCTTCCAGGTCCTTTGGTGTTGCTGAGCTCACTGGTGTGTTCTTTCTTTTTAAGAATGTTCCAAACAGTTGATTTGGCCACACCTAATGTTTTTGCTATTTCTCTGATGGGTTTGTTTTGATATTTCAGCCTAATGATGGCTTGCTTCACTGACAGTGACAGCTCCATGGATCTCATATAAAAAGTTAACAGCAACATATTCCAAATGCAAATGTCACTCCTGGAATCAGCTCCAGAACTTTGACCTGTGTCATTGAAGATGAAATAATGAGGGAATAGCCCACAATTGTCCATGAAATAGCTTTTCAGTCAATTGTCCCATTACTTTTGGTCCCCTAAAAAGTGGGAGGCACATATAGAAAATGTTCTAATTCCTACACCGTTCACTTGATTTGGATGTAAATACCCTCAAATTAAAGCTGAAAGTGTGCAGTTAAAGCACATCTTGTTCGTTTCATTTCGAATCCATTGTAGTGTTGTATAGAGCCAAAATAAAGAGAACTATGTTGATGTCCAAATGCTATATATATATGTATTAGGGCTGTCAAAATGAACGCGTTAACGCAGGATGATTCATTTGTGGAATTAACGCGTTCATTTATTTTAACGCATTAACGCACTTTCTCACTTTCATCGCGCTATGGGTAGACGTGCAGTTTATGAACAGGCAAGGCGGCGGGCAACTGCTTGGGGCCCCACGTCACCTCACGTTAACCTGTGTGAAGCTGAAGTAAAATGAATAGGAGTTACCAATCAGGAAGTTAGAAGATGAAGAAAAAAAGAGGATGAAGATAAAAGAAAGAAAGACACAGTTGTAAGTGGCGCTACTGGCGCAGATAATGATATAATCATAACAATAACAGTCACTGTCTAACTAACGGGGACACAGACAGCAGCTAACATTAGCATCAGAATGCTAGCTGACGCTAACGCTAACTAGAAGAAGCAGTGCTTCAAAGTGCTGTTGAGGAATTTCCTGCTGTGGGTTTAGTACCCACAAGAAAACTATTTAACTTCTATACTTTATATTTTGTTTATAATGTGAGTTATCCATCCATCCATCCATCCATCCATTTTCCACCGCTTATCCGGGGCCGGGTCGCGGGGACAGCAGTCTGAGAAGGGCGCCCAGACCTCCCTCTCGCAGGACACTTACTCCGAGCTCCTCCCGGGTGACAGAGCTCCTCACCCTATCTCTAAGGGAGCGATCCGCCACCCTGCGGAGAAAACTCATTTCAGCCGTTTGTATCCGGGATCTTGTTCTTTCGGTCATAACCCAAAGTTCATGACCATAGGTGAGGGTAGGAACGTAGATTGACCGGTAAATCGAGAGCTTTGCCTTTCGGCTCAGCTCCTTCTTCACCACAACTGACCGATACAACACCCGCACTACTGCGGCTGCTGCACATCAATCTCACGCTCCATCCTTCTCTCACTCGTGAACAAGACCCCAAGATACTTAAACTCCTCCACCTGAGGCAGGATCTCTCCACTGACCCGGAGGGAGCAAGCCACCTTTTTCCAATTGAGAACCATGGCCTCGGACTTAGAGGTGCTGATTCTCATCCCCGCCGCTTCACACTCGGCTGCAAACCGCCCCAGCGCATTCTGGAGTTCCTGGTTCGTAGGAGCCATCAAGACCACATCATCTGCAAAGAGCAGCGATGGAATCCAGCCGCTCCCGAACTGGACCCCTTCCGGCCCCCGGCTGTGCCTAGAAATTCTGTCCATAAAAATAATGAACAGAACCGGTGACAAAGGGCAGCCCTGCCGGAGTCCAACATGCACTGGGAACAAGTCTGACTTACTGCTGGCAATGCGAACCAAGCTCCTGCTCCGGTCGTACAGGGACCGCACGGCCCTTAACAAAGGGCCCCCGACCCCATACTCCCGGAGCACCCCCCACAGAATGCCACGAGGGACACGGTCGAAAGCCTTCTCCAAGTCCACAAAACACATAAACCAGAACCCTCGAGCACCCTGCGAAGGGTATAGAGCTGGTCCAGTGTTCCACGACCAGGACGAAAGCCGCATTGTTCCTCTTGAATGCGAGGTTTGACTATCGGCCGAACTCTCCTCTCCAGTACCCTGGAATAGACTTTCCCCGGGAGGCTGAGGAGTGTGATCCCCCGATAGTTGGAACACACCCTCCGATCCCCCTTTTGAAAAAGAGGGACCACCACCCCGGTCTGCCATTCCAGAGGCACTGTCCCCAACCGCCACGCAATGCTGCAGAGACGTGTCAACCAGGACAGCCCTACAGCATCCAGAGACTTAAGGTACTCAGGTCGGATCTCATCCACTCCCGGTGCCTTGCCACTGGGCAGCTTTCTAACTACCTCAGTGACTTCGGCTTGGGTAATGAATGAGTCGACCCCGAGTACCCAGCCTCTGCTTCCTCTAGGGAAGGCGTGTCAGTGGGATTGAGGAGATCCTCGAAGTATTCCTTCCACCGCCCAACGATGTCCCCAGTCGAGGTCAACAGCTCCCCACCCCCACCGTAAACAGTGTTGGCGGAGCACTGCTTCCCCCTCCTGAGGCGCCGGACAGTTTGCCAGAATCTCTTCGAGGCTGACCGGTAGTCCTCCTCCATGGCCTCCCCGAACTTTTCCCAGACCCGAGTTTTTGCTTCTGCGACTGCTCGGGCCGCCGTCCCCTTGGCCTGCCGGTACCCGTCAGCTGCCTCAGGAGTCCCTCGAACCAACCAGGCTCGATAGGACTCCTTCTTCAGCTTGACAGCATCCCTTACTTCCGGCGTCCACCACCGGGTTCGGGGATTGCCGCCGCGACAGGCACCGGAGACCCTACGGCCGCAACTTCGAACAGCCGCGTCCATAATGGAAGTGGAGAACATGGTCCATTCTGACTCAATATCTCCAGCTTCCCTCGGGATCTGGTCAAAGCTCTCCCGGAGGTGGGAGTTGAAGACCTCCCTGACAGGTGATTCCGCCAGGCGTTCCCAGCAGACCCTCACAACACGCTTGGGCCTGCCAAGTCTGTCCAGCTTCCTCCCCCGCCAGCGGATCCAACTCACCACCAGGTGGTGATCGGTTGACAGCTCAGCCCCTCTCTTCACCCGAGTGTCCAAGACATGCGGTCGGAGGCCAGATGACACGACCACAAAGTCGATCATTGACCTCCGGCCTAGGGTGTCCTGGTGCCACGTGCACTGATGGACACCCTTATGCTTGAACATGGTGTTCGTTATGGACAAACCATGACTAGCACAGAAGTCCAATAACAAAACACCACTCGGGTTCAGATCGGGGAGGCCATTCCTCCCAATCACGCCCCTACAGGTCACACTGTCATTACCCACGTGAGCATTGAAGTCTCCCAACAGAACTACGGAGTCCCCGGTTGGAGCACTAATGTGAGTTATTTACACTGCAATGTATAGGTTTTTTTTACTTTATTTACAGCATTTTATTTTTTCTATTTATGTATATTGTCTTATAATGTGGGTTTTTTACAATGTAATATTTATTTTTCACTAAGTTTGTATAGGTTTTTTTTATTTTATTGTTCTTTACATTTATATTTTCTCATACTTTATTTATCTCTCCGTTCCTACAACAAAATAAAGAGAAAATTTGAATTTTTTTGGCATATTTACGAATGGTAATTAATAGTGATTAATCCACAGCTACCCTGTGATTAATCTGATTAAAAATGTTAATCTTTTGACAGCCCTAATATGTATATATATATATATATATATACATATATATATTTATAAACCGAAGTTTCTACACGCTGCAGTAAGCAATCCAACGCTGAAACGACTGAATTAATAACACGATCCAAAGTGATGTGTCCCATGCGCCGAAACTGCGTTGCACTGATGGTTGACCTGACTGACAGATGCCCACTGCCTCTGACTATGAAGCAATCAGACATAGACGTTCAACACAATCCTGGAGCATAACCTACCGTGCAATATTATCGTGTTGATCACAGATCGAGCAGTCACGCCACGGCAAACAGCCACAGTCAGTCACACCAAACAGCGATCACAGCATGACGCTGATTCAGCAAAGAGGGTGCAGTGGGCATCAGAGGCGCAGTCACCTGCCCATATATATAGCGGTGGGCGGCACTGCCCAGTCTTTACGCACTGATGGTTGAGTGAATTATATGTAGTGATTTCAATGCGGGTCACATGCCCCATCCTGTCACACCTGGAAAGAAAGGGCAGTTGCAAATCAGTTATGTGAATATCTCCACAGTAACAGCCTGTTTGAGAATTTCCAGTCAGGTTTTATATTAGATCAAAGCACAGAAACAACACTAGTTAAAGTTAGTTGGCTTCAGGTAATAGTCTAGTCTCTCTAATTCTAATGTCCTGTTGGATCTTAGTGTTGCTTTTTACATCATTGATCATAAAATGACATGGCAGATACCAAGCAGACTCTTGGGATCTCAGGTACTGCCCTCTGCTGGTTTGAATTCTACCTATCTGATAGATTCCAGTTTGTTCACATGAATGAAAATTTCTCATTGCAAATAAAGTTAATTGTGGAGTTCCACAGGGATCAGTGCATGGGCCAATACGTTTTACTTTATACAATACATGCTTCCTTTAGGGAACATACACTCTCACCAATTTCTGTGGTACACTCACACTAACTCTCTCACAGTAAGGGTACTTTATTACATGACCCTGACCAAGTCGCAAGATGACATGATCCGAGTGGCTGCTCCCAGACTGGCAACTGGGAGTATAGATCCCATCTGACGCGGTTCAACAAAAAAAATCTGCTCTCAGGCATGGAGACATTGTAGGACAGGTGCAGCGAGGTCAAGGAAGCAGTGAGGAAGACAAGGGCAGTGTCAGCTACAGGACTAAATGGAGTTCCATACCGGCTGTATAAAAACTCCCCAAACATGTTATGCTTTCTGTGGAGGCAAATGAGTTCTGGGTTCTCACAATGCTTAATGCTTGGAGCATAAAAGCATGACATTGCATCAAATCCAATCTGCCAAAAGGGAAGGAAGATACCTGCACGTCTTATTCCTGAACCTAGCCAGTCCGATCCATCCCCCATTCTCTCATCTGGAGGACGGCCTTCAACTTCTTCCACATCCCAAATACCATCACAAACCTGGTGAGAAATGACTTCCAAGATCTGCAATTTTGTATCTATACAACAGAATACACAACATCAAGGCAATCTTTGGAAGTGGGAATAGAGGTGGGATGTACCATCTCCCCTCTAGCCTTCACTATGGCAATGGAAGTGATTATTCAAGCTTTCAAGTGGGTTGTGGGAGGAGAACATCTGCAATCCGGACATCATCTACCTCCTATTTGTGCCTATATGGATGACATGACCACCTTGACCTCAACGGTTGCATACACTAAACATCTACTGGGAAAGCTTCAGGCCAACATTGCATGGGCATGCATAAACCCAGTAAATCCAGGAGCATATTCATCGTGAAAGGAAAACTGGTGGAGTAGAGGTTCCAGATCAAGGATACACCCATTCCTTTGGTATCAGAGCTGCCAGTCAAGAGTCTTGGGCGCTGGTATGAAGCTCGCCTCTGGTCTCAAGTATGCAGTCCAGAGTAATCAGCTGAGGGAAGAAACCATTAAAGGCCTTGTCAGCATAGACAAGACCACGCTTCCTGGCAAGTTGAAACTGTGGTGCCTGCAGATTGGATTGCTGTCCCGCCTGATGTGGCCCCTAATGGTCTACGAGATCCCCATGACCAAAGTCAAGAATCTGGAGAGGCCTTGGCCTCCCACGTTGCCTCAGCAACATTGGCTTGTATGGACACAGTGCCCTGGAATTACTTGTCTCTAGCTTCACAGAGGAGTTTAAATGCACCAAAGTGAGAGTACACATGACCCTGACCGAGTCGCAAGATGACATGATCCGAGTGGCTGCTCCCAGACTGGCAACTGGGAGGAAATGGATCCCATCTGAGGCCGTTCAGCAAGCAAAATCTTCTCTCAGGCAGGGATACACTGTATGACAGGTGCAGCATGGAAGAGGTGGGTTCTGACTAGGGACAAGTTGACCCACATGGCACAAGGCAACATCGACCCAGAGGAGAAAGCTGGTGGTTGCTCAGTTGCGGCAACAAGAGAAGGCAGACAGATGTGCAAAGGCTGTCTCACATTCCAAACAGGGCCAATGGACTAGCTGGAGCATCGTAAGCTCAATTGGTACAGTGGTATACAAAAGTTTGGCCACCCCTGTAAATTTTCATGATTTTCCTTTATAAATCATTGATTGTTTGAATAAGGAATCAGTTTAATATATCATATATGAGACAAACACAGTGATATTTGAAACGTGAAATAATGTTTGTATGATTTACAGAAAGTGTGCAAGAATTATTTAAACAAAATTAGGCGGATTTTGATACCTTAAGCACTAATTATTGGAGCTCAACATTGGTTTGGTAACCTCAGTGACCCTTGACCTCCATACACAGGTGAATCCAATCATGAGAAAGAGTATTTAAGGAGGCCAATTGTAAGTGTTTCTCCTCCTTGCATCTTCTCTGAAGAGTGACAACATGGGAGCCTCAAAACAACTCTCAAATGACCTGAAAACAATGATTGTTCAACATCATGGTTTAGGGGAAGGATACAGAAAGCTATCTCAGAGATGTAAGCTCTCAGTTTCAACTGTGAGGAATTGGAAGACCACAGGCACAGTTCGAGTGAGTTAGTTAGTGAGTTTATTTGTAGTCCCCTTGGAGAAATTTTTCTTCACAGTTTCAAATACATTTATATCGCAGGGCACATTTTGTATATAGAAAGAGTTAAGGTCCATAGTGGCAGTCCAAGAAAAATCTCAGATAAGCAGAGGCGAAGGATGGTGAAAACAGTCACAGTCAACCCACAGATCAGCTCCAAAGACCTACAACATCATCTTGCTGCAGATGGTGCCACTGTGCATCGTTCAACTATTCAGCGCACAAAAGCTGGAATCTTTTGGAGATGGTCTTATAGCCCTCCCCAGACTGATGGGCTGTCACTACACTTTTCTCCATGTCCTCGGATATCTCCTTTCTTCTCGCCAATGTTGATTTGTATGGGATCACAGTGGTTTGGTTGGTTTCCTCTCTCTTTTAATACTCCCAATGATGTCTCCTTTCGATGTCTTCCCTTCAATGGTCTGCTTAAATGATTAATTAAGCACCCATGCGTGTTTCACCTGAGTCCGTTACCTGCTTGGCTTAACCAATGCATTAATTACAGCGCTAAAGCGTCTTCTATAGAAAGAATGAGACCACGGAGTAAAAACAATAAAAAGTGCGCTCTTGAGAATCTGTCAACATGTTTTACTAAGATCTACTTGGATCCCTGTATTTCATCGCGACTGTACTTAATCCTCGTCATAAAGATCATTATGAATGTGTCATATATGGATGTGTGGATACAACTGCAGAAATAATCCATTCTGTGTTGGATATGAAGGGTCCGCTTACAGCGGTGTACAATGCAGGAGAGAGAGAAGAGCAGGGGCGGTGCACAGAAGAAAATGCACCAGATTAGGGGTACCCTCTATAATTGCAATGCCTTGACTTTAGTGATATCAGTACACACATTCCCAGCCATAACAACAAAATTAGATTAAAAAAACAAACAAAAATAAATAAATCTAAATCAAAATTGGCACAATAATTAATTTCGGTTTTTCAGTTTTTTTTCCATTTTCACCATAATGGTCCTTCAAAAAGCCTCAGAACGCCCCATTTTTACCTCAAATTTTCAAAAGCGATGCTCTGCGCCCACGTTGCCTTCAGCATCAATCAGCGTGAGTGAACGAGACTCTTCGTATAAGTCCACTGTGTGAGACCATTTAGGATTCAGCATAGACTACAATGAGAATGAGAAAATGAATATCAACAAACAAACCACGGTGTGCAAGCATCTGTTATGCAGCGCAGTGAAGTTGGTTTGGAGTTGGATATTCGACAGACACTCGCTCTACATCGCCACCCAGAGCAAGCGTCATCACCGGTCTCTTTCACTTGGAGCAGTATGGTGCATTTGTAGTTGTAGTTTCTGTGAATGGGCTGAAATTGTGTTTATTTTTATTGGATAGCAGTCAGTAAACTTTATTTATTTTTAATTTGTGTGGTTTCATGTTTGCTGTTTCCTTTGATCTGATCTGCACTATTGTTAAAATAAAGTTTGTGGTTTGATTATATCTGTGCTTTTAATTATTTTTACAATGTAATATAGCCTTTGCTAGTCTGAGTAGTTTTATATTAAGATATCGAAACCGTACGATACCGTGGCCCCAAAACCGTGATACATAACGAACCGTCCGGAAACAGTACCGTAATTTCAATAAATCAAGATTTATTACAGTGAGGTATAAGCAAAATTCAGTCCTTCGCCTCACACGTGTGGTGTCAGGAGTGCAGCTGGTGGGCAGTAGAACGTCCCGATCCAGCAGATGGTCTGACTGTAGATGATCTCCAGCACATTCTGAGGGATAGCAAACAGTCACAGTACATCACTATCAGCCTAAGCAGAGCAAGGCAACACAAAGACACTGTTAAAAATTACTCAAAAACTAAGGATGAGACAAATGTACACCTATTACCATTTACAACTAGTAGAGGAAAAGCAAGAATGTTGGATGGGATGCAAGATTTATTTTACTTACTGACTTACATAAACTTTCATACCTGGTATGCAGTTTTTGAATGTTACCCTGCACTCTCTACATGTGTCCAGAGTGCACATTTTATAAACGTCTGCCGCAGAAAAATTGGTCACCTGTAGAAGACAATTTCGAGAATGAGCTGATTTCTCCAATTTATTTTACATGGAAAAGATGCAGTATATAACCATAGCTATATAGCTACAACCCTTTTTGTAATAATGCACTTTTCTGCGGAGGGAGTCCGTTCCCGCCACTGCTCTGAAGCGGGAACACACCAATGACAGGGTGTGTAAAGTGCCGTCTCCATTGCGATGGACCACCTCAGGAAACTGGTCCAAATCAGATTTTATTTTCAATTTTCTACTCGAATCATCTACAGTTAGCAAAAAGCCAAACAGCATTAATAGAAATATTGAAAGCATGAGCACTGGATGTATTCAATAAATATTGTATTCCCCCAAAAATAGAAATGCATGCAAACAAACCAAAACATAAAGAAATTAGATGAGATAACCTGTGAGACAACAATTACACAAATCAGAGCTACTTACAACCTCAAACACAGTCCACACAAACAGAAGCACATGCTTGATAAGGAGGGGGAATACAACTATACAAGTTTTCTCAATGTTAATACATGTAATACTGTCACAATCCACACGAATACACATTCCAGCAGTATTTCGTACAGTAGTACGTTGACCCACTTCCAAGATGGCACCGGCTCCACCCCACCTGCTTCTGATCAGCGATCAGGAGGATTCTTAAGGCGGAGTCGCCCCTCTCACCAGCGTCAGTCCATTGTTTCGCTTCAGCCGGTAAAGACGTTACTACTAGAAACTCTTTGACTCCTTGAAGAATAATAACAATAATAATAATAATAATAGATTTTATTTGTATTGCACTTTACATTTGAGCAACAAACCTCAAAGTGCTACAGAGTTAAAACAAGATAAAAGACAGTTTAAAAAAAAAATATATATATTTATATATATATACATATACATACACACACACATACATACATATATATATGTATACACATATACATATATATATATACAGTTGATGTGGTGGTGTGTTGTGTATTGTGATGAATATGAATATTAAGAATTTATTTTCTAAATGCATGTTGGACCTCATTTAAAAAAAAAAATGTTTTGGACCTGACTGCTGGGACACCGACAAACAAACAATACAAACAAAGAACAATACCAACAAGCAAAAGACAACAATACAAACTATAACAACAAAAACATGACAACAATCAAATACAATAAACAATATTAAAAAAATATATATATATCTTTTTTTTTTTAATTATAAGAAAAAAAAACAATTCCTAAACAGAAAAATAAAGACATCGGTACAGATCAACAATTCATATTTACCTATCCATTCATACATATAAGCATATACATACTACCTGCACATATAAACCAGCAGACATGAATGAGGGATGCAACGGTACAGTTTTACCACTCTCTCATAGATTTAGCTATTCGTATTGATAACCGACTTCGGGAGACGCCGCGACAGGAGACATTCCTTACCTCCGCTCTCGGTTGCTACTCACCTCACACCCGTTAACCACCAACCCGCGTCATCACCTCCTGTCCCCCTGATCATCGCTTCGCTTCCTGTCCACTGCGCCCAAAAGACTGAGCTCACCAGCACACGCAGGAGTGCTGGTCAGCGGATCCATTTCCTGTTCATCACCTAAGCGAGTTACTCTGTCTGGTCAAGTCCTGTTGGCGCATCAGTCTCTTTCCATCTCCTTCCTGATCGGCTCGGGGGCAGACGAATGATTCGTCGACACGAGGGTTGTCGAGCAGGCAGGCTTCCAAAATCATCTCTGACCTGGCAAGACCCTGGCGGAGGTGACACATCAGACCGAGCCCATCACCATCATCCTTTTCTGGCAACCAAATCAAGTTTTATTTATATAGCCCACAATTACAAAAACAGTTTGTCCTCCATCCGTCAGGTCAATTGTGATGCCCCTGCAGAAGTCCATCTCATCCTTGGCTAACCCTGGATTTCACCGCCCAACAATGTCCCCAGTCGAGGTCAACAGCTCCCCACCCCCACTGTAGACAGTGTTGGCGGAGTACTGCTTCCCCCTCCTGAGGCGCTGGACAGTTTGCCAGAATCTCTTCGAGGCCGACCGGTAGTCCTCCTCCATGGCCTCCCCGAACTTTTCCCAGACCCGAGTTTTTGCTTCTGCGACTGCTCGGGCCGCCGTCCGCTTGGTCTGTCGGTACCTGTCAGCTGCCTCAGGAGTCCCTCGAACCAACCAGGCTCGATAGGACTCCTTCTTCAGCTTGACAGCATCCCTTACTTCCGGCGTCCACCACCGGGTTCGGGGATTGCCGCCACGACAGGCACCGGAGACCTTACGGCCGCAGCTTCGAACAGCCGCGTCCACAATGGAAGTGGAGAACATGGTCCACTCTGACTCAATATCTCCAGCTTCCCTCGGGATCTGGTCAAAGCTCTCCCGGAGGTGGGAGTTGAAGACCTCCCTGACAGGTGATTCCACAAAGTCGATCATTGACCTCTGGCCTAGGGTGTCCTGGTGCCACGTGCACTGATGGACACCCTTATGCTTGAACATGGTGTTTGTTATGGACAAACCATGACTAGCACAGAAGTCCAATAACAAAACACCATTCGGGTTCAGATCGGGGAGGCCATTCCTCCCAATCACGCCCCTCCAGGTCACACTGTCGTTACCCACGTGAGCATTGAAGTCTCCCAACAGAACTACGGAGTCCCCGGTTGGAGCACTTTCCAGTACACCTTCCAGGGACTCCAAAAAGGCCGGGTACTCCGCACTGCTGTTCGGCCCGTAAGCCGAAACAACAGTGAGAGACCTACCCCCCACCCGAAGGCGGAGGGACGCGACCCTTTCGCTCTGCGGGGAGAACTCCAACACATGGCGGCTGAGCTGGGGAGCTATAAGCAAGCCCACACCAGCCCGCCGCCTCTCACCCTGGGCAACTCCAGAGTAGTAGAGAGTCCAGCCTCTCTCAAGGAGTTGGGTTCCAGAGCCCAGACTGTGCGTGGAGGTGAGCCCGACTATTTCTAGTCGGTATCGCTCCACCTCCCGCACAAGTTCAGGCTCCTTCCCCCCCAGCGAGGTGACATTCCATGTCCCCATAGCTAGGATTGTTGTCCCGCGATTGGGCCGTCGGGGCCCCCGCCCACGACTGCCACCCAAATCACATTGCACCGGCCCCTTATGGCCCTTCATGTGGGTGGTGGGCCCACTTGAAAGGGCGCCCACGTCGCTCTTTCGGGCTGAGCCCGGCCGGGTCTCGTGAGCAAAGACCCGGCCACCAGGCGCTCGTCTGCGAGCCCCACTCCCGGGCCTGGCTCCAGGATGGGGCCCCGGTAACGCCAGTCCGGGCGACGTACTCGTCTTGCTGTTGTGTTTTCTCATAAGGGGTTAAGTGAACTGCTCTTCGTCTGATCCGTCACCTAGGACCTGTTTGCCTTGGGAGACCCTACCAGGGGCATTAAGCCCCGGACAACGTAGCTCCTAGGATCATACGGATACTCAAACCCCTCCACCACGATAAGGTGCCAGTTCAAGGAGGGGCAAATGCAATCCAGTTAATTATTACTGGATTGTTGATGTCATTTTCCCATGTTAAAAATACATAATAAATGTATTTAAATATTAAATGTTAAAATTCTCTTACAGAGCAACAGTTGTAGAAAACCCAGCACCTGTCCTCAGGATCAGCCTCAAAATAAGGCACTTAAGCTCCACTGTGGTCAGTAATACTACATTGATTGTTCTGACACAGTATGTTAACTATGGTTCTGTGTCATTCTGAATCCAACATGGATCTCTTTTGGAAGTTGTTTACATTTGCATATGAGACATGCTCGCACAATTCCGATTGTGATGATGATCATCTACAGGTGCCACCGGACGCAGACGACCATCTATACAGCAAGATGCTGTGCACCTTTACTCCAAAGGACTTGGTTAGTCTAAGCATTTCTGTCATACATCAGTAAACACACAGATGTGTTCTGTCTCAGTCAAACTTATCAGTGTATCCATTTAGGGTCGTGATGTTACTGTGGTCAGCTCAGATGACACATCCACAAAGAGTCTTGTGGTACGTAAGGAAGTGCAAATGATCAGGGAAAGAAATCGTCTTATTCAAAGTACTTGAATATATACAGTGTTGCATATTTATGCATTGTATAATTTCATTTTAGGAAAGGGCCCAACAAGCCAAAAAGAAACGCAGTGATTCCAGTTGCCTGTTGATTCAAGCGATTACTGAAGATCGAGGCATGCTGCAACACCTTCAAGTGAGTTTGTCAAAGGCATTTTGTGTGGGTTTTATTTATTTATCGTATCTATATATGAATACCCAAACTAAAAACCTATAATATATTTATAGAAAATCATCAGATGCAACATCGTGTCTCCCTGGGCAAAGAAGGAGGACAGGGTTGTCATTCTTTTTGAAGACGACGACCAAGTGGACAAGGTGATGCACTTCTTGTCTGGAGTACTTTTGGAGTACTGGAAGTACACAGACAGACGTAAGAAGTATGCAGATCCAGTGGTGTTCATAATGGATGTACTTTTGCCAGAGGTGAGATATCAGACACTGATTCAAAGACTACATATTTTATATTACTGCATATGTCTCCTTTTAACACATGGTCACTATCCAACACAATCTTAAATCTTAATATTCATGACATAGGCAACAATATACGCCCTGGCAGCAGTAAACTCCATCTCCCTGGACAAAGCCACAGAGATTTATAAACGTGGAACTCAGTTTGACTCGAGGTAAGTCAGATAGTTTAGAAAACTGTTAAACCAACTTTCACAGCAGTGTATATCCACAAATGTATGTGAGTGTCAGTAATGACTTAATTATTTTGTTATATCATTTTGTCTTATCAGTGAGATAACACTGCTCTGCACAGCTTCAGAGCCACCTGTCTGAAGAAGCAAGGCTCAAACTCAAAAGCCTCTTGGGTCAATTCCAGAGAGCCTTAGAGAGTGAGGACTTTCTTCAGCAGCTGTAATCCGTGCCATACTGTTTTCCATCCATCCGTCCATTATCTACCTCTTTGTCCTCCACTGGAAGGTCACAGGGGGTGCTGTGCCGATCTCAGCTGACATAGGGCGATAGGCGGGGTCACACCCTGGACAGTTCACCAGTCCATCACAGGGCCACATATAGAGACAAACAACCGTTCACTCATACTCTCACACTTGACCAATTCACCTAATCCCCAAATCTGCATGTTTTTGGACTGTGGGAGGAAGACTGACAACCTGGAGAAAACCCACGCACACACGGGAAGAACATGCAAACTCCATGCAGAAAGGCCCTTGTTCCAGCAGGGGCTCTTTTTGAAAAGTGTAAATAGTTTATTCTATGTTACACGAATAAAAATAATATATCATTAATTTCTTGTACTCATTACATGGATTTGAAAGTTATACACTTTTCTGTGCAGAATCAAGTGTTTCAGAGCTTTTGTATGACTTCATTCGTCAAAATATCCACTGATGTCCAACTGTGTTTGATTCAGATACCAGTGTTTCACATATCTTCCTGGAAATAGGTAACGACTCCTTAATGACGTAATCAGCAACAGTTTAGTTTATTGTTGATTTTGTAGAAAGCTTTGTTGAGTGATTTTGTAGTTGTACCTCATGGGAGTGTAAAAACATAGAACAAGTAGACTTTTATAGTTCTAATACTAGACATTCAAAAAGTGTAGGCTATTAAACACACCTTTTTATAACCTACAGGTTGCTGTGATCTTGGAAGTTTGCAAAAATAAATTAAATTACTCACAAACGTTACATTGTACAGAAGCTATTGCTGTCACAGTGGAAATGTTTTTTGGGGATCAGTATCACGTTATAATGTGATACTATATTTTATAAACGTGATCATTATATCATAAACGTGGTAATTATATGTATGTGTATAATCTGCATTTATATATTTTAGCAGTGGCTATATTAGTATAATAATAGTTAATTACTATAATAGTTTACAAAGTGGCTTTAATTATTCATAAATTGCATACAAAGTACACTTCTGTGTTCATAAATGTCAATGAGTATTTTATTTGTCTCTATTATTGTCGCACACCGTGGTAAAAAGTCTCTGTCAATGAGATTGCATGAGATACGCGTGTATAAATAAAGATTCAACAAAAGTAAACGTCATCACGTCAGACGTGAACTCTCACCCAATCAGTGTTGAAGGGGCGTGTTTGTAGGGGGCGTGTTTGTAAGGGGAGTGTTTGTAAGGGTCTGCCATAGCAGTCTGCAGTTAGACCTACTTGAATGTCGCTGCTGGGAATCACCGTCAGAAAAGAGGATTTCTATCGGCTCGTTTACAGTAACTAGGAGGTTTTTGACCATAAAAACAAGTTAATGTATGTAAGTAGACCTCTATAACTAACAAATATGTGCAACATGACCACTCTATGTGAGCTTTAACTTATACTCAACAACATTTTTGACACAGGAAATCTTATAAAAGAGTATAATCCTGCCCTGTACGGCAGCGCCATCTGGTGGGGCCGTGCCCCCTAATGCAAAGACGCCACTGACTGAGAGGAAGTGAAATGTGGAATAATTCTGAAGACAAATTATCTTCACATTGACCAGTGTCATAATGTAATCTCTGCATTTATCACACATTTCTTTAAAACAGGTGCTCTGTCCTTAGATTAACTGTTTAAGAGACAACGACTATGTTTAAGTACATGCAGTATCTTCACTTTATTAACTCTGGTCAGGTACATTTATTTACTATCTACTACTTAGCCTATGAAAGTGGTGGTGGAGGGACCTTGAGCCAAAACTCCCAGGTGAACAAAAGCCATCGTACCCTGTGGACAGGACACTAGCTCAGTCAACATTCATTACACAGACACACCAGCAGTCAATAGTACTGTATATAGTATCAAATACGCTATCCTCATTCTGCAAGTGTTTGGATTATGGGGAGAAGCTGGAAAACATAGGAAGAACAAGCAAACTCCACAGAATGAGAAAGGCCCTCGGTCAACTTGGGACAAAAGCCACTGACCTCCATGCTGTGAGGTGATCCCAACTACCACATGGCTCTATAATTACATAACAGCAACATTTACACATGATAAAAGTCCCAATTATTTAAGAGATGGATTGAATAATATAAATAATCTCTTAATATGTTGAATTTTTTTTTTATTGAGTTTGAGGAAGTAGTTACAATCAAAATGATAGAAGAAAGGACTGTCCATTAAACTTGCAGATGTGTGTCATAAAATTCCCCAGACATTTCCCCTTGTTTCACTTCCTGTTTCTTGATATGATACAACATGTAGCTGTGACGTCTTTGGAGTTGTATGAAGTTGTGGCTTTACTTTTGATGGAGCTATGATAAATGTGCTCCCTTCTGTTTGTCTCTGTGTTATGATAAAACATGCAGACTAAACAAGGCTCACATTTCCATCTGGACCAGGATGAATGGTATTTCAATTAGGAGAGAGAGAGAGTCTAGACCTTTGACAGCATAATTAAGTAATGGTTGAGAGTTCACTTGAACCAGTCCTAACTATAGGCTTTATTAAAGAGGAACATTTTAAGTTTAACTTTAAATGTAAATAAAAGTGGGGACTCAGAGACTTAGATAGATACTCAACCAGCAGGGAAACAAGCAGGCCTCCATGGAGCAGTCTATATGAGTAGTAGAGAATAATCATCTCTTTGAGATATGACAGGGCCTGATGTCTGAATCTTGTATATGTGAGGAGGAGGATTTTAAATTCAAAATTTTACAGGAAGCCAGAGTAAAGAGCTCAGCATTGGAATTATGTAATCTCTTTCCCTACTTCCCATCAGTACTTGTGCTGCTGCTTTCTGAGATGATCAGATTTAACCTCTCCAAACTCAGCATGTCTGGATAAACACATTTATTTGTACATACTAGGGGTCACTAATAGTGGAACCAGAGTGTGGACCAAGACGGCATCCACTATGTATGGACCTGGACCTATTTCCAAAAATCACTGATAACTGTCACATAATTGACTGAGCCTTTGTATTTTAACAAGCACTTTCCAGTCTATAAGGCACAAACGGTCCAGGAAATTCAGACCAGTTACTGTATGTGTGCTGTAAAATAGCATATCAGTGTATCATATCAATTAATTGTGACCCCACAAGAGATGCATTAAGAGTGGCTACATCACTGACCGTCTTTTTTTCTCTATTAGGACCTTGCTGTATTTTAATTGACTACCCCCAGAACACATTGACACGTAGGGGTGGGGTAGCTCATTAGTTAATACCAGAACCACGTCTGCAGGAAACTTGGTCACAAGTTCAACAAAAGTGTCTGCTAAATGTAATGTATGTGTCACTTTGTTAACTGCTGCACCAAAGTCCATAAAGAAAATGGACACAGGATCTGCTGGTATACTGCTACTTTGTTTGGTAAATTTGAGTCACTGAGGCAAATCTGAATATACGATTTCAAACACCAAAATCCTGAAATAGCAAATGTAAAAGGAGTCATATTATACCCTATTTCTCCCTAGATAGCCTAGTTGACCAAGGTACATTTGTTCCGTTCGTTTTTTCGTTTTTGGCCAAAAAAAAAATCCCAAAAAATTTGTTTCACTGGTTTTACTGACAAACAGATATACCACCCAATATTTCCTTTTCCTTGGTGGGTGGGTCTTCTGTGCCCACTTGCTTCTGATTGGCTATGTTTGCGCTGTACTCTTAAAAATAAAAGTAAAACCTCTTTGCCTTCAGTGCAATGTCAACACACAGATAGATAGATAGATAGATAGATAGATAGATAGATAGATAGATAGATAGATAGATAGATAGATAGATATTATTATTATCATGCTCTTATTGACCTCCGCCAGGAGGTCTATGTTTTCGCCGGCGTTTGTCTGTCTGTGAGCAAAATAACTCTAAAAGTCGCGGACAGATTTACATTTTCAGGAAATGTCCGCAATGGGACGCCGGCAGGATGTATTTTGTAGGCACCGAGCTGCCTTGTTGTGGGATGCCACACAATTATTCTATGACCTGCAATGGCAACGTTGCTCATATCAGTTGAACGCTCTCTTTCAATTCATTGAGGTTATCTGTATTGTTGTGACTGTAATTATTGATCTGACGTCATATTGTCTGTTGTCCCAGTCGTGTGTAATCATGCTGCTATCTGTTTGATGTTACTGACACTGTTGAATCGAGCTACTCACCTGCAGACTTTGGATGTGTGGTCCATCAATCCATTCATCCATTATCTACCGCTTTATCCTCCACCGGAGGGTCGCAGGGGGTGCTGTGCCTATCTCAGCTGACATAGGGCGATAGGTGGGGTACACCCTGGACAGTTCGCCAGTCCATCGCAGGGCTGGATGTGTGGTCATTAATACTAAATGGTTGATTGATTTTCAATTTATCTGTCATCTGGTGTGTGGTTAAAAAGTAATGCAACAGAGTTTGATTATATATATGTGCATTCTCATGTGTAGCTGTGTAATTATGAAAAACGACCAGCAGGTGTCGCCCCGTGAAAACTTATTGATCTACAGGTTTGGTGAATCTCATTTTCTCAAACAGAAATGTGGCTATCCTGAGAACTGGACAGAAAAAAGACATCTATAAATATAGACAGGTATCTATGCAGTGAATTAACTACAGGGACAGTGAGCATCATCATATAAAGTGTCAACTATTGCACAGTAGATCTGTTTGCAACATCACATTCAGATAGTATATCAGAATTAAGCTCTGTAGCCTCCATCAGCTGTAATCATGTGGAGCCAAAACCTAACTTCTGTCATTCTGCATACAGGTTAGAGATAAATCTTTCCTGATATGGTCTAATTAAAAAAATAAACAGTTTCTACTCAAAATTCACTGAAGAAATTATATCTTGGCATGTATAAAATAAAATGTAATATCTGTACATTTGCTTGTGTGTCAACATACAACTGACACACATTCAGTAACAGTTTAGAATTTATTTCTATTTCTATTTTTCTCGATTAGAAAATCACAAAACATAAAGAACACTGAGGCTAAGTTAAAATTGAACACAAACACATATAAGTTCTATTAACAGGACATGTCAACATAGTCATACAAATCGATTTTAGGGGAGGGACTTCAGAGATGCTAGTGCTGCAGACAGTCCAGCCACCTTCGTGTAGACAGGCTGTTCATCCCTGCACTTGCAGCACAGGTAAGAGGTGTTCCTCCACTCCTCGACGCAAATCCTACATCCCACCAAGCCCCGGCAACAGGAGGAAAACATCGGCTCAGTCATTGTATCTTAAACAAAAAACAACAACATAAAAATGTATTTGTTAATATTTACTGATCGATATTCTGGACTGTATTTCTGAAGCATGCACTCTAACTGAGATAATCATTGGATGTTCAGAGTCCCCATCATAAATAAATTACAAAATATTACCATTATAATATGAAAATCAGGCACTGAGATCATAACCAAAAAGGTAGACAAAGGTCTCTTTTCACTTGATGTCTTTTGATTGTTGTTAGGACACAAAGCTATTGAATAAATTACCTATAGAAATCAGGGAAGCCAGGTTGCTGAATATTTTCAAAAGAAAGCTAACAATGTTTGCTTTTACTTTGCATTTATCTAGTTATATATATAATATAAAAATTTAATTGGTTTGATTGTAGTGTTACTACATGAAAACAAATGTTTAATTTGTAAATTTTCTTTCCAAATCCATAAAAAAATACCTTAAGTAAAAATATTTTAGTCTCTATTAATTGTCAAAGTAATTATTTTCAAATCAATTGTTCCAACATTAAATCTAATACTATAAATTGATCTTTGTTTGTTACATTGAGCAATATTCGAAACAGATGCAGGATGGAAAAATACCTCTGCAGATCATCAAACAGGTGAATGCCTGTTTGATGATCTGGATTTTGTAATGCCACGTCACGGCTGGCAGCAACAATGTCTGTTATCTTCTTTGTGACTTCATCCAGGCCATGGGATGCATCCAGCAGTTCCTCCACCGTGTCTCTCAGTGAGAGAATTGCAGCCATTTAAGACATTGTTATAAGACATGTAGCAGTGTGTAAATACATATTCTCTAGCAAGTTAAATGTTTGAAAATTAATAAGAGCTTTTTGAAAAATATTTTTGATTTCATGGAATGGCATTTTAAAGGATAGTGTTTACATATCTTCAGTGATTGACTGACAGAACTAAAGGTGATGATGGCTTCTTACACCATAAGTTGACCCACAGAGAAGATGCGCTACAGTGAAGCTCATGCAGGTTCAGTTCTCTTTCATAATATCTCGTGAGATGTCTCACTATGGGATGCACGCCCCTGCTGCAGCCCTCAGAAGCATTAATCTCATTAAGCCAATCCTGATTGGCTGGTGAAAGTGTCCTTCTGCCACAGGTGGTCCCACCTACCATAAATACTGTGTGCGGACGGGACTACGTCATTCAAACACCTCTTCTCACTCGGAGCATATCTCGCGTCCAGGGCTAACTGGCTAAACTGTCCACAGGCGGATCTTATTTAGCTTCTGTCGCAGGGCGCCAGTTGCCTTGAATTTATTTGCTTCATCGGTCACACCAGACCGAATTTACCGAATATTAGCACACCAGCTAATCTTCGGTCCTTGCGGTTATCACGCCAGATAACCTCCCAGCTCGCCGCCCCACCACGGCGGACGAGCACCCAGCGTTAGCACACCAGCTAACCGTCCAGCTCGGCGTCCCACCACGGCGCTCCGAGCACCGAGTACTAACACACCAGTTAATTTCACCAAGCTAGCCTGTCTGGCCGTGACCCATATCTCCCTTCTGACGGCGCCGCCGTCCAAGACGGAGAGGAGATGGAGGTCGCGGCCGCGGTTCCCCCGCCGGAGGAAGATCCTAGATTTGGACTATGGGGAGGATGATGATGTCGCTTCTGAACTCCTCATATCAGAGGATGAAGTAGAGGATGATTTATTCATTACTCCGGCCCGGGCTTCACAGCCCGCTGCCTCTGTCGCTTCTCGGGATGGGGGTGAGAGTAGCACACCAGCTTCTCTCTCCCCAGCTCGGACATGCTCGACGTGTGTAAACGCGCTGCTGCCCGACTGGCTATCCCCTGGCCCGCTGTCGTAGCCGAGACCACCAGATCCCGCTACGAGGGGAAGAACTTGCCCCTGGCCAAGAGCGCAACGAGACAAACTCTCCCCGTCTTCCCAGAGCTGCTGGATGAGGTCGCGCGCTGTTGTCCAGGGGCGCACCGGTGTACGGGAGATTTATCGGTTGCTGCGCGCTCAGCCCTGGCAGCTCCCGCTGCGCAGGGACCTGCTGTCGCAAGGGGGGGAGCGGTTTTTCACCCGCACCCAGAACGCATGGCGCTGTGGGCTTGGCCCCTGAGTGGCTCAATCTATCAACTGTGGGACTCTCACAACGTGTGATTTCCACTATACAAAGTGCTCGAGCCTCCTCCACTAGGTCTCTATATGACTGTAAGTGGAGAGTGTTTGAGAGTTGGTGCCACAGGCAGTCCCAGCGGCATCGGCGGGCATTGGGGGGCTCTGCCCGCCCACAGAGTCAGCCGTGCCCCCCCCCTGGGCTTTTTACAGTCTATGGCTGGGAGCTGTTTATTTTATATGGGTTTTGTTTTTTACATCGGAGTGGCCAGCTCTCTATTATTTCTATCTTGGTTTGTCGGTCATGCAATTCAACCAATCCAACCAACCAACGAAAGCAACATGCTGGCCAATCACAGGTGGTGGGGGCGGGTCACAGATGAGATGGTACGCTGTTAGCACTTGACGTTTATGGTCGCAGTTGCTCATAGAGTTGCTAGTTACTAGCAGCGCCATTCACTTCTACTGGAAACCGAAGCACTGAAGTAAAGAGTAACACTGGCGTAAACATTCATCAGGGGGTGCCACAAGTCTTCGTTTCGCTCGCAGCATTGTCCGTTATTTTAGCTACAGGACAATGCCCGTTTACGTACCTCCCGATTGTTAAAATTAGTTTTTCGTGCCGTGGCACCGAAGTCCATGCACTGTGTTCACTGTGTGCCCCTGATGGACCCCACCATTTGGCCAAATTTCGTCCTGCGCCTTTGTACGTTACAGTCCCCTCTGGTCACTGCTCTGGTGTTTACTCGACTGCTATTTTTTTTACTTATAAAATCCATCAAGGGAGGGGGAGCAAGTTTATTTAAAACTCTAAAGATGAGGCAAGCATCCAGGAATATCTGATAATTATCAAAATCCAGAATGTAATACCTACTTAAGATGTTACAATAATGATACTGTAGAGGCTTTTTGTCCAGAATTTTAAGTGTTCTCTTGATGAGAGACTTTAATGGCTTCAGGATATTCTCTGAGGTATGAGACCAAGTTGTATAACAGTAGTTTATGTGGCTGAATATCATAGCATGCATTAAGATTAAGATTAAGATTAAGAACCCTTTAAGTCCCGCAAGGGGAAATTCAATTCTGCAGTGAGTTAGTGAACACACACAGCACACAGTGAGGTGGAGAACATGCTAACCCAGCGCATATAGACCTTTGCCGACTCTGAAACGGTCTAATATGTTTAAAGTTGGACAGATTAAACTTAATTATATGCTCAATTAAAATGGGTTAATTTAGCGATTATAACCTTATGATTAATTCTGTCGAATGCTCGCTTCAGGTCAAGGAACACAGCACCCACAAAACCACCCTGGTCAAGCAGATGTTTTACATTTTCTAGAAAATAACAAGTGGCTGTCTCTGTGGAGTGATGCTTCCTAAACCCAAACTACATTGGATGGAGCGAGGTCTGACTATTATTTAGGTATTCAGTTAGTTGCGCAGCAACCCATTTTTCTGTAATTTTTGAAATAATGGGTAAAATACTAATTGGACGATAGTTCTCTGGTTTTGTTTTTTTACCACTCTTGTATATTGGGGTAACTCTGGAAATCTCCCAAGATGATGGCACTATTCCCTGTTGATTTATCATGTGTGTAATTGGTTTTGCAAGTGCCTCTTTGTGAAGCTTCACAGGGTGATTTAGTCCAGGCCCACCTAGATGTCGAAGTGGTAACCCAGGTAGCTGCAGAGGTGGTAGCCCAGGTATAGCTAGCTGCAGAGGTGGTAGCCCAGGCCCAGTTAGCTGCAGAGGTAGTAGCCCAGGCCCAACTAGCTGCAGAGGTGGTAGCCCAAGTAGCCCAGCTAGCTGCAATGGTGTTAGCCCATGTGGTTGTGGTTGCCTAGTTAGCTTTAGCCCCTCTAGAAATGGACCAGGATTTGGTTCAATATCACCAGCCAAAAGTAGTATCATCACCAGGTTGCCAACTCCTAGGAATGGTCTAGAAGTGACAGATTGTTAATTTTTTACCTGGGGGTGATCTAGCATGGCCATGGTTCAGCAGTCTTGAAAACAAAAGGTGTTGATGACTCCATCTGACTGGGTTATCCCTTTTCCTTGGGCACGTTAAACTCAGGAGAAGATAGGCAGATATAAAAGCAATCGTCACAAATGTTGATGGCAGAATCCGAGGTCTAATGATGGCTTTGAAAGATTTTTTAGGCAACCACACAGGACCTGCCACACTGTGTGCCTGCACCTCAGCGGCCATCTTGGAAAAAAGATGGCCGCAAAGATGCCAGAGAGGTTTTTTGTTTGTTTTTTTAACAATTAATACAAACTTTGTGATTTGTTAGGTTAGGTTTACATGTAGGCAGAAGGGTAACACTGCTTTGTGCTGCTCCTTGTGCTCCCTAGCTGCTGTAGCTACTTCTCCCAGTATGAATGTTTACTTCAGTGTTCAGGTTGACATCCGTGCTTCTTTTTCCAGTAGTGAAGCTGCTGTATGGTGCTATCTTCCTGAATACATGCTTTATTTGATAAATGTACACAGCACATTTTTTTTTTTTTGTAGATTTTGTGATGAACTGCCCCTTTTTAGTAAGAGCAAACTTATTTCTCCACACTGTAGGAGTGGTCACAGAGCCATATTGTTCACCCTGAAGCAAATAAATAAATAAATAAAATAGGCTATAAAAAAACCTATAAAACCTATAAAAAATAGGTTGAAAAAGTTTGCCCCCCTGAAAAAATTTAATGCCCCCCCTTAAATGTTTTTCTGCAGCCGGGTCTGGCCACAGGAACAGCCACGTTCCCTTTCAGTGTCCAGTGGGAGTGATTTTGTCATTTCTGCAGGACCTGATTGACAAACATAAAGCCTTCTCCACAATCAAAGTGTACTTGCCGGCTATCGCCGGCTGTCACGTGGGTTTTGGGGAGCAAACTGCGAGCCAGCACCCGATGGTTTGCCGTTTTATGAAGGGGACACGCAGGCTCCTTC